>NC_080854.1:22774325-23092446 GCF_030435755.1 Ochotona princeps | reverse complement strand
CAGCATTTTAATAGATGCCAGAATGCCCTAAAATCAACCCAAGTCATCATCTTCATTGTGGTAAGAAAAGGTTAATTCTGCCTCAAAATGGAATTATGTGGAGAATGTTTAAGAATCATCTGTATTTCTTCATATAACCTCCATTGATTTTTTTTTTAAGGATTTGTTTTTTTATTGGTAATGCAGATTTAAAGAGAAGAGACAGAAAGACTTTCTGTTTGCTGGTTCACTGCCCCAAGTGGCTACACTTCACAAAGATGAAAAGGGTCAATCTGAAGCCAGGAGCCAGGAGCTTCTTGCGGGTCTTCCACATGGGCACAGGGTCCCAAGACTTTGGGCCATCCTCTGCTGCTGTCCAGACCAGAAGCAGGGAACTGGATGGGCAGTGGAGCAACCGGGACATGAAACTGCCCATATAGGATGCTGGTGCTTGCAAGGCCTGGATTCGGCCACTAGGCTGTCGCGCTGGGCCCTAGATTCAGTTGATTTGAGTGTGCAGCCTTGCATGTCCTTTGAGAGAGGTATTGGGTTAAGCAGTTGCTTCATTTGTTTCATCATAAGAATTTGTTTGCTTTGGGTTTTTTTAAACAATGTTAAATAGAGCTGACATTCCTGCCAGCCTTTAGGTAAACATGATATGCAGCCCTGTTCATGCAGTTTCACTGTTGTAGTAAAACTAAAGGCACTACCTGATATTCTGTGTGATCCTGGCTCCCAGTTCCGTGTTTCCTTTCTGACCCCATCCTATGGGCAACAACATTGTTGTGAATAACCCACCCCTATGCAGCACTTCCTTCTGGCTTAGATGACTGTGCCCTGTATCTTTGCTGTCCCTGTCATAATCCCCGTCCCACGTCATAGTCATTTCAGTTACCCCCACCCTGCTCCCTTCCATCCTCTTGCCCCTGGAATCTCACCAGTAATCCTTGTCTTCCCAGTCTCTGCAAAGGGATCAAGCCAGCCACCTCTGTCTCCTCCTGCCCAAAGCTTGCAGTGAAAATGCACGTAGCATTCCCGTTGGCTGGATAATCCTAGCTCTCAACAGGCCCTTTCAGACTGCTTACCAATGCCTCCCCTCACTCTGAGTGGGTTTCCCCCAGAAGTTATTGGGAATGTCACCATTTGTCAAGGCTCTCAGCCCTCCTTGGACCTTGCTTGTTTTACCTGCTGCTTTCCCAAGCAAGCATAAAGTTTATCTAACTCACCCTGTGACTCCTTCTGCAGCTGCACCTCTCCTCCTCCTCCTCCTCCTCCTCCTCCTCCGCGAGGCAGGCTGGGAGGCGGGGCATGGTGTGCATGGGAAGGCCAGGCTTTAGCCCACAGTCCACTCTCTCCCAGCCCCTTGTATTGTTTGTCCACTCGCCTTGTGTTGTTCGTGCTTGCCTCAGTCCATAAACACACTTTAACACTTCTCATTCAAAAGAGTTTCTCATTCTCCTTTCCGCACAACCGCTTTGCTTTCTCCTCCAGAGAAATCAACTACACTGCAAATGGAGCGACTTGATGCTAGTTTCCTAGGTTTTCTGTGCCTCAGTTTCTTTATCTGCAAAGTATACCAACCTGGTATGGTCTTACTAATGTTAAATTACAAAGCAAGCAGTCTAACAACAATAGCGTTTTTCTCTGGACTTCAGTCAGACTTAGTTAATAGTAGTGGTCTAGCCTTGACAAATAATCATTTTAAGTGGCTATTAGGTGTGTTTTTGTCTTCAGAAATCTGTGGACTCCTTTAATGCCAAGATTATTTCACACTGTTTTGTCATTATTTAAAGGTTATGAGAGAAAGAAAGAGGGAGAGATCTTTCATCCACTGGTTCACTCCCCAACTACCCCTAACAGCCAGGGCTGGGCCAAACCAAAGTCAGAAACCTGGAACTTGATCCAAGTCTCCCTGTGGGTGGCAGAGACCCAGGTACTTGAGCTGTCACCTGCTATGTCCCGTTAGCAGACAGCTGGGTGTAGAGCCAAGACTCAGGCTCGAGCATTCAGATGTAGAATGCAGATGGCCCCTCCACATCAAGTGCGCATCCCTCATGTCATCTTTTCTATGTCTACAATTCACAAAGCCCTCTCCCTTGCCCTTTATCAGTAATGAATGTCAATAAATGACCTGCTAGAATCATTTGAATTGAGTGGAATATTTTTTTCTCCCCAAGAAATAATATTGGTCTCACCTTCTTTTAGACGTATCTCTTTCGCTATGAGACTGTTATTACCTCCTGTGTCATGGTTTTAAAAACAGAATATTTTTTTCTTTAAAAACAGAATAATTTTTAATCTTCATCAACCTAGGAGGAGGAAGGAATTGGGTGGGATTATTGGGACTGTAGATTTGTGTGTAGACTGATACTGAGCAGGCAGTGGGAGAAGTGATTGGTAATAATGGCTCCCAATGTGGAAAGAGGAACAGCCAGGCTGTTTACTGCACCTTTGAGTGAGCACTGCCACCTGAAAGTGGCCTTGGACTTGGTGGTCATCAAGATACATGTGGGCCACTGGCCAGGCCCTGGAAGCTCAGGCCAGTGAGAGGTCAGCTGATCTTCACTAATACTATTGCATTGCAGCTGTGCCTTGTCAGCTAGAGTCTAACTGGAGCATTAGTCCTGTGCTGATGATGAGGGAGAATGACAGAGTGGGGAGCCACTGGGGTATTGGTCTGGGGTATTAGTCACTAAAGTGCTATAGAAAGTTTTTATGAAAACAACAACAAGGTGGTACAAAGATACTATGGAATACTACTTAGCCATACATAGAATGAAATCTTGTCTTTTGCAACTAAATGGATGCAATTGGAAACCGTTATACTTAGTAAATAGCCAGTCCCCAAAAGACAGATAACATGTTTCCCCTGATCTGTAATAAGCTAATATAGAGTGCAAAATTTAATTTATGTGAGTGAAATTATCATTCTGGAATTCGATTACTATAAACAGCTTTTGTTTCTACTCCTGAGGAATAGTAGGGTTTTTGGTTGATGTTGTTCTTTATTATTATTATTATTTCTACTTGGTATTATTATTATCATTGTGTTTTACTGGCAATGTGTTGTTAACATTACCTAATGAAGTGCTAAACCTGTAATTATGAAGTGAATTGAGAACATGGTATTATAAAAATTAGAAAAGCATAAGGAAGGAGAAGGGTGTGGGGGATGCAGGCAGGAGGGAAGAAGTAGGTGGGAAGTATCACTAATCTAAATCTGTATAGTGATATATGTGATTTTTGTCCATTTTATGTATATTAACAAAAAAGCGTTCAAAAGATAGGATTTTTGAGTCCCAGCACAATGGCTCAATTTGCGAATCCTGCCTTTGGAAACGCTGGGCTCCCATATGAGCACCGGTTCATATCCTGGCTGCTTCACTTCCCATCCAACTTCCTGCTGTGGCCTAGGAAAGCAGCGGAGGATGGCCCAAAGTTTTGGCACCCTGCACCCATGTGGGAGACTCAGAGAAAACTCCTGGTTTCTGGCTTTGGATCAGCTCAACTCCGAAAATTGTGGTCATTTGGGGAGTGAAACAACAGATGGAATATCTTTCTCTGTGTTTCTTCTTCTCTCTGCTAATCTGATTTTCCGATTTTAAAAATGTAACTTTTTTTAAAAAATGGGAATTTTTAAATGAAACTTCTGAGCTTTGACTTGGAGAATGGTCCAACATTTATGCCATGATGTATGGGTAATTTTTTGAAGTACCCATGAACGCTGAAGACAACAGTCTTATAAGAAGACATCCCTTGGATCAACTTGGTATTTATATTCTCTGCTAAATGCAGCTGGCTTTTTTCATTCATTGTATCATCAGTCCATTCACCTAAATGTTGCTCATTGCAGGTTGTAGCTTGTGATCTCATTAGAAACTCAGAACTAGTTGTCTTCCCTTTATTGTTTTTGTTCTCCATTTTGCTAACTGTACCATGTCTAATACCCTGATTTGTGTTGTTAACAGATTTCTGATATTGCTCAACTTTACAACTATATAGAAAATTTAGTAAAGGCTGTGCTAGCCATGTCAAAGGCACTTGGCAAATATTTGTTGAATTATTCAGTGATGGGAATTGGGTCTTAACGTGTGTAGCATTGGTGGAAGCTTCTGTATTACTTTGCACCTAGTAGATTGCTATCTACTAAGCACTGGCTGATACATTCAATGGAAAAATACTATATGAGTCTGCGGCTTGCCTTTTTTCTTGTCCTCTGTCTTAAATTTGAGGTGTATGTGATTTTTTTTTTCTGGAAAGTAAATTTGAAATCTAGAAACACTGTTAACTTTGTCTTTCATTTTAGGCATACTGATTATATTGACACAACAGTGTGCTCTCTATAAACTAGAGAGAGAAGTGCAGCTTGTCCAAAGATAATCTCTCATGTAGGCCCCTCCAGATGGCTGCACACGGAGATCCACAAAGAACGATTCTGTGATGCTTAGAGTTTTAGCATCTTTCTTAAAGTCAGAGAAATTCTTTCTTTTCTTGCCTTGCCCTGTGCCAATAAATTATTTAGACTGCTTTGACTGATTCAAAAAATTCAAGCCTGCTTGTTAACCAGATGTCTGTAACCCCTGGATTTCCACTCGTTTCTCAGTTCTCAGTGGTTCAACCAAAATAAAAGAAGGTGATGCCATGTCTGGCCAAGAGCAGGTGTTTCCAGTTGAGAAAGCCCCACGCTTGATCATGCAGTTGACATGGTATTTGTTACACCAGAGGGAAACAGGGAACACCTTTCAAAGAAGCCCGGTTTTACAGGAAAACTATTAAATTGGATGTCGTTTGGAAATGATTTGATGAATAGGAAACTTACCGGCCTGCCACTGAAAATTTCATTTGTGATATATTAGCAGGATTGTATGGGGCCCACATTGAGGGTGAGGCCTGCCTTTCCCACATACTGCCCTTCATAGCTGACACATCACACATGTCTCTGGAGCATGACATACGGCTTCCTGAACTTCCAAATGTGCCCTCATGTGCTCTGTTGAAACAGCGTCTGTTTAAACAGTCTCCTGGAAAAACAAGCCACATTCAATAACATAGTCAGCTTCAGATCTGTGCATGAGCCCTTTTAAAGATTTTTCAGGATGGTGGTAGAAAATTTGCACTAAATTGTTACCTGTCTGTAAAAGGGAAATGGACTATCAATTCTAAGTTGTAAAAATTTCATAGAGCACGAATCAAGAAGGTACAGTATAAATCTTCTAATTCAAGACTAATAACAACTCTCAGGATAATTTACAAGTAAGTGAGATTTCCCGCATTTAACAGGTAAAGTGGGGGTACCAGTGACTTGCTCGAGGGCACCTAGGTGGAAGTGGCACACTGTGATTTCAGTTCAGAAGAACTTGACTCTGAAGTCTGTCTCCATAATTGAGAGACAGGCAGAGCTCTCATCCACTGGCTGGCTCACTACCCAGATGTCTGCAAGCCAGGACTGGGCCAGGCTGTAGTTGGATGGTGGGCATTCCAGCCATGTTTCCTGGGTAGGGTGCGGGGACTCAGCTATTTCAGCTGTCACCATAGAGTCCAAGGGTCTGCATTAGTAGGAAGGTAAACTCAGGAACCAGAGCAGGGGATGCAACTCAGCCATGCCAATATGCGATGCGGGCATCCTAACTGCTCTGCAGTTGCCCCCAAAATGGGCACATTCATGTAGAGTTATCAAGGAGCATCCCACCAGGTTATGGAAAAATAGGATACTTCCAGGTGTTCCTTTCTGGCATATGGTACACTCTTCATTCTCACCCTAAACAGTGTGGTTCCATTTTACTCTTTTCATCTTTATATACACTTGGTCTTATTATTGTGGGCATGTGTGTATGTCTTGTTTCTTTTGACTAGAATTGTTTTTAAAAATTCATTCATAGTATTGCATATATATTTGTACTTTGTTCATTTTGATTCCTATGTAATAATCCTTTGCATGGCAATCTATTCCTTTACCCTTTAGTATGAGACATTTGGATTATTTGTTTTTTTAAACATTTATTTATTTATTTATTTATTTATTTATTTATTTATTTATTTTTACATATAGAGAGAGGAGGAGAGACAGAGAGGAAGATTTTCTCTCCGATGATTCACTCCCCAAGTGACCGCAACAGCCAGTGCTGCGCCGATCTGAAGCCAGGAGCCAGGAGCTCTTCCAGATCTCCCACGTGGGTGCAGAGTCCCAAGGCTTTGGGCCATCCTCAGCTGCTTTCCCAGGCCACAGACAGGGAGCTGGATGGGGAGTAGAGCTGCCGGGATTAAAACCAGTGCCCATATGGAATCCTGGTGCATTCAAGGCAAGGACTTTAGCCTCTAGGCCACTGCAGTGGGCACTGGGTTATTTGTAAATTTTGGCTGATAGTAGCACTGTTGTTGTTAACATTCTTACACATGTTTTATACACAGAATTTCAAGTCCGGGTTCTGGGGAAAGACAGCTCCTTAAAGAGTTTTCAGGGGAGCCAGTATGCTTAATTCTGCAAGGAAAAGATGAAGAATTCTTTGCTTTCTCCATCCCCTTCCTTAATAAGGCCTGTGGGGAAAATCCTTTCAAGTTAATTCTGTGATTACCTTAGCACGGGTTCTTGTGTCCCTACAGTGGCAGTAAGAATGAAAGAACACTTTGCACACACGTGATTTCAGGGCCTCCTCCGTCTCACTGGACCAGCAACTCCAGGTCGGGGTCTGCAAGTCTACAGCGTTAGGAAGCACTCAGGCAGTCTCGGCGCCATGAGGTGCTGGCTTCACCCCGAAAGAAGACCTAACACTTAGCTCCTTAGTTGTGAAGAGATTTGGAGAAAGTGTGCACATGATTAAAATCTTGGAAAATTTGTCTTTTCTGGGAAAGTTTCGGGAGTTATAATGTCTACAACGAATCTGAGACCTGATTGAATAATCTGTTGTGAAAGAATGAGCTCTCCAAATGGAAGAGCACATATTTGTTAAGTCTAGAGAGATTTAGGTTAATCTAAGGAGAGCCTTTTCTTATAATCTGCAGGACATGCTGAGTATCTAGTAGGCACCATGGGGGTTGGAAATAAAGGCTGTCATCATTGCCTTGAGAGAGCTGCAGACAGGAGACAGAGCAAGCGCATCCTGGGTTCTCACACCAAAGCTGGATGCAATATCTCATCAATTCTAGACTGTGAGCTTATGTCGAGATGAGCAGGTGTGCCTTTGGGGGCTGGGAAACCGAGAAGCAGGAAGTCACCAGGAGCTTGGTCAGCGCCTGCGCGGCCTGAGCGGCCTGCCCAAGTCAGACTTTGCCCAGGTGGATGGAGTGGCGGCATTCTAAAGCAGTGGCTGCCAGCGGGTTTTTTTTTAAACTGGGATTCTGTACTAAAACATTTTATATTGCCACCCAGGACACACACATGTAATAAGTAAATATTTTTGTAAAACATTTCACTTGTTAAATGGGATGTGTCTGATTTTGTGTTTTTTAAGATTCATTTTTAATAGATAGGCATTAACCATGAATACCATGTTGAGAGGGGGACTAGAAGCAGGGTGGAGGGAGGAAGTTCTAAGATGTTTCTCTCCCCATTTTTTTTCTTGATAAATTTGTTCCTTTGTATTTATTTGAAAGTCAGAGAAACAGAGATCAGAGACAAGTTGTCTAAAACACTGGTTCACTCATGGAATGTCCATGCCAGCTGGGGGTGGGTAGGCCAGAGCTGGGAGCTGGAGAGTCAACCTTGATCTTGCACAGGGAGGTCCGGGGCTTAGGGACTGGAGACATCACGGCTGCCTCCCGGGGTGTGCATTAGCAGGAAGCCGCAGTTGGAAGTGGAGCCAAGTCTCAAACTCAAACATGTCATATAAGTGCAGGTGTCCCAAATGGAGTCTTAACCACTCTCCCAGATGCCTGCTCTGGGGAGGATTGGTGTGGAAGCCTTGAGAGATGATATCATGAATAGCTAATACATCCTTTGGGATGTATTAGCAAAATGTCAAACTTGACCAATTTGTCTAACCAACCTAGTAAGTTTGTTACGGAGTGCAGCCAGTGATTCCTCCTGCACCTCTCCTTGTATGCTCTTCCCCCCACCTCCTAATTCTGCCGGGATGTTGGATGCAGATGAGTTCAATTAGTCTTTTTAGCTACAAGCCCAGTTCCTGTTCCTGCCCATCTCAATGAGCGCCAATTAACTCCTTAACTCACAACACTTAGGCATTTGCTCCTGCCCACCTGTGACTCATCTATCTACTGAGAGGGGACAGCATTGCATTGTTGTGTAACCACGCCCCTCACAAGCCCCTTTAAAAGGCCTATGAAGCGGGGGTTCACTCTCTCTCTTTCTGGTCAGGTGTTTCCGTTTCTCTGGCACCTCGACTCTTGGCTGACCCAGGACAGGTAATCCCCTGAGCATGGTCCCTGTGTACTGCTTAGATGGAGCAATGGATATATTAACATTGTTTCTGGTTTGTGTACTATCAGGAGTTCCAGGAGAGGTGAGGCCTAGCACTAGTGGGATGTGGGCAGAGAAGCCAAGGAAACGTGAATGTCTGCAGTTTGTCAGTGTGTCCAGGTTATTCGTTGCATGTCTCTTGGGATAACTTACATTGTTGGGGAAGCTGGGACATAGGTCTTCAGCTTAACGGATGGACTTCAGGATAATGACCATTTGTTCACCTTTGGATTAAGTTTGGTTGAATTATGATTGGTTGGATTGCCGTATGAATGTGATTTGCTATTTCTAGTATGCTCTGTTATCAACAAGCTTGGTTAATAAAGACTCCTTAATAAAACCTTAGACATGTCTGGTGTGATCTCGCTCGCACCCTGTAACAGGTTGACCAAGAATGTTTTTCAGGATATTTTTGACATTTGGTTTCAATTTAATACCTCTTAGTGTAGGATGAGGATGGGGAAGGGTGCGGGCTGTGAGAGAGAGACACAGAGAGAGAGAGAGAGAGAGAGAGAATCTGCTTCTGGATTCCCCATAGCAGTGACATTCAAAGTTGAACATGGCCTCAGGTTGTGAGTGATCTTGGGCTTTTAGTATAGAAATACTGAATGGAAGAGCTGTGTAGCGGAATATCTAGGGGGTATGTCTGTGGGCAAGTTCAGGAAGAAAAATGATGGTGTCCTCAAATCCAGGCTTATAGAAAAAGTGTGGTAGGGCCCTTTGTGCATCCCAGAGTCAGTTGCCAGTATAACTGACTGGGCCAGGCCCAGGACTTGGGGAGGACTTAGGGAAGCCTCTCGGCCTCCACCTGTCACATCCTTGTGAGAACTGAGACAACAGGACTCCTACCTTCTCTCCTCCTTTCTCAGGCAATCACCACCTAGGCAACCACACTGTTTCCTCAGGTTTGCCTCAAACACCAAGGCCTCTTATTTGTGCGAGCATCCGTTCTTCTCCCGTTTGTTGCTTTCCCAAATCCCAGTTGTACAGGTTGAATGGCGTTGAGGGCTGTGCATTAAATGTCTGGGTATCTATGTTCTCTTGACCTCACCTGATACAAGAAAAAAGTTAACTCCTGGCCTGCACCCAGGAGAAACTACCTAACTGAGAGACAATTTAGACCTCAAGGAATGTGACACTGATCTTGTCCTCCAACGAGCGAGAAGGGGGAATCTTTCTTTGCCGTGTCCCATGGCAATGGTACACCCTGAGTAAAGATCCATGTGGAACTAATTTCAGGGAAGCCCTGCAGTCAGATTTTTCTCTGCTTCTGCACGGAGTGCCTTAGTAGCACCGAAAAGAAACATGCTTTTATGTGGTCTTTCCGTTGCTTAAGTACTTTCAGCCCTGTCCTCTGAGATTTCATATCCTTTTGATCTTCCAAATCCAGTTTTAATTGGTCAGTTTTAGTTAGGGAAGTTTTTAACAGC
Organism: Ochotona princeps; assembly: GCF_030435755.1. Lineage (NCBI taxonomy): Eukaryota > Metazoa > Chordata > Mammalia > Lagomorpha > Ochotonidae > Ochotona > Ochotona princeps. Next base: position 23,082,624 of record NC_080854.1, on the reverse strand, counting down.
CAATACTTTTCCCGCTTAAAGCAATGTAGGTAGGAAGCATTGAGTCTAAATGAACTTCAGTCATGGTTTTCCTCTTGATGCATTTGGTGGAGATGGAAATAAGCTGGGATCTGTTTTTTGGCATTTGCTACCTAGTTGGTTGTAAGGTTGTTAAGTAAAATTGGTCTGTCCTATTCTACTAACCAAATGTTTGTGTTAGGGCAATAGATTTCTTGTAACCCTTTGCTGAGGGCAACTCCTAAGGTTTTCATTGTGAGTAAAATAGTGGCTATAGTAGGGGTGTGGATAACATAAACCCCACCCATTACTTTGGCACAGTGGTTAACACTTAGTTTGGGACATCCATATCCCACATTGAAGTGCTTGGCTGGGTTTGAGTTCCTGCTGCTTTGCCAGTCAGTCTGACTCCGGAATGCTGTGCTCCCTGGGAGGAGCACGTGAAGCCAAGTGTTTAGGTTCCTACCAGCCGTGAGAGAAACCCAGATGGAGTCACGGGCTCCTGGCTGCCACCTGATCCAACCTTGGCTGTTGCAGGCATTTGGGGATCGAATCAGCATGGAAGATCTCTGCCTATGTTTCTTTCTCTCTTGCTTTTTTTTTTTTTTTTAAAGAGATTGCCCTGTGTTTCCTGGGTGCAAAAATCCCTGAAAACCACTGGCCTGTGGGGACAATATTGGACAGTGTTGATATCGAATACTGTCATAGGCAACAGTTTTCTAGAATAATCCTTACCAAAGTTTGAAACATTGTATAGAGGGCTTTAAAGGAGTCCTGGAGAACACCTAGTCCAGAATCTTGGGAAACTGAGATACAGGGAGGGTGTGTCTGACTTAGGATCATGCAGGATGAAGTTTCGGTTCAGTGTTCTAGACGTCAAATTCATGCAGCCAGGGGACAGACTGCTGAGTTTTGCTCAACTCAGATCATTCTTACTGATTCAAGTGATGGCCACGGAGAAGGAAGTTCGGAGACAGAGGAAGGGCCCAGGCCGGAGATTCAGATACAGATTCTGGGCACCTGTGCTTTGTTCTTCCCTGACGCGGAGCTTTCTCTACCCATCATCTGGGCTGGACTCGGATGGGTGACTAGGCTGTCTGGTGGGCCGACCTGTGCTGTGTGAGGGCGTGAAGTCTTTGATTTAGTTTCCCAGTTTATCAGGCCAAAGATTGAGAATGCACTCCTGGGGCCCTGGAAGATGGCCTCTTTTTAGTTTCTAAATCTAACATCTCCTCTGTTTACTGCTTTGTAGTGGTCCCTCTAAGTCTCTATTATGAAATGCCGAATTCTTAATCTTCAGAGACCTGGAGGCCTGACTTTGTGGTTCCAGGGTCTCCTGAAGGTTCCTGTATTGAAGGTGTGGCTCCTAGGTGGCTGTGTGAGGAGATGGCATGGGCCTTTAAGAGGTGGTGCTCGAGAGATTATTGGGAGCCAAATCTTGGAAGGGATTAAAGGAGTTCCCACAGGACCCCTTGGTGGTTCTACGAGAATGCTGTTCTCCAAGCCAGCGTCTGGCCCCTGCCTGCCTTTTAGGGCTGTCTGCGTGGAGGCGCCGTCACCTGCTCTAGAAGTGTGCTTCTATCATTATCATGGCTGTGACATAATATGATTGACAGGGCTGAACCTCCCCCATAGTGTAAGCCAGACAGATTTCTTCAGAAGTAACCTGCCTCAGGGATATCCCTGCGGTGATGAAAAAGTGGCCAGTTCAGGCAGGGAAAGGTGTTTACCCCTAGGACGGGATCACGTGGGTAGGAGGGGTGCCCACAGCTGAAGGGCCCAGAAGGTTGGCCTAGCTCAGCGGGAGGCTGAGGGCCAGGCTGGAGGGCAGGTTGGCCTGCCAGTGTCTGAGCCTTTCAGCGCCCCCCCTCACCCCCTGCCGTGCTTTTTCTGTTCATCATTCTCTGCTCTGAAACCTTGAGGGGCTCAAAGGTGCCTTTTCAGGCTTCTCAGTCTTGTCCTCCAGGCTCACATGTTTTTATCTAAAGAACACCTCTTTTCTCTCTCAAAGCAAAGCCTAGCTGTTCTGCACATGCAAGTTTTACCATTAATTCCTGGCTTACAGTATGTTTCTGTGGCCTCTGGGAGGGTTGGCCATGACGGAAGCTTTTAGTTTAAGCTTGTTGTTCGATGTTTCGTAGTTTGTTCAAAAAGTTTTATTTCTGATGATATGTTGTCATTGAGTTGATAGCTGGGGTAACTCTTTAAAACTAGGATGCAGGTCGAAATTAGGGCCTGATGAGTGGCTGATGAGAAAGAGTAGCTGTGAAAGCAGATGAGGGCTTGTGTGTGTATAAACCCTTGGGTGACCTTGAGCTGGTGGCCAGTGTGTTTCTGAACGCAGTGGACTGAGTGAGCTGCAGTCCAGGTCAGAGGCCAGCATTCTGAGGTGCCAGCTGTCAAGTTTAGTTGGAAATTAGCTAATGTATAAACTGGCCTTGATCTTTTTAAGTTGCTTCATCTTCCCAAAGTTTGTTAGTAGACACGTCTTTAGTTCAGAGTTGGGTAGCGAGACTCTATTGAACTGTTAATGTTTTCTTTTGGGAAACCAGCCTTCTTGGGCGTCCCTGTGGTAAAGGGGAAGGTATTTTTTACAGTTGCTTGTCTGGGGGCACGTTTGGATTCAACCTGGGAAGCTGTGCTGGTTGACATGGCATTGACCTGTGGGATTCAGCTCTGCCTCTCCCCTTTGCTTCACAGACCAACGAGTGGAACAAGAATGATGAGCGCTTGCTGCAGGCCGTGGAGCATGGAGATGTCGAGAAGGTGGCCTCGCTGCTGGGCAAGAAGGGGGCCAGTGCCACCAAGCACGACAGTGAGGGCAAGACCGCGTAAGTGGGCAATGCTGGTTCCTGCCGATGCTTGCTGATGGTGTTCAGAATTTTCTGGATTCGGTCTTTCAAAGGGAATTCTCACAAGTGCTTTCTGGGGACTTTGTGAAATCAGTGTTGCTTTTCTACCCTGGAGATTTCCATCTAGTTCCTTTCTCTTCAGGTTCTATGTTACATATTTATGTGTGCTTTGCACAGCTGTTATTTGCTTTCAAACATAACTGAAGATTTCACCAGACAACCAAGGTTGCAACTGATTGGGAGGTGGGAAATTAATTCTGTCCTAGATAAGTGACAGAATAAAAAATGGGGAAAAATTGGTTCCATCACCCTCAAACTTACTGCTTATATTGATTTTATAACCATTTCCTTAACATGGGTCACTAATTACGTGTCTAGAATATATATTGTGTTAAGGTTTGCCGTACCTGCTTGGTACTCCTGTTGGCTATAATCAGTTGTGTATTTCACCAAGTGTTTGTGCCATCGTGTTTTTATGTATTTGTATCCTCTGTCCACCCTTACCAAGCTTTACAATACCTGCTAATGTTATAGACAGACCAGATAGACTTCTAGGAATTCTCTCCCATGTGAGTCGTACAGTCCTTGAAACTCAGTTTCTTCACTATAAAGATGGATGATGATATTTGTCCCCCTGGAGTGTAAGGAGTCATTCCAATATCCCTCCCTGGACCCGGCGCCATTCCTTCTTCCTCACAGCTCACGAAATTCCCGCCGGCCTAGCTATCCACCAATCAGATGTAACCTGGCATTCCACCCGAATCCCACCCCAATCTTCCAGCCCCCCTCCCCAACCCCGCCCACTCATCAATCATCCCCAGGCACTAATCCCCTGGGGCCTGCCCCCAAACCCTCCCAATCCCCGCCCCCTACACCTGGCAGACAAAAGCCCCCCCCCAAGGTGCGGCTAGCTCTCTTATCCCTCCTTCTCTGGTCTTCTCTTATCCCTCCCTCTCTGGTCTCTCCTCTATCCCTCTCTTCCTCTCTCTCTTCTTCCTTCTTTCCTGATCTTCACCACCTCTACCCTGTTCCTGCCCCATTGGAATAAACCTCCTAAGATACCTTGTTGCGTCTGGTGTGTTTCAGCTCACGGTAAAGAACCAGGTTGTGGGAATTAGCCACGCGTAATAATATCGTAATATTGTATGAACTAGAACTCTACCATCTTTTTAAATAACTAACAAAGAGTGTAAAAGGAGATACCAACGTTGAGTATCCTCAGGGCAGGCTCTGAGATGAGAATTTCCATGCATGTAGCTTCTGAATCCAGAGATCTTGAGAAGAATGGGGAAGGATGAAGATTGGGTATTCTTGTAATATGCACAACTGAGGTGGGGGAGAGGGCAAAAGTGGGGAAAGAAAAAAGGAGCACTTGCATGTGGTGGCTCACTTCCCAAATGCCTGCAATGATACCTAGCTTAAAAAACTGAAAAACTAGGCTGAGTATCTCACAGAGGTTGTGGGGCCCGAGTACTCGAGCCATCATTGCTGTCTCCCAGAGTGTGCATTAGCAGGAAGCTGTATCAGAAGTAGAGCAGGGTGAGGACCAGGCAGTGTCCCTGCTTTGGCTGCAGCCTCACCATCTGTGCAAATCTGTCCTTTTGTATTGTGACTTGTTCTAATTTGTGCGTTTTGGCCAGCGCGTCTACCTGTCTGCCTTACACCCCAGGAGTTCTTTTGAAACAGTGCAAACTTTCTGATTGTTGCTGGCCCTGCTGTGTGTGCAGGGTCTGCTGGCAAGTGAATTTAAGACCTTCTGAAGTGCAGCTCTGGATGTGTCACTGATCAGGGCTAAGATGGGTGTTCCCTCTGCAAGAGCTCTTGACTGATGCGTGCCATGGGACTTGTGAGGTTGGCCAGTTCACGGCCATGTCTTAGAGGTTTTGTGTCCCTCTCTAAGTGCTAAGGCCAGATGGAGTCTTGAAAATGAAATCCATGATAATACTTGGCCTCTTTCTCTACCTGTTTATTCAGATTTACCCTTTGGTTTCTGAGGTCCTTATCAGAATCAGACCAGAGGCCTGTCTTCTAAAGAGCTTTAATGACAATCCATGTGAAACTCTGGAAATCTGTAATTCCCTGTTGGGGTCTGGAGGCCTTATTTGAGCTCTCAACATCCCTGTAGGGCCTGCCCTTATCTAGATGTTCTTTGAGTGTCCTCTTCTGCCAGTGGGGCTGCCTGTTCCTGCCCTCAGGTAAGACCTGGTTTGTCTGCCCACAGGCTGTCCCAGTCATCCTTTCCTCCAGGGTTTGTGTGGTCCTTTCTGGACTTTGCTTCTCTTTCACCTATTGGAATGTTGATTTAGAGCATGTTGTATTCTGTTGTATTGAAAGAACAGGAACCAGCTCAGGAATGTGCCCGTCTAAGTCAAATCTTTGTTTGCCCAAAGACTTGTAACACGATAGGTAGTAGGCTCCTTACAGACAGGTTCCCATGTAACACAGAAGGCTCCTTATAGACAAGGTTAATGGATTTCTGTGTTAAGTCAGTTTCTCCCATTATTCTGAATGCATCCAAAGTAGCATTCATTCAGTATTCCTAGAAGGGGCTTTTCAGTGCAATTCTTATGTAGAAAATGTTTTTTTTTTTTTCTGGTGTCTTATGGTTCAATTACCTAGAAGGTGAATTGACTGAGAATTCCAAAGGAAAAGGGCTCTGCTGGTGAGCATCAGACCTGACACTGTTCTCTCAGCTTCCAGTGCAGTTTATGCTCAGTCTTGACCACCTGGAGAACCAGAGGGTCCAGCAAGTCCCAGCATGTGGTGAAGCAAAGCCCCCACTTGGCCCACATTCTGCAGACCCTCACCCAAGGTCAACAACAGGTTGGGGGGTTACAATTTCTTAAACTTCTCAGCTTCTTTCTGGGATAATTTCCTTTCAAGGAAAGATAAGCCATCTCAGAAATGTCTTCCCCCTCCCTTCATGATCAAAAAGGGATTTTTTCATTTAAGGGTAAAAGAAGGGTGGGAGGAGAGTGGCTAGTTACAGCCAGAGGCTGTTTCTGGAGTCGGGCTTGGGTTGCCTCTGCCCCAGCTGGTCTCTTTTGGGGTGGGGGAGATGTGAGGAAGTGGGAGAATGTCAGTGCTCCAAGACCTCTCGCTGTAGAATCTAATTGTTTCAACATGGCTTCCCCTCTGTTTCCATGTGCCTTTAATTCAAATGATGTGTGTTTGTCTTAGGAACAACCAGACTAAATAAAATCACTGCTGGGATTGTAGTCTTTGAACAAGTACCACTGGGCAAGTGTATAAACTTCAAAAATACACACACACACAACATATATATAGCATTTCACATAACCCACATTTTGGGAATCTGCTCTTTTTGGCTTTGAGAGCAAGAATTTGTGATTGTATTTTTAGGTGACTGTAGAGCTTCACTGTGAATTGGGGAAGGCAGTCCTTGAACTCTCTAAATCCGTGCAGGACTGGGTGTTTATGGTTGGTGCCCCACTGTACTTTCCCTCTTCCTGTTTGCTCGTAAGAGGGATGTGCTATTTAACACCAGCAGTTCAACCAATATGTCACCTGGTCAGCTTTCTTCAGCTTTTTGCACATACAGCTGCCAAATTAATTTACCTGACACCTCTCAACTGTATGTGTAATTTCAGCTCCTTGCTTCCTTGCAGAAAGGCTGCATGTTTCCTATGACCTGTTGATGTTTGTCAGGGTGGAAAACTGAACTGTGATGGCTGTAGCCTCTCTGGGATCACAGGTTTCTTAAAGCAGCATGACGTCTATGAATATCTGTCAGGTTTGCCCACATGATGGTGTTTTATAAATCTACTGCCTGGAAGGTACTGCCTAGATCTGAAATGCTCTACTCTGCTGTATGAAAATATGCAAAAAGGAGGAAATGTGATTCTTGTCTATAAGGTGCATAGCATCCAGTTGGAAAAACAAAATCAGTGAAAATATTAGGGAATAATTAATTGCTGAGCTTCAAAATCTTGCCTGTAAGTGGCTCAGTCCAGGAGAACTGGTGAGATACCTGAGATGTAGTAGGATCCAGCCTTGAAGCCTTGAATAGATCAGTAGGATTTGGGGCTGGTAGGGGAGGAGAGAGAAGACATCAACATGAACCCCAGCCACCCATGGCCATTATTTCCCTCTCTTCTTCAAGAACTTTCAAGGAAAGACGTTTGGCTTAGTGGTTAAGATGCTCACATCCGAGTCCAGCTTCTAGGTCCTGCAAGCCCTGGGAAGGCTCAAGTTCCTGGTACCCGTGGGAGATTTGGATTGAGTTCTTTACTTGGGCCCTTGTGGGAAATTGGAGAGTGAGCCAGCAGATACAGACTGTGTCACTCCTGCACCCCTCTTTTTTGGGGGGTTCTCTTTTCCACTCTTCAAAATGTACAAATTCCACTATAGCATGTTAAGTGCAGTGTCTCACTGGACACTCAGTTGTTTTGTAGAGCAGGAGAGATTCCCTCTTTCCCGTTAGTGTTATGAGAACTTTTTGGCTAGATCTAAAAACCCAATCAGTACAAGATTAATTAAAAGCATGGAAGTGTATTGAATTTACAAGCACATGGGGATCTCCATAAGAGTGAAGTCTGAAGTGAAGACCCGAGCATGGTGCTTTTATTCTTCAACAAAGAACAGACAATTTGTGAAGAAATGGAAGGTCAACTGGATTACCAACACTAAAGGAGTAAATTATAGTGATGTTACTAAGAGATGTAATGAGGGGAGATATATGAGGGGAGGTTTTTGTTTTTTAAAGTTAATGGAAAATGCATATTGTAAAAGAAAAAATACTATGCCTGAATTTCAAAATTTTTGGTGCTAAAATAAGCCCATCTTTTAATTAAACTTTCCATGAACTGGATTTAGTTGCTTTATAGAACTTGGCAGAAGATAAACTTATATCATGAAGTTTGTTTATTCAGATTCAGTGCATCCCCCAGTTACTAAACTGTTGATTCTGAGCTTGGTATGTGAAATACATCCCTTCCAGAAGTCTTATGACATGTAGGAAAAGACAGGCCTAGTGGGCATTTCTGGAATTACAGCTCCCTAAATTTAAATTTTAGTTTGAAATAATCAGCATACCAGTTTGACATATTTTAATCTCATGTTCTTAACTCCTTTGGTTCTCATCTCCCTGCAGAGGCACCTGAAGAGCTGAGAAAAATGTCAGGTACCACCCCCAGAGATTCTGGTTTCATTGGTGTGGAGTACAGTCTAGATATGAACTTATAAAACACCCTAGGTGATCTCAATGGGCAGTCCAACCAGAGAGCCAACCAACTGGACATTCCACAGTGAGAACCTACGTTTCCTAACGTCCTTGACATGGTTTGAACAAAATTTGGCTTGTGAGCTAATACAGATGTTTAAATGTAGTACTAAGAGGGCTGAAACTAATCCAGTTACGGTGTTAAGAGACAGGCCTGCTGAAAGATACTCGAGTCATTGAGGGCATGGCCTCAGAAGGTTGTTCCCCAGAGATTTGTTACAAAATTTTAGTTTGGATCAGCCATTCTGTCTGCTTGATTCCTTTTTGTTTGTCTGGGTCCCCGAGTAGATGGTAGAGGCCCAGTACTCACACAGTCACCTTCTGCATCCTAGGATGCACATTAGTAGAGTTGAATTGCAAGTGCAGGCATAAGGACTTGGTTTAACCAAGCACTCCCAGATGGGGGCACATGTCCCAAGCCAGAGCTTAACTGTTAGGCCAGATGCCCACTCTTGTACTTTTAACTGCCATTAAGATTTTGTTTTTACGTTCTAGATGTGTGTGACATCATGTGATAATGATCTTTCTGGTTTTGGCTTGTTTCACTAATGATCTGTGCTTATATCAGTTGTTGCAACTGATAAGATCTTATCTTTTTATGACTAAGTTGCATTTCATTGTGAGTATTTGCCCTATTTTCCTTGATCATTCATCTGTAGGTAGACACTTAGATTGTTAACATTTCTTGGCTGCAGCATTTCTTGTTGCAGTAATTATGGACATACCCTTGTCCCTGACAGTTCAGTTTCTCCTCCCTTGGTTGTACACTCAGTAGTTGGATGATACAGGATCTAGTAGTTCTTTTTTGTTTCTTTGTTTTGTTTTTCTGAGGAACAGTCATATTGTTGTCCACAATCAGGGTAGATTTACATTCCTACTAATTGTATACATTCATCTCCATTTCTCCATTTGTTATCATTTGTCTTTTTGATAGCAGTCATTTTAGCTGTAGTGGTGACATCTCATTGTGGCTTTGATTTGTATTGCCTGATGACTGGTGGCATAGAAATTGTTTAATGTGATTGTTGACCATTTTTGTGTCTTCCTAGAAAAACTATCTATTTGTATCTACTGACCATTTTGTAATTGGGTTTTCTTGTTGCTCAGTTCTGTATTTAATCCTTATCAGATAAAAATCTGAAAATACTTTCTCTATTGTTTAGGTTTTCTGTTCCCCGTGTTTGTTTTCTTTGCTATGAGAAGCTCTTTAAGATGCTACTTGTCTATTTTTGTTTTTATTTCCTGTGTTTTGGGGACTCTAATAATAATAATTTAAAAATCCTGTGTGTTCCAGTACCCTGAAGCATTTCTTCTGGGTCTTATAGTTGCTTCAAAGTTTCAAGTCAGACATTTGGACTTCCCTCCATTTCTAGTTGTTTTTTTTGTGTGTGTGATGAGAAATAGGAGCTCATTTCATTCTGCTTGTAGATATCCTTTTTTCGCAGCACCCTTTATTGCAAAGACTGTCCTTTGTCCAGTGAGTATTCTTAGCATGCTGGTCGAAGGTTAGCCGAATGGGCATGGCATGGGTTTATTCTGGGACTGCTATTACACTTCATTGGTCTGTGGATTTGTTTTTATATTGCCACCATGCTGTTTTAATTACTGCAGTTTTGTAATGTATTTTAAAGTCAGGGAGTATAATGCTTCCTGCCTTATTCTCCTTGCTTAAGATTGCGTTGCCATTTGGAGTCTTTTGTAATTCCACGTTTCAGTAATCTTTTTTTTTCTAATTCTGTAAACAATGTCATAAATATTTTGGCAGTGATTACATTGGATCTGTAAATTGCTTGAGATAGTATCATTTTAATGGTATTGAGTCTTCTAATCCATGAACACAGAATATCTCCTTTTTTGTGTGAGTCAGTGATATAATAGTTTTCATTTTAGAGATGTTTCAACTCTTTAAATTTATTGCTAGTTTAATATTCTTGTAGCTATTGGAAATGAACTTCCTTTCTTTATTCCTTTTTCAGAAAAATTTGCATGTGCTCTAAAACAATGTTAGTGATTTTTACACATTGAGTATATTCTGCTACTGTGGATTATTAGTTATATTTTGAAGTCTTTGGGGGATTTCTAAGTATAAGATTATGTTATTTGCACACAGACCAGTTGACTTCTTCCTTTTTGGTTTGGGTGGTCTTTTTCTTTCTGTTGTCCACTTGCTCAGGTTAGCACTTCAGGTTAGACATCCTTGTCTTATCTGTATCTTAAACAAAAAGCCCTCAGCCTTCAGCTTTTCCCACTTGGTATAATAGCTGTTACTCAAGGTGGGCTCCAACTTAGTGCAGTGAAAGAGGCTTTATTCACAGTGTCTCAGGCACACCCAGAACAATTACAGCATGCCATTTCTTTTCTAGCACACATGTCCCTCCCCCAGTTCATCACTGACTGAGTACTGTGGTGTGTACAATCTGCCCAGGGAGTTGCCTAAATTGCAGAGTTAACCTTCTGCCTTCATTCTCTCTGCTTGAATTCCCTGCTAAGAACTGACTACTCCCTTACATTCCATTTGCTTGGTGAGCTTGGCTGTGTCTGCAAGTCAGCTAGCAGTACTTTTCAATATGGCATTGAAAATGAACCAACACTTTTTTTCAGGTGATGGATTGTTATATGTGGGCTTTAGTTCACTGAGATGGTGCATCTTCCATACCTAGTTTGTAAAGAATTTTCATCTGGAAGGGTTGTTAAATTTTATGAAATACCTTTTCTCCATCTATTCAGATGATCATGGAGGTCCTTTATTCTGCCAGTGGGTAATATAATATTGAATGGTTTACCTCAGTTGAACCATCCTTGCATTCCTGGGATTGTGCTGAATTATCCTTTAATGTGGTGCAACTTTAGGTTTTAAGTGGAAAACGACATTCTGTATTGAAAGTGGACTTACCTTGTAATACAATTGTGTTTTAAAATGAAAGCCTGTAACCACAGAAAGGGTGAACCTGGAGGAGAATGTATTTGCCATTTAGGAACTATGTTGATGAAAACATTGGAATCACAGAATGTTTCATTTTAAAGCCTTTTTCACAGTTGGGTCGTGTTTACTGACAGTGAGGAGTTTAGCTGCTCAGAGGAATGAAGTCCAGAAGCAACACTCTGACTTTGCCCTGCCCTTGGGTCCTCTGTCCATTGCCCTCTGCTGGCTGGCCCTGGCCTGCATGCAAAGGTGGGGAGAGCCTGGGAAATGCGTGTCTTGGTGATAGGTAGCAGAGCAAGGGAGGGTGGAGCTGAGTCATGGCACACACAGGCCCTGGCCTGAGGGCTTGTGCAGAGCAGAAGGTTCTCATGCTGAGCTCCCCCCCAGGGCAGGGCTTGAGGCCAATCAGATCAGAAGCCTGCGCCTGCTCCTTCTCACCTCTGTTCCAGCTTTCCACAGCGCCACCTGCGGCACATGGGCTGCTGGGTCTTGGGCATCTTTCTCAAGATCCAGTTTGCAAAGTGAGTGAGCTTTCTCGTACCACTAGTATGAGTCAGTTCATTCATCTAGGACTTGATGAGTCTTAGTTACCTAAGTACTTCACCAGTTGCTGTCACTATTACTGGGGCAGGAGCCCAGGCGTTCCTGGGAATCGTTTTTTTGGTTTGTTGTGTCCAGTTGCCCCAGTACTGGGTTGATGATATTCACCTGTGTTATCCATTCAGCAACTAGTTCATTTTTTCACTCCTTTGTGTGTATGTGATTTATTCATTTGAAAAGGAGAAAGTGGATGCCAGGACCCAAAGACGTGGGCCATCTTTTGCTTTCCTAGGCATATTAGTGGGAAGATGCACTGGAAGTTTAAACCTGCACCTGTATGGAGATGCTGATGTTACAGGTGGTAGGTTAACCCACTGCACCACAACACCCTCTTTCGCTCCTTTCAAAGACCTTGTCATTTTCTCTCAGATCTTTCTCATCTGATGTTTTATGTTTCCATGGGTAGTGTATGAAGAAAAAAATGTGACACAAGTAAGTTGGGGCATTAATATCAAATCATCTGCCTGAGATTCTAAATGCTACATTTGCGGGCATGTCCATGAGCACAGCACATAAAAATCATTTGCCCTGATGGAGATTTCTTAATGGTTAGGTACTATTTCCAAACCATGTTTATGAAACCAAACAGTCCCTCAAAAACAACAACAACACACGACAAGCCTGCTCATGCCCCTGCTGAGTTTTGTGGAATTTCTTGGCACTCTAGGGTGTCGTCCTTTCCTGTTCTTGTCTCCTCCCTCCCACATGCCTCCGATTCTGTTCATAAGCACGCCACGGGCTCTTTAAGAATAGTCATTACTGTGCATGCCAGGGATCATTCCTTCTACCTATTTATCAGAGAAAGGCAAAACACTAACCATTTCTTAAAGCTTCAGCTACGTCAGTTCCTGCTTGGAAGCCATGATGAGACGGGCTGTTGTAAATGCTTTGGAAATGGTAGTGGTTCTCTCTGGGCCAGTAGGATTAAGGCTTTTGTAATGAGAAGCTGTTACAGTTCTGCCTTCATTCCCTTCAGATAAATATTTCAAAGTGGAATCTAGTCCATTTAGCCCCTTAGTTCTGAGTGTCCCACTGAAGTATATGGACGAAACCTCCATGAAGCCCAGAGACCTGGAGGGTAGATGTGGCAGTTCTGAAGTACCATAGAACACTTGGCAGGCTGGGGTGCAATCCTAGATCTTCGGAGCAGAAATAGCTTTAATGAGCCTATAGACCAGATGAGTCAACTCAGGCCAGTGCATCTGGGTGATTTTCTTGTCCTGCAGTGTGAGGATCGTGGAGTTGATACCCAAATCAAGGACTAGTGACTTGCAATTCACACTTTTTCCTACCTTGTTGGCAATACCAAAAGCTGAACTTGCAACAGAATCGCCCTGTCTTGCCAGACTCCGCCCTTCTTGTCTGAAAGTGTGCCTTTTTAACGCGTTCTTAGGTCAGGCTGATGCTCAGGATCCTGGTACTGTGCTTGGTGAACCACACTGTGCTGAGAAGCAAAGCCGAAGTTAGCATACACACATGAAGTTTCTCTTATTATTGGCTTGAAAGACAAGTTTCTATTAATAATAATAATAATAATAATAAAAGATGGTTATGCTAGTTGATGGTTATGACTTGACTTCAGGAAACTCAAGTTAGAAACTTAATTCAAATGTAATGACATGTGTTATCTGAAAATTATCACATCACTGTGCTAGAGAAGTTGCAGAAAGAGTCTCTGCTTTGGTAGAGTGGACAGTCTGCTGGGACTGGTATGCTTCCTGTCCAGTTCCCTGCTGATAGTGCATCCTGGAAGGCAGCATAAAATGGCCACATGCGGACCTGGCACTGTAGCCTAGCAGCTAAAGTCCTCATCTTGAATGTGCCGGGATTTCATATGGGTGCTGAGTCTAATCCCAGCAGCCCCACTTCCCATCCAGCTCCCTGCTTGTGGCCTGGGAAAGCAGTTGAGAACAGCCTAAACCCTAGGGACCCTGCACCTGCATGGGAGACCTGGAAGAGGCTCCAGGCTCCTGGTTTCTGTTCGTCTCAGCTCCGGCTTTTGCGGCCACTTAGGGAGTGAATCATCGGACGAAAGATCTTCCTCTCTCTCTCCTCCTCTCTGCATATCTGACTTTCTAATAAAAATAAATCTTCTAAAAAAATGGCCCACTTGCTTGGGCCTTTGTCATCCATTTGGGAGACCCAAATGGAGTTCAAGGCTCCTGGCTTAAGCCTGGACCAGCCTCAACCACTGCTATTTGGGGAGCGAACCAGATCTTTTTTCAAAAAAGAGGAATAGCTGTTTAAACCTTGAATAAGCATGGATGTGGAATGTGTTTGTGAGTAGACTCCAGAGGGAGTGAGGGCTTTTCTGAAGGAAGGCCCTAGTGGGGAGGGAGCTTGTGTGCCTGCAGCCCAGGAGCAGGGAGAGTGCTGGAGGCACAAGCCAGACCTGGGACTCTCAACCAGACCCTTCAGCTTGGGACATGGGTACCATAACCAGCATCTTAACCACTAGGTCAAATGTCCACCCCCAATTTTTTTAAGATTTATTTATTTTTATTTGAAAGTCAAATATACAGAGAGGAGGAGAAACAGAGAAAGATCTTCTGTCTGTTGATAAATTCCCCAAGCGGCCGCAACAACCAGAGCTAAGCCAATCTGAAGCCACGAGCCAGGAGCTTCTTCTGAGTCTCCCACACGTGTGCTGGGTCCCAAGGCTTTGGGCTGTCCTCAACTGCTTTCCCAGGCCACAAGCAGGGAGCTGGATGGGAAGTGGGGCTGCTGGGATTAGAACCAGCAACCATATGGGATCCCGGTGTGTTCAAGGCGAGGACTAGGCTACCTCACTGGGCCCGCATCCGCAATTTTTTTTAAAAAATTAATATTACATTTTTATCTACACAAAGACCGTGTGTGTGTGTGTGTGTGTGTGTGTGTGTGGTTTTAGGTCGTCAGATTGTGAGGCTTCTGGTGCAGGTGTGAAATGTGACCTTACAAGTGATTGAGGCAAAGTTACTGTGTATTAGGAGTTGGCTGTTTCTGATTCTGTTGGACAACAGTGACTCCTTTTTTAAAGAAAAAAGGCTTTTAAAAATTACAGAAGGCAGTTAAGAGGTTGTTAGGACAATACAGCGAGTTCGAGTCCAGATCCTTTTATGTGTTTCCTACCTCCTCTGTGTATCACGTTTGCCTTCTCTGAAATGAATCTGATGGGTCAGTTACCTGTCTAGGACGTGGTCGTGTTCTGGGACTCAGAGGCATGGCTAATGGTGGTAAGGGTTAGGTATGCGTGATCATTTCACTGTGCAAGTGTTGATGGCTTGTGTAATTTGAGGTATGAAAGTTGATGGTGGAAGCCGTTAGAAGGAATTCAGTTCCAAGCATGATAGCGGCTGCCTTGGTTTCAGGACTACTCTACCAGGTTTGCGGTCAAGAATGAGGTTAGTTTGGGTAAAGTTTTCTCTGAAGGAACATGCCTAAAAGGTTAAGATCTCTGAAAGAATGGTCCATGTGTTTCAGCTGGGACTCAGCAATCAAAGGTAGCAACTTGCCTCATCTATAACTGATAGACTTTATGAGTTCAAGTTCTCTTCAGCTTGAGCATCTTGAGACATACCCTGGGCTGGTGCCAAGGTACTGATTTCAGGAACGTTTGCAAAATGTGTTGAGTGGTTGTATAGGAAATGAAAGCTTTGTCCCAAGTCATTGGGTTTAGTGCTAAGATTTCGCTCCCATCTCTTTCAGAGTATGCACAAACCCTCGGGTTCCCCAGTGAGAAGTCGGTGTTTGATTCTTTGCCAAACACTTGCAGTTTTCATTTTAAATTTCATTTTTGAAAAAGCAGCACAATGGTTAAGTGTGTAATACTTAACAGATTGCAGAGTAGCTTAATAAATGGTGCCGTTTTTCCATATAATGGTGAGCAGCCAGTCCTGGGAACGTGAGGTCTGGGATTAGAATTCTAGGCTCCACTGCTTGGTGGTTCAGAGATTTGTGACAATTTAGACAACCTTTCTGTGCCTCAGCTTTCTTCTCTGTAAAATGAGGACCATTGACATCTCATCACCTTCCCAAGCCCATCAGCTTGTTGTGTAACAATAAGGAGTTCAAACACAAGATGGAGGTGGGAGGTCCTCTGCTTTTTGTGCTAGCATTGCAAAGTAAAGTGGCTGTTCAGGGTCCTGACTGCTCTGTTTCTGCTCCATCTTCCTGCTAGTGTACCTGGAAAGGAAGATCCAAGTGTCTGGGCCCCAGGCACCCAGATGGGAGAGCAGATGGTGTTCTTACCTCCTGCCTGCAGTCATCTGGGGAGTGAGCCAACAGTTGGAGGCACTCTGTGTGCATGTCACTCTGCCTTTCACATCAATAATAATGTATCTTTGGAGAAAAAAAACGCAAGCCAGAGGATGGACCCAGGGTGCAGTATCTGAAGCAGTTGGCTGCTGTCATTACTGATGCTGGCTGTTATTTAATTGCCTTCAACGTGGTATAGAATATTAAGTTGCCGGGGGTTTGAGTGGTCAGGGCTGTGGTACTGCTCATGCTATAATGAGCTGTGGTACTTGGGCCCTGAGCTGCCCTCCTCCTGTCTGCAGCACTGCTCACCTCCGCCCGTCCCGTCCCCATCCCTCCACTGTCATGGGCTCCGGCTGCCACCCCACTGCTGTGTGAGGCTGCTGGGGATATCCGACTAGGGGAGGGAAGTGGAAGAGAGCACCACTGCATGCGCAACTTGTGATCTGAAACCTTGGGATGTTTCCAAGTGCCACAAGCAGGGACATTCCACATATCAGTAAGCAGTGAAGGGATCAAAGAAGCTTTCTGTAAATCTTGGGGCTGCTCCCTTGGGCTTGTTAGTTACAGCATTTGAAAGGGTCTCCTCTGAGTTCCTGAAGCAAAGTTAAACATTCCTTGTTTTAATGAAACATGAAACGGTGTGGATGCCTTTTGTCTGGAGTGCATCCACGGAATTGTTTTAAAGGCTGAGGAATTATGTCTTCAAAAGAATGTGGAGACAGTGGGTGCCGTGGCAGGAGTGAGGCTGTGAGGTTTCAGGCGTGTCTCTGTTTGATGGAAGCTTCCCAAGCTTTCACAGGCACACGCAGCCAGCTGGGATTTTACTCAGCCCCTGCTCCACAGCTTGGTGCTGGGGTCCAAGTGCCTGGCTTTCTAACATTCTCTTTCCTGGCTCATGGTTCAGTCTTTCAGTGGCCATGGCTTGGGTTTTGGAAGTGTTTGCTTGAGCTGTGTCACTGGCTGGTCAACCTGGATATATTTGGGTGCTAGGCAGTGTCCCATCACTGCATCTGGAGTGGATAAAAGTGGGGTTTTTTTGTAATATTTATTTCATTTTTATTGGAAAGTTGGACATACAGAGAGAAGAGACAGAAAGATCTTCTGTCCACTGATTCACTCCCCAAGTGACCACAACAGCCATTGCTGAGCTAATCCAAAGCCAGGAGCTTATTCCAGATCTCTCGTGGCTATAGGGTCCCAAGGCTTTGCACCATCCTCAACTGATTTCCCAGGCCACAAGCAGGGAGCTGGAAGTGGAGCGGGGCCGCTGGGATTAGGACTGGCGCCCATATGGGATCCTGATGCAAGCAAGGCAAGAACTTGAACCGCTAGGCTACAGTACAGGGCCCAGATAAAAGGTTTTGATCTATCACCCTCACATTGCCCTTGAACTATCTGCAGGAAGAGATGAACAGAGAAGCAAACAATATCTTTCATAAAACACTGAGCTATATAGACACTGAGGGATGATTCCTGTCTTTAAGAGGAAAAGCTGTACTTTTAAATTAGAAATAAAAATCTATGCAGAGATAAAACTGAAAGAGGTTTGTAATTGATTTTGCAGCCACTCCTTTTTATATTCCAGTAGGAAATTTGCAGCTGATAATTAACTGAAATCGCTACAACAAAGGCCTTATTAAGACTTAAATCTTTTGTCTCTGGACATTTTAGGCTGTAGTTAAAATTCTCGTCTCTTAAATTAAAATTTACCGGGCAATAGCAAGTCTTAGCCAGCATGTGGATAAATTGGAAACCCTATATGTTGTTGATGGAGATGTAAAACGGTACAGAAACTTTGGGGAAATGTTTAGCATTTCCTCAGACAGCTACGCGTTGTCAGGGACAGGCATTTAGCCTAGTGGTTGTGACACCTGCATTCGAATGGCCGTGTTGGACACCCAGCTCTTCTGCCCAGTTCCAGCTTGCTGCTATGGCAGACCCTGGGAGACAGCACTGATGCTGTCATTCGCTTGGCAGAAGATGGAGTTCCCTGCTTCCAGTTTTGCTCTACTCAGCCCTGGCCATGATGGGCACTTGGACGGAGAGCTAACATGTGGAAACTCTCTGTTCCTTTCTGTCTGTTTGCCGGTCACATAAAGAAATCAAAGAGCACATATCTTTTTTAAATGGTTATGCTGTAATTGAGTGATTTCATTCCTAGAAATACTTGGATACTCTGAAATTGAAAAGACATACCCACACTTGTACACCTCTGGTATAGCTGTAATAATTCAAAAGTCGAAATAACCCAGTTGTCTATCAGCTAATGAACAAATAAGACAAATGAAGTATATCCAGGCATTGTAATGTTATTAAGGAAGGACTGAGGGCTGGCATTGTAGCACAGCAGATAAAGCTGCCGCGTGCATTGCCAGTGCCCATGTGGGTGCCCGTTCCTGTCTCAGCTATTTCACTTCTGATCCTGCACCTTGCTGATGTGCGTGGGAAGGCAGTGGAAGATTACCCAAGTCTTTGGGCCTGTGATACCCACGTGGTAGACCCTAAAGAAGCTCCTGGCTTCAGCCTGACCCAGTGCTGGCCACTGTGGCCATTTGGAAAGTAAACTAGTGGATGGAAGATCTCTCTCTCTCTCCCTCTCTCTGTAATTCTGACTTTCACATAAACAACAAATCATGGCTAAACCTTGAAAACAGACACAGAAGACCACTCAATGTAGGACCCCAGCTTGAGAAGATGTCCACATTAAGTTCATTGTTAGAGACAGAAAGTAAATTCGTCATTTCCAGGGACAAAGAGGGTAGGGAAGTGGGTGCTGACTGTTGGTGAATACAGGGATATTTTCAGGATGATAAAAACGGTGTTGGGTACATAGATATCCTAGGATCAGAGTAAATATATGAATATATTTAGCTGGAAAAACACCAGTACTTAAAACAATATGCAACTACAAAGCGAGAGAACTCTCCTAAACTTGAGCTAGATCCAACGCCCTGCTGCGAATGTGCTAAGAATGCTGACTGTGGGGCCCGACTCCGTGTCCTAGCAGCTACATCTTGAACACACTGGTATCTCATGTGGGCATCACTTCTAATCCCAGCAGCCCCACTTCCCACACAGCTCCCTGCCTGTGGCCTGGGAAAGCAGTTGAGGATGGCCCAAAGCCTTGGGACCCAGCACCTGTGTGGGAGACCCGGAAGAGCTCTGGGCTCCTTGCTTCTGATCAGCTCAGCTCCAGCCATTGCAGTCTCTTGGGGAATGAATCATCAGATGGAAGATCTTTGTTTCTCCTCCTCTATATATATGTATCTGACTTTGCAATAAAAATAAATAGTAAATCTTAAAAAAAAGAATGCTGACTGGAGTTGGCCTTACGGCACAGTGGATCAAACCATTTGTGATGCCAGCATCTTGTGTCTAAGTTCTGGTTTGAGTCCCAGCTACTCTGCTTCCAGTCCAGCTCCCTGCTAATGTGCCTTGGAAAAGCAAATGATGGCGAAAGTACTTGAACTCCCGCCACCCGTATTGGAGACTTGGATGGGGTTCTGGGCTTCTTAGGCTTAGCACAGCCACAAGCATTGATTCCATCTGGGAAGTGAACCAGCACCTGAAGGTCTCAGCAGTGTTCTTTGATCTGGCTGCGAACGACATAGACCCCATCACTGAATACCAGCCATGCTTTTAATTAGTCACATAACCAACCCAAGGCACCAACTGCCAAGTGTGAGATCACACATGCCACCTGCCACGCAGATTCCAAGTGACCTCAGTCCAACAGTCACGTGGACAGTTCTCACTGAGTCACTGCCTAAAGAGAGATCGACTCTGTGTAGATGCGCTCTGGCATCTACTAATTCAGATTCTGTCACCGAGTAGTCTTGTTTCCCACCTAACAAAACCCAGCTTTCCACTGAAGGATCTTCCTAAAAGTTGACTTTGCTTCTGATTCATAGTCGGAGGTAAAAGGTAGCTATTGGTGATGCCAAGCCCTGCTTTGGGGGTTATCACTTCTGTGGAAGGTGCCAGAAGGTAAGCAACTCCAGCATGAGCTCTGGTCAAGGCTGGCCTTGGATGAATTGTGTCATGGTTGTTGTCTGCAGCTTTGTTCCTCATTTATGTTTAATGAAAATACACAAAGTTTGTATGTGCCCCGACTCCTTCTCCTGCACACCTTCTCTGACTCTTCAGTGTGTAAGTAGTGGTGGCTGTGATTTCACTTCTGCTAGTCTGTCCTCTGTGTGCATGGCGATAATTCCTTGCAATATTCAACGTGTCACAGACTGCCGTGTCGTGTCTTGGTGGAGGCCGTCACGGCTGTTGGTAGTTTTTGAGTGATCACTATGAGCTTCGGATTTTGCCAAGTGCTTTTACACATACTCCGTGTATTCATCACAGTCTGCTTTCCGGATGTGGAGATCATTGAGGTCATACTCTAGGAAGAGGCAAAGTCAGGATTCAACCCTAGTTAGGATGAACCTTTAAAGCTTACACCTGTTACCTACCTACCATTACCCTGAATGTTGCTACTTTTTAATCTAACTACATGTTTTCACCTCTCCTCTGGACTATAATAAATCAACAATGTTGGAATGTTTGTTAACATTTCAACTTTGTGGGCATTAGGAGTACCTACCTGATTTCCTAAAGCTAAAACCCTAAGGTGATTTGATATTCAGATTAAACACAGAAGGGTCATAGCAGTGTGCTTCGCTACCTTGTCTTTTTGTGCAATGGTGTTTACTCCACTTCTGATGAATAGTTTCTTGTAGGCCTGGGGCAGGAGATGAAAGAGGCGAGGAAAGCCATGGCTCCTGTCCCCAGCAGCCTTCTTTTTGAGGGAAATAGCAAAACGATAGTTGGTTTATTCAAGTGCAAGTGTGTTAGCCAAGTGGAAGACACTAAACCTGAACGTAGACGCCTACGTGCTGCTGTGGTACTCGTGGACAGGCTGTGAGTTGGTAGGACTGCTGACAGTCCCCTCATTGTCTGACCTGTGCCTTTCTTGTTCTGTGTTTACATCTTTCATAAAGGCAGATTTTTTTATTTAAGTCAAGAGTTACAGGTTCACTCCAGCTGTCCTCTACAGCTAGGGCCTGGCCTGGCCAAAGCCCAGAGTTGCTTCTCCGACTGCTTTCTTAGGTGCATGAGCAGGTGGGTGGGGCAGCCAGACTCAAACTGGGACCCAAGTGGGATGCCAGCATGATAGGCAGCCGCTTTGCCCACTATAACACAATGCTGGCTCACTCCCCAGATGGCTGCACCAGCTGAATTGATCTGAACCAAGGAGGCTCTTCCAAGGTCCTCCACCTCGGTGCAGAGATTCAAGGCCTTTGGCCATCCTCCACCGCTTTCCGAGGCCATAGGCGGGGACCTGGATCAGATTAGAGGCAGCTGGAACTGGACCCAGCACTCATATGGCATTGTAGACAGAGGATAAACGTGCTGTGCCACAACACTGGCCCCTGGATGGTTTCTTTTATAAAGTAATGTCTAAGCTTGCAGATAGCAAAATGAGTGACTTAGAAACGAATACATAAATGTTAAGAGAAATAATAATCATTTGAAATCTTTATTTCAGATAGTCAACAGCAGGAGAGTTCGGTAATTCAGGATCTCTTTATAGTCTATAAAGCAACTTGTTTTGCTAGGTGTCCTACCACAGCTAGGGAACTCTGGAACCTTTCCACTAAGATTAGTTAAAATAAAAGGTTTACTGCTTAAAGATGAACTTTATTAAGTTACTCCAACAATGCTGAAAGGCAGAGGTCCTGTTACACTGTCCCTTTAAGGAGTATTTTTTGGGTTCAGCTGTATTTAATTAGGAATTCCAGTCCCAAATCATTTCAATAAAATCAAAGTTCTGCTGTAACATGAAACCACCTTCAAAGTGGATCTGGATTGTAAATAGGCATTACACATAGGTTGCTGCCCAAATACAGAAACAGCTGGGGTGACCAGAGCCAGGCTGTTGGTAATAACAGAACATGAGAGGCGGAAGAAACATTACAAATCATTTGACTCGATCCCACACATTTTAACAGAGGAAATGTAGGTAGTGAGGCTCAACTACCCCAACACATACAAACACCATTATGTTAATGCTAATTTGCAACCAGAACTGAACTGCCCGTGTAATGACCTGCCCTCCCTCCCTCATGTGGGCCACTATATCAGCTCCTGCGTTTTCTAACTGGGTGAGATGCTGAACTCCAGTAATGCATCCTATCTTGCATGAAAATATTGCCTGGGAACTAATTCAGAGGTTCAGACACGGAGATGCTATATGGCAAATAGCCCAGGGACAGCTTTCTCAGGCAGGACTGAGGCAGGAGGAGAACTGGAAGGTTCTTGGAACTCTCTAGAGAATGAAATGGGGAGAAGAGAAGACCCGGGTAAGTGGCACCTTGCTGCCAGCTCAGCCTCGGGGGCCTGACTGCTCGGTGGAATTGCACTTTTTGCTTCTGCCTGTAGAGGCGCCCTTCGCCTCAGGGTTTGCAGGGATAATGGGCGTGATTCCCAAACCAGAGGTGCTGAACGTGGTTTGGGCTTGCAAGTGGCGTTGAGTTCTGGAGCTAAACAACGGTCTTGTTCTGGTGCAGCTGGCATAGACTCCTGCATAGAGTGACAACAGGAATAGGACTTAACTTTCAAGGTTTTTTATGAGAAAGAAGGGAGCTAAGGTGCAAAAAGCAGAGGCTTCACACATGAGAGAAGTAAAGGCTGCGCTGTTCCTGAGCTACAGCCTAACAGTGGATTTGGTGTTGACATCCCAGAACCAGCACATGTACTGAAAGAATGACATAGGGAGGATTGGCATGATCCCTACGCAAGAGTGACGTGCAAATTGTTGAAGTGTCCCATGTGTTTAATTGTCTGCATTCCTATGGAACAGTGGCTTTTCTACTTGTTACTTTTTCAGCATAATGGTTGGTGGTGCATTAAGCCATGATTATAAAACTAACTTGAAAGTACATTATTGCAAGCATTAAAGGAAAAGAAAGAGAAAGGTTGGGATTAGGGGCTGCAGGGAAGTATGGCTATCTTCTTAGAATGGTATCTATGAAGTGCATGAAATCTGATATTTGACATTAATGTTTTTAAAATAATGCTTCTCTGTGAGGTCATACTTTTTAACAACAGAAACAATTAAGACATGAAGGGTTTGTTCTGGTTGCAACACTGTTGTTTCAAAGACGAATATGTGGTTAAGGTGTTTTCATGTGCAAATTGAAAATTAAGCTCTTGTGCTCTCTGACTTGGTAAAAGGTGCCTGGGAGGAAGTGATCAGACCCGCCCGAGCCTCCCCTCCCTCAGACTTAGAAGCAGTTGTTAGCTGTATCTACCACATGGCAGGCTGGGGAACTCAAGTGCAAGGACGTGCATGTGAAGAGGCCCAGTGTTTTGTTGGAAATGAGCTCTAAAGAGTTCGTGTCTCCCTCTCTTCCCAGTTTCCACCTCGCTGCTGCCAAAGGACATGTGGAATGCCTCAGGGTCATGGTGACGCATGGGGTGGATGTGACAGCCCAAGATACTACCGGTATGTTGCTTGTAATGTCTCGTCAGGAACCAGCATGAAAGTCGGTGTCAACAGGGGATCCATATTCATAATAAAATTATCATCCGCTAACAAGCCAGAAGAAAACAGAACGCCCTCTGCCAACAGTGATGAGGTTCTCAGATTGTTTCCCCAGGTGTCCCTTCCCAAGTGTGTGGTTTCTCTTTTTTAAAGATTTATTTTTATTGGAAAGTCAGATATACAGAGGAGAGACAGAGAGGAAGATCTCTGTCCGATGATTCACTCCCCAAGTGACCGCAAAGACCAGAGCTGGGTCATTCTGAAGCCAGGAGCCCAGAGCTTCTTCCGGGTCTCCCACGCAGGTGCAGGATCCCAAGGCATTTGGGCCATCCTCAACTGCTTTCCCAGGCCACAGGCAGGGAGCTGGATGGGAAGCAGGGATGCCAGGATTACGACTGGTGCCCATATGGGATCCCAGCACGTGCAAGGCCAGGACTTTAGCCGCTAGGCTACCGCCCTGGGCCCCACAAGTGTGTTTTCATCTTCTGTGTGGTTTGTCTGCAAGAGCCTAAACACAGTATATTATTTTCTGAGATTGTGTGGAAGTCGGTGTTTTCTGACTTAGATTTCTATGAATCATAGAATGAGAAGGGATGAGTAGAGTGGACTAGTGGGGAGCTCATGTCATCAGTGAACTTAAGGCAGAAGACACAAACTCCATCTGGACCTGCTCACCTGGAGATGGGATGGAAGGAGGGGAGGGAAGGAAGATGAGGAAAAAAATAAAGAGCGTACACACACACACACACACACACACACACACATTCTTTCTCTCTGTCTACCCCACCCCCTCCCCAGGCTCTTCTCATGTGATTCAGAGTCCATTGAATCTGGAGGTTTCTAGTGAGCTAATAAATTTCTTAAAGTTCCCAGGTGATTCTAAGATGAAGTGAATGCTGACAAATCATAGCCCAGGCAAAGGGCAAGAAAGAAAAGGGGGCACACGTAACTTTGTTTTTGAGAAACGTTGTTCTCAGGAGATCACATGGGGGTGCCCCTGTTGGCTACACTGAAAAGCAACTACCAACAATTTTTCATTTCTCTACTGCGCATGGCAATATTCAGATTCTAAATTTTTTTTAAAAGTTAATTTTTTTTACAGAAATATAATATCAGCCAAGCTCCGTAGTTTTTCTCTAAGTCAGATTTTTCATTAGTCCCTTCGATCAAAAAATTGGTCTCTTTAGAGTAGTTATCTTGGAGACCCAGTTAGGTATTGCAAGAATGCTATTAGAACTCAAAAGATGATTGGAAACTTAAGTTTTAAAATTGTTTTCAAAGTTTCAGGCACTTTTTTTTCCCTTATAAATAACCTCAGTGGTTGGGAATGTTTATCCTTTGAGAATAATTTTTTTCCAGTATAAGCCAAGAACCACTTGAAGTCAAGTCAGGTATATGATGTGTCAACCTGGTAAAAACCATCTTTGGTCAAACCCAGGGAGTGATTGAGGTAGCAGAATCATGCTCACTAACTATTGGACAGGGAGTTCCAAAAATATTTTGAGAAGGATGAATGGTTTCCTTAGGTGGCTACCTTAAGGGAAATACTGATTCATGTCACATTGATTCATCTTCAGTTTCAGGACCTGGTTATTTTATTTTTAAAGATCATTATCATTAAAGATTTTTTTGTAAGACTTTAACATGTATTTTACTGCTTCAGCTCCCCAGGTGAGTGTGATGACCAGCACTGCACCACACTGAAGCCAGGAGCCAGGGGCTTCATCCAGGTCTCCCACTTGGGCGGCAGGGGCCCACACAATTGAACCATCTTCTGTTGCCTTTCCCAGGCCATGAGCTGGAAGCTAGATCAGAAGTGGAGCAGCTGGAACATGAGCAGGTGCTGATGAGGAATGCTGGTATCATAGACCACAATGCCCACCCCACTGGTGTTGCTTTTAAAGTTGTACCATATACACATGGGGCAATATAATTGGGCAATGTGCTTTCTATTATTAAATAGAGATGATTTCCTATGTAAGTCATAATTTTAAAATATTGACTTAAAATGACCTGTCTGCTGCTATCATATAGTGCTGTTTTTCGCATTGGATGTTAAGAAATAAATAGCACCATAGTAATTTCCACTGTAACTTCTTTCTTCATCACTATTTATAGGGGAAAATGAGCTTCTTTAGTATATGCTCACTGTAGGAAATTTAGGAAATCTAGAAACCTATATACTGTTTTTCTGCATATCCATAGATTTTTCTGCAGCATTTTTACATGGGCAAAATCATATTAGGTATTAATTTCTATGTCCTGTGTTTAAAGTTAACATGCAGGCAGTAGCACTTCCCCCCTTAGGAAGCTCTTAAGAAGCAGAGGTTTCTGTGGCCACACAGCACCATGGATGGTAGGTTCCTCGTCACCATCAGGATCCTCTCTGGGGTTCTGAGAGCCAGTGCAGTGTCCACTTCCCATACACTGACCTGGCCCTGTCATTGTTGATCCACCCTGGATGCCTCTCAGGGCTGCTCAGTGGGGACTGACTAAAATGAGTAGCAGCCACAGCACTGGTGGCGCCAGGCCATTGTCCAAGCATCCCAGGGTTGGAAGTCTGTCAGAGCCGAGTCACTTCCCTCTCAGCTGCCGTTCCTCGTAGTGAGGCCAGCAGTTTGCTCTTCTTGCTTTGTTGTTTCCTATGAGGGCCGAGCAAGGCACCAACTTCCTATGAGGTCTTGAAAGCTTGATGAAAGAGAACAAAAGAAGGAAAAGGCTGCTTGGAGAAAAGTGCATGGGAACGTCTGTGGAAATGTCTAGACCAGCGTGTCCCAAAACTTTTCCTGTCCCAGTGAGATAAACTGTGCCTTCTACTGCCTGGGCCTGTGTTTCTCCTGTTAGCATGACACAACACCCTTGAACACAAGGGAAGGAGTAGGACATTGGGCACTGCTCTTTAGTGGTCATCTTTAGTACAGTGCAT
Source organism: Ochotona princeps (assembly GCF_030435755.1). Taxonomy (NCBI): domain Eukaryota; kingdom Metazoa; phylum Chordata; class Mammalia; order Lagomorpha; family Ochotonidae; genus Ochotona; species Ochotona princeps. Next base: position 23,056,311 of record NC_080854.1, on the reverse strand, counting down.
TTTTTGGTAGTTAGAGGATGAATTAAATGGCTCAGCTTTTACAAGTGTGTCTGCTCAGTGAACCCAGTAAACGGCCACCTTCTCACCAAGATGTAATTATCTTCAACACCAGAATCCAGCGAGAACTGGGGTAGAGATCTATCACCATGAGTCACACTGCCCTGCAAAATTTTTGGAATAAACTTTCTGCCAAATACATCATGCCAGCGCTTTTCACGTACAAAGTCTACAGGATGAGCAAACTGGTGTAATTTCTGATTTCTTACTGTTGACTGAATTTAAGTTATGGAAGCAAAGGTGTTCAGCATCTGTTGGGTTTTATCCTTGTACACGAAACACTTGGAAGTCAGATCAGAGACTTTTTACAGGTGCTTTACAGTCAGTAATATGAGCACAGCACTGTCAGAAGATGAGACTTTGAGTATAATTACAGGACAGTGTCAATAATCGTATTTTCAGTGACCTTGAAAATGTCAGTGGGAAGTGGCTGTGTAGAGACTTCAGGAGTGATAGAGCACTCATGCATCTTATGCCTGTGCCTGTGGCTACTGCAGTTTTAGGGGTCTTGCCACTTTACCCTTATACGCTGGAGTTTTAAAAGGCTTTGTGTCATATGAGAAGTTATTTTACAAGTCAGAAAATGAAAACCCAAAGGCTTGCAGACAGTCATGAGTTACGCTTTCCTTTTGGAAGATTTTTTTTTTCTCCTGATCCTGAATAATTTTTTCTCCCCAATGGCATCATGCAGATGTGTCATGATCACATGGAGAAATCTGCATCCCTGAATGAACTAATATGACTTGGAACCTGGAACCTTCCATTGATTTTTGTTCTTGCTCTTTGTTGATAGATGAATTAACTTAGAAAATACTTCTGGGACAACTGATTAATTTGGGGGCTTTTTTTGAATGTCTACATTAGCACTGGAGAGTAGGAGATAGAATTTAAAAGATTATTGAAAGAGGTGTTAGACTCCCGTTTGACCCTGTGTGACCGAGTTCTGAGAGAAGAATGCTTCAAGACAGGACACTCTCTCTGACTCCGTTGAAAGTCTTATTGATGTGACTGCTCTGCTCCCATCACAGGGACCCAGCCTTCCTGTCACATCACTGCACAGGTGTTTCTGTGGGCCCATTCTCCTGCGAGGACTCCCCAAGGAGTCTGCATCCCACAGCACTGTGGGGAGGACAAGGGCAAGCAAATACTCTATACATACAAGGGACTTACAAGAAGTTAGTAGGAAACGCATATTATTAAAAGAATGAAGCATGGCTCTTCAAATATGGACAACAAAATTCATCTGTTAATTCTGTTTGTGTGAACTTTTTGATAGTTTCTATGCCTTTTGACTATGATCAAGTGTAGTATGGACTTTTTGAAATACTGTTTTCACTCAAATCCTGTAAACTTGTGGACACAAGACTGGTTTATAGGATAATGGGAAATTGTGAGTAGCCATTTTTTCATTAAAAAAATTGAAGGTTTGGAAGGTTGTTTGCATCCAGTATCAGAATGCTTGGATTCTGTACCGACCCCCGGCTCCTGACTCCAGTGTTCTGCTGACGCAGAGGCTGGTATATAGTCAGACTCAGGTGACTGAGTTCCTGCCTCCCAGTTTGGTCCCGGCACTGGCCCTTGAAGGTATTCTGGGGGAGTGAACAAGCAGATGAGAAATCTTGTTTTTTCTCTCTCAATTCTGTTGAAGTTCTTTTTCAGTTCTGTCACTCTGCCTTTCAAATAAACATTTGAAAAAAAATTGAAGTAATGATGAGACTTTCCAAGAATGATGATTTTGCATATATTTAAGAATGCAAATAAGATAAATTTATTTAGTATTTATAATAATATACTATTTCCAGTATATTTATATTTATAGTATATAATATAAATTTAAATGTATTCTTCTGAATTTTTTTAATTTGTGAGCATCAAAGATTTTTGAAATGTTTGAGTTTTTGAACATCAAAGGAATAGACAGCAAGCTCCTATCCAGTGGTTCACTACCCAGATGACTGCCACAGCTGTGACTCGGCCAGGGTCAAGGCTGGGAACTCGATCCAGGTGTTCCCGTGGGTGGCAGGAATCCAGTCACCTGAGTCACTGCTGTCTCCAGTGTCTACGTTGGCAGGAAGCTGGGGTCACGAGGGAAAACTGGTTTTGAACTCTGGAATTCCAGTGTGGAATGTGGTCACCTTAACTGCTGAACTAAATGAACGCTCCTGAAGTACTGATTTTTAACAAAATATTTCAAGTTGTGTCTATATGAGTAGCATTTTATTATATTATTTTCAAGTGTTTTCATGATCGGAAAGTGTGGCTTCTCAAATTTTGGCCTTTGGATATTAGCCATATGATTATAGCCATAGACATCATTAGTCTTAAAATTGTTCACCTCCATTTGAAAAGTATTTTGTCATTCCCATTAATAATTCTTTTATTATATTGATCAGTTCTTCCTTATTTTCTCCAGAGATTCTGTGGATTGAAAAAATAATCACTGGTTGAGGTAGTTTAGGGCAAGGTGTCCTAAGGCTGGGGAAGCCATGACTTTCCCACTTAGAGTCTCTTTCAACAACAGCATTCTTAGACCACCTACAACAGCCCAAGACTCCGGACTTACAAATCGCATTCCTCTTTGTTCAGGCAAAGTTTTACTGGGACACACTTGAATTCACGTTGCCCTTTTTACTTGCCTGCAGGAAAATTGCTTCCTGACCTTTCAGACAGATGACGGTGGTATGGGAACCAGATGTGTGCATTGTCTCATTACAGTGGGATTCTGTCACTAATACATGATATTCTCTCCAGAAAATTTCACATTTGGAAAGAGGATTGAGTTTTAATGTGAGCAACAAGAGACCTCTCACTTCGGTGTACTAGTGTCCGGGGAATGATTTGTTTCATTTGGATTTTGAAATGATTTTAAGTGAAAAAATACTTTTGTGCTGCTGGTTCGGAAAATGCATCTCAGAGCAAGGGAAGAAAAGAATTTCTGCTGCTCTAGCAACTCGGCCTTCCCATCCAAGTATGACTAGAACCCTGGAAGTGGAAGGAGAGCCTGTTATTTATGTTATGATACATTGCTGAAATTGTCCTACCTTGTCGTCTTTGGAGAACTGTGCCTTGTTTCAGATGGATGCTGTTATGTAGAACAGCTTTTGTCCATGTCATAGACAAACGCTAATGCATTGCATATACAACATAAACAGTCTGCAACTTACAATCAGGATGTGTTCCAAAAGTTCATTTGTTAGGCGTTTGTTTAAAATTCAGAATGTGCTTGTCCTTAGAAACTGTGGTATAAATGATAGTTAAGAAGGCCAAGTCTACCCACCAACGCCTATTTAATGCATGATGAAACTAAACTACTATTATGCTTTATATGCCCTGGAAAGAGAAGCTCTCACACGATCAGAGGAGGAAGGGGGACAGAAGATCTTTGTCTAGAAATTTTCAGGGGTCTCTTTTCTCTCCTTTCTTAGTCTTTCCCCCTCAGTATCCCATTCCAATTGAAAAGCAGCCTCACCCCCGGTACATACCCTAGGATCTTGCAGGACAGTTGGTCTTGAATAGAAAGAATGTCGTCTTTTGGCTTTGTGCATGCTTGCATGCAGCTCGGCATGTCTGAGGACCCTTTAAATGTTAGATATAATTTCCTGCTATGTGATTATCTAATTAGTTCTGGTCAGTGTTGCACAGTGAAGACTTCATTCACAAAGGACAAAGGTATCTTGAGACTATGCTGCTGCATAAAACAAGTTGTTCATCTCACTTGTGTGTAGTTTTGTCCCCATAGGACATTTGACAATGGTTGGGGACATTTTTCATCTCCATAACTGGACATCTTAATGGACAAAGACCACAGATATTGCTCAACATCCTGCAATGCATAGCACAGCCACTTGCAGCTTGCAACTCTCCAGCTTGAAATAAAAATAGCCTTAAGGTTGAATCACCATGCTTTCAATATCTCCTAACGTATGCATTGTTTACAGGCGTCACATTAGGCACTTTTGGTGAAAGTGTTTACTAGATGTGTTGGGTTGGCTAGCTTTTGTAGCCAGTTATCTACCTCAGACACTTGAAATGAGTGTATTGTTTAATTCAAATTGAGAAGCACTTAGTGAAAGCCTGCTATGCACAGTGGTGTTGTAGGCACTGGGAATACAGCAGGAAATGAGGCAGAGATACCTGTCCTGATTGGGTTTATATTCCTGTGGGAGAAGTCCTAAACTACATAAATCTGCATGCACATTTATATGTCACAGGAGATAGTGGGAAGGGAGTGATAGAATGTTTTGGTGTTATGATGAATAAAGAGCTAAAACAGGGAGTTGGGTATAAAAACATTGGGAGGAAATCAGAATTTATCTCAATTTTTGGATTCCTCAGTTTCTCACAGGCGCCTGAATTAGATGGCAGCCGTAGTCAGGAGGTAGAATTGGGAATCAGCCCAGGCCATCGAACTGCAGTGGTAAGATCTTAACTGGAGGCTACCTCAGGAATTGGAATTTTAAATGGGGATGTCAGAAGGGCCTCATTTGGAAGGTAGCATTTCAGTGGCTTACCCAGAGGTACGAGAGCAGGCTGTGTGACTGTGGGAGAATCCAGGGTAACTGTAGCCACTGGCAAAGGCCCTGGCAGGGGACCCGTCCGTTCCAAACCTCTCTTCGGTAGGAATTCTCCGGATCCATTTGGAAGGAGTTGGGTAGAGCAATTGGATTTCCTAATGTTATCTGACCACAGGAATGAAATTTTCTGTTGAAACCATGAAGGGAACTTAAAAGTACTCTCCTTTCAACAGCATGTTGTCTTACAACTCTTCCCATTCCTCTGTATGAGAATATTAAAATCTAAACAAACTTGCAGTAAGGTTTATTCTGAGCGGAGGTCCACTTGGGAACCAGAGCAACCAGAGACGCAGTGTGGGGACTGAGGTGTGCTGCTGTGACATGTTCTCTGCTGCCTTGCTACTGCCTTTGGTGGGTTCCTGGGCCCAGGGCTTCCCAGCCTGGTGGGGCTGCTGTGGACACAAGCTTGACGCGGCTGTTGACAGTGAAAGGCAGTTAGATACAGGTTCTAAGCCCAAGGCTTCTTTGCACCTCAGAACAGGTGCAGGTGGGGCCTGTGTGTCTGGACTAGACTGGAGTGCTGTCTCTCTTTTCTTGGGCTCAAGAATGGGAGGTCTTACTCTCTAGCATGGTGATGTCAAGCTTTCGGAGAGGTGTTTTATTTCCTCAGAGTTGTCTTCAGTTGATCTCTTTTCTCTAATTTTTGTTCTCTCACCCATTTAGGACGCAGCGCTTTACACCTTGCAGCCAAGAACAGCCACCATGAGTGCATCAAGAAGCTCCTTCAGGTAAATTACCAATGACTTTGCATCCTAAACATATCATTTCACCTATTTTTGAATAATTTTATTTATATGAGGGGCATAGACAAACAGAAATAAGAATCTTCTCTCTGCTGGTTTCTCAAATGTCCATGGCAGTCAGGGCTGGACTAGGCGGAGATCAGGAGCCAGGAACTAAATCCACATCACTCACTTGGGTGGCAAGGACCCAAGTACATGAACCATCACTTGCTTCCTTACTGGGGACAGGCACATTTGCAAGAAACTGAGATAGGGAACAGAACCGAGACTGGAACACAGACACTCAGTATGGATGTGGACATCTCAATTCCTGGGCCATTTAGTATCACCGCCCGCCTCCCAGACCCATGCACACACCTGTGCACACACATTCCTTCCCATAGCACTCCAGAAACTGTCTTCTGTAAGGCTCTCCTGTTGAAGTCATAGCCGAGGAAGTGGCTTCCATCTTGGTTTTATTTGGCTCCTCTTTTCCTTCCTGTCAAGCGTGTGCCCTCTAAATCATCAGCTGGAAAAAAATGTTCCTTCCAAACTCTGAAATTTTACCATATGGAATCTCCAGAATCTGCAGCTCTTCTTGTGGAGGAAACTTTCCATATTATCTCCTTGCCTGTAACTTGATCCTCTTTGTGTTCTTGGTTTTTGTTCAAGTACTTGGTTTTATTCTTTACAATTGTAAACCAACTCCCTGGGTTGGTGACCATGCCAGGAAGTTTATAATGATCCCCTCAAATGATGACATCTGTAAATCTCTTACAATGAATAGTTAATGAGCTCCCATTAGCTGTCACTAAAGTGGTGTCCAGCTGTGGCCGGTCAGAATGCAAGCTGGCTGTTTTCAGGCACAACACAGAGCCATAAAAAAGTGTGTTTGGAGTACTGCCTGTGCTGTGGGACTGTTGTCTCGGGTTCAGCAGCACTGTTTGGGACCCAGCAGTTTGCTTTAATTTGGCTTTGAAATTCTAATGCAGAACTGTGGTCACATTCTTCAGCTCATCCTGCCCAGTTGGTCACATAGCTTCTTGTCTTGTATTACGTGATGTGCCCAACTGCCAACTCCGGGAGTGCTTAACCTTAACAGGTCTTGTAAACAAGATTCAAGCAAAATAGATCAAGGCCTAGTATACTGCACTCCAAGGCTTTTTCCCTTCAGGCAATTAAAATAAAACTTTTCTTTCCTGCACCTGTTGGGACCAGGCTCTCTGGATCAATGAAAGTTACCGACTTGAAAATGTCCCATGTCCACGCCCTTGGCCCTTTCTCAATTTTGTTTCTTAATTTGTGTTTTTGATTCCCATTCCCATCCTGGCATAGCTATCCAGGCTTTGCATCTGGCTCTGATTTGAAGGAAGAATTAACCTGACAAGCTGGAAACCTCATGGGCCAGAACCAAATATTCTAGCCTTTACTGTAATTGTATATCTGGTTATGCAAATGGACTGGTTTTTCTCTGGACTCTTTGAAGCCTTTAAACAATTCCTTGTGCTGTTCTAAAATTAGGCCAAAGCATGATGAGTTGTAACTTGATCTTCGTTCTTCTTGCCACCAAAGGGCATGCAGTTCACTCCAAGGTGACCTGTACTTGCCTCCTCAACTTCAGACTGTCTGAGCACGGTGCCTTTTGGAGTTTTCCTAACGTCTTGGCCTAGGAGGTGCTCCCGATGGGTTGCTTTCCACGGGCCCTGCATCTCCATCGACACTTGTTCACCTTCTGTCTTGACCACCATGCTTTCTCTGATGGGTCCTCTGGTGATTCCTCCTTCACTCCTATGCCTTCTGCGTTTACCTATTTCCCAGGGCCCTCTAGGCTTGATTTTTTTTGTTTTTTTTTTTTTTTGGTGCATGTGTTGCCTGCTAGAGAGATGGTCTCCTCTTTGCAGGAACTATCGTTTTCAAGTTCTGCTTCCTCCCACGAACTCTCCCTGCCTGGATGGTCCCTTTCATGCTTTGTTACAGTGAGTGTAGGCTCCAATGGGCCAGTCCTTCAGTAGGTGCTTCTAAACAGAGCATCCCCCACCCCAAGCGGATGCTCAACAAGCATTATAAAATCCACCACACTAAGTAGGAAATGGACAGCACACTGTGAGGGAGGTCTGAGATGTGGGTGCCTCTTGGAGGAGGTTCTAAGCTGAGACTGCCAAAAGCAAAGAGCCACAGGGGAAACTTTCCAGGCTGAAAAAACAGCAAGTGCAAAGGGTCTGAGGTAAGAAACGCGCCGGTCAGGGAGGGAAGAAAGCCAGTGCATGGGACTAGGACAAGCAAGATGGCATTAAGGATAGGGCCTTGTCTACCATCGTAAGCAGACTTTGATTTATTTTAAGGATTTATTTATTTATGTAAAATGTGGAGTTACAGAGAAGGAAGGAGAGAGATATGAAGTTGTCCATCTGCTGGTTCAATGCATAAATGGACACAGTGATCAGGGCTGAGCCAGGAACTCCATCCTAACTTCCCACATGAACGCAGGGTCCAAGTACTTGGCACACCTGCTGCTTTCCCAGGCACGTTAGTAAGAAGATGGATTGCATGTGGAGCATCCAGACTCAAACTGGTACCCATGTGAGATGCTGGTATTACCCACTATGCCACAGTACTGTACCCAGTTTAAAGGGGTTTTAAGCACTCAGAGACATCCACAGTTTGAAACGATTGTTCCAGTTGTTTTGAGAATTGATTGAAAGGGAAAGAAGCAGAAACGGAAAGCCCTCCTCACCATCCAGGAGAAAATCTGCGGTCTTGGTCTTGGTAATGAGAAAGACAGAATCAAGGTGTTCTGAAGGAGACTCGACGGGATGTGGTGACAGATGAGACGTGGGAGTGGGAAGAGAAGAAGAAATCAAAGATGATGTGCTGTCTTCTGGTTCCTTGCCAAAATGAACAGCAGTGCTGTGGGTGTGGCGAAGAAGAACCAGATGATTTTGATGTTTGTGGGACTTTGGAGACATCAAGCAGAGACGCTGGTGAGCAGCCGATGACCAAGCCTGGTGCTAAGAGATCACATCTGTTGGAAATGAGCATGAAGGTGCCAGCCCCACCTCTCTGGCTTTGAAACCTCCGTTTGATGATTTACTGTGATTCGAGAGAATTAAACTTTGTGCCTCAGTTTGTTCATCTGAAAATGAGGGCGATAGTGGTATCTAAGTAGAATTGTTGGGAGCCTTAAAGTCTGAACTTCTGGCATGTGATACCTGGTACTCACTGATGTTCATACTAAGACTTACTTGTGTTGTTAAGATCTACTTTGGGAGCCATTCATTTTAGATTTACAGACGACTGTGGATGGATTTCCCAGGGAAGTAAGCTTGGAGGCACAGCCCTTAGCAATCCTAACATATTTTGTTTGGCCTAAGGAGGTAGAGAGTAGTCAGAGCTGGCGGGCTGGGCAGGGGCCTTAGGAGCTGGGAGGAGGAATGAGAAGCTGAGTGGATTGCCGTGGAGAGGTCAAAAAGAGAAGGACCAAAATGCTATGACCTTCCCAGGGCTGTGTCTGTGGAGGCTGGAGAGCAGTTGCATTGGGTTGAGGAGAGAGTAGGAGGCCAGGAGCGTGACTGAGTGCGGATAACTTAAGAGAAACTTGTTTTCTGCAGAGGGATGGAGAATTGGGGCAGGAAATGGGGGAAAGGCAAGATCCAGACACGAGACCTTGGAGTTTGGTTCTCAGCTGGTGGGGGGATCTGCTCGCCCCCAGTGGTGATACAGCAATGGTAAGACAGTCTCCTTGATGGCATCATATGGTGATGGGGTTCCATCCCCAAAAGAGATGAATGGTTCCTAGAGCACAGCAATGGGGACCTCTTCATGTGCACAGCTGCCTAATATGTCCCATCCTCCTGCAAGACAAGGTTGAGCTAAAAGGAATCCATGCATGATATTATGTGTGCCTCTTTGTTTTATTTTGTAGTCTAAATGCCCAGTTGAAAATGTTGACAGCGCTGGGAAAACAGCTTTACACTACGCAGGTAACTTTCTCTTTTTAGTCTTGTTCCACCATAGGAAACGCTAACTTTTCATTTTTCTGATTGAAGGCATTAACTGTATTATTCCTGGGGCTGTTTTGTGTCATCATTCGTATTTTACACAGTTTGTAAACCGTGTAGCGCTTGACCACACAGTACACCTAACATTCATCAGTTACCTGCCTCATCACCAGAGAAAATCATCAGGGCTAATGTATTGCAACTAGCGTAAATGTTCTTTTAAAAATTATGTAGTAATCTACTTATTTGTAGAGTGGAGAGACAGAGCTGCCATCAGCTAGTTCACTCCCTGAATGCCTACGATAGCCGGAGCTGTGCCAGGCTGACACCAGGGGCTAGAATCATCATCGGAGTCTTCCCAGGGGATCGCAGCAACCCAAGTGCTTGAGCCATCACTTGCTGCCTCCCAGGTGCCCAAAGGCTAGAAGCTGGAATTGGGAGTGGAGTTAGCGCTTGAACCTGAGCACTCCGGTGTGCACTTGGGGAGTAATTCCTAATTCCTGTCCCTAAGGTTTCTTTTTAAACTCACAGATATGCATAGGCATGTGTAGATTTTAGATAATGCATAATACAGATATTTTCATCTGGGCATCTCTGTAAACAGTCATCAATTTTGTTCATCAGTGCTTTGTCTTACTGTGTGCCACACAGAAATAGTAACATTAATTTCTGGGGTGATTAGATACACAAGTTTCTTTTGTTGGTGGTTGTGAGAGACGCCTTGTGACTGGCTGCACTGTTTGTGTCTCCCTCCCCAGCGGCACAGGGCTGCCTCCCCGCTGTGCAGGTTCTGTGGGAGCACAAGAGCCCGGTCAACCTCAAGGATTTAGTAAGTAGCAGCAGGTGGACACTGTTCCTGCAGGGCAATGTGGGAAACCTCCGAGGGCTTTGAAACTTTGGAGATCCAAGTATTTGGAAATACTTGGCTGCTTTCAACTTGGGTATTTTCCTGCAAAATGAACTTACACATTACTCCTCCCTAGTGCCTAAATCATGATGAAAATATTCTGCTCTTGATGTTGGCCAAAAGGCCGAGAAGTGATGATGTAGACATTCTGTAGATGCACTTCTTATATATGTATAGTTGCTTAATCTGAGCATTCTGCATTGCGTACATGTATCTGATTATTACATTGTAACCCACAAATATATTCAAGTGTTTGTCCATTAAAATTTTTGAAAGAATTGAAAAGCATACATTTATAACATTTTAAATCCCCATTTTTCAATAGTTGGACTATGTTGTTACCATTTCCTTTTCCCTGTTCAAATGCTTCTGCCTTAGAAATCACTTTCTATTGCTTTATGGGGTATGTTCCACAGGAAACAGAACATCTCTATTTGGTTGGTGTTGTTTCTATCAGGCCCTTCCTGCTCCAGATTACAGAAATACTTGCCTATATATTCTAGATTTTTCTTGTGTGATTTATGTTGTAATATTTAAGTTATTTTTTAAGATGTTATTTTTATTTGAAGGGCAGATTTACAGAGAGAGGAGAGACACACAAACCTATATACATACAGAGAGATCCCGTCTGCTGGTTCATTCCGCAGTAGACTAATGGCCAGGAGCCAGGAGCTTCTTCCTGCTCTCCCATGTGGGTGCAGGGGCCCTGAGATTTTGGGCTATCCTGCACTGCTCTCCCAGGTCATAAGGAGGAAACTGGATTAGAAGGGGAGCAACCAGGATATGAACTGGTACCCAGATGGGATGCTGGCTGTGCAGCAGAGGGTTAGTTGCCTACTACCTCATGGCACCGGCCCCTAAGATTGAAGTTCTTAATTCACTTGTTTGTTACATGAGTTAAGGATTCAATTTTACTTTTTTCCAGGATACATTACTAATTTTCATGACATAATGGATCATTCTATTTTTTTTTTTTATCCAGCTGTGTGTTAAGAATAGGCCATAGCTGGAGTCTTATGTTAAGGATTTTCAGTTAGTAAGATTATAAAAGGCTTTGCTTTCCAGGAAAAGCAGAGCGGAATAGTAGGAAGAAGCTGCTGAGAGGCAGTGGAATCTTCTTAGGCTATAGAGAGCCAAGTCCTTGGTGTGCGGCGCCATGCCTCACTACACATGATGCACTCACCCGGAGCCTTCCCCACACTGAGTGAGGGGGCGAGCAGCCCAAGAGGTGAGCCCCCCCAGGAAGAGTGGAGAGGAACTTGAAATCTCTAAGAATTTTCCCAAGATTCAGTGGAACCTCTAGAGAGGCACAGAATAATATCAGAATACCTTACTCTCTGGACCTGCAGTATTGAATCCAAAAAACTAGTTAACAAAATAAATAAAAGCTGTGAGAAAAGCAAAGGTCTTTGCAGTTTTTGCATTTGGAGTCTGACTCTGAGCTTGTCTCCTAGGATGGGAATGTACCACTGCTGCTCGCAGTGCAGAATGGCCACAGCGAGGTCTGTCATTTTCTCCTGGATCATGGAGCAGATGCCAATTCCAGAGACAAAAATGGAAGGTACCACACAGTTAAGCTGAAATCGTGTGACTTCAGCACCATCTGTGTTCCTGGGGTCTTTCGAAATATCACAGCCAGATTTTGACTCAATCATTAAATAATGGATTCAATTTCTTTTCTTGTTAGTTTTCTACCTTTTAAAGAAAAATCATCTGCAGTCTGTTGTGACCTCAAGGAGTTTTTTCTCAGAACTTTTGTGGGCATCCTTACTGATGATGACATTATTGTATTCTAATGTGACTAAGTTACTTCCTGTGAATTTCTTGCAAACATATTAGCTTGTTTTTAAAAATAGCCTTAGCAATGGATGGGTTCTTTGACGTGCTTAAAGTGAAAGGACTAGATTATCCACAGTCATATTGAACTCTGTCATCATATGTCAAATGCTGTGGAAGATGGTGTTAGCTTGTTTGATAAAATGTGACTTCAGGCTTTAATTTCATCTGAAGCTTTAAAAGAACGACCACCTAATTTCATTTTGTTGACTTTATGCTTTGAATCCCCACAAGTTAAATGCAGTAAAGAAAGATTTTTCCTTGTTTTCAAGATACTAGTTTCTGAGGAGAGTTTTCACATTGAGTACTAATTCTGTGTCTGTTTTCTTTAGAACTGCTCTCATGCTGGCTTGTGAGATCGGCAGCTCTAACATCGTGGAAGCCTTACTTAAAAAGGGTGCAGACCTAAACCTTGTAGATTCTCTTGGACACAATGCCTTACATTATTCCAAACTCTCAGAAAATGCAGGAATTCAAAGCCTTCTATTATCAAAAATCTCTCAGGATGCTGGTATGTGAAAGGAATAGCCCGTGTTGTTTTAAATTTATTCATTCCATTTTCCCCAGAGGATAAAGGAATTTGTGCAACATAATATATTTTATTATTCTTTTAAATATATTCTTAAAGACTAATGAAATGATAAATATTATGATTGTAGTGTGTGTGGATTGAGTTTTATGATTCTTAAAGTTCCTTTTTTCCTCCTGTGTTTTTTTTTTTTTTTTCTGCTGTAGATATAAAGACTCCAACAAAACCAAAGCAGGTATTTATCTTTGGGGTAGGGGATTTTATTTCCGCATTCTTTGTGACAATCTGAAAAAAATTTAAATGAAACCACTCTGTAGTTTGATAGAAAAGTGATAATGATTATACTGAAGATATGTAAGAGCTAAAATATCGTTGGGATAAGTGATTCCTTTTTGTGAAGTAAGAAACATTTTTTAAAATTAATTACCTCAGTTTAGAAGCATGTAAGTTTAAATTTGTTACTTATGTTTATGTTTTTCTGGAATGTACTAATACTTCTTACTGCTGTGAAAATGTTTGATGTGGTTTAAATTCAGACTGAGTAACCATATCACATGGACAACAGAGGTAGTCATGAAAATGTCAGATGTTTTATGAGAATCAGTGGTTTAGCATTTTTTAAAATTTTAATTGTGGTTTTTATAAGATGTCATCTCATATGACACAGAAATCACCATGTGTGTCCTGTTATTTAGGGGTTTATCCTAAAAGCATGTAGTCACTCGGTTTATGTTTGCCTGCTTTGTTTGTTTAAATATCAGGTTCTTGAATAACAAACAACGAAAATGCTTAATACTGAATTTATTTTAGCTAACTGTATTACTTATTTGTCGGTAACCTTCAGAAATGAGATTTCTCTTTCCCTTATATTTACATTTTTAATAAGGAATGGAAGTAATGCAGAAGTGTGGGAAATACCACTGCTTTGCATTAAGATGGAAAGCTGACCATGAATATTACTCTGGGGTGTAAATCATGGTAGACATTTCCTCATCTTCTACTTTCTTGGTTCTCCACACCAATTTAATCTGATTTAGTCCTTTTGTTGTTTTATTTTCTTGCTATTAAAGCATGGGCTGCTGAGGAAAACTTGGAGCATGCATATTACTTATGTTGATGTTGGTAGCAGATTTCAAATCTTGGTAAAGAAATGCTGCATGAAGTGTTGGAGTTTTCTTCATTGGTTTGATGAAGCTACTTGCTCAGACTTTACTAACCTAACTAACCCACCTCCATTCTCTGGACTGTGATAACTTTCAGCATGATCAAGTCTCTAAAATAAGCTCAGAAAGAAGTGGAACTCCAAAAAAGCGCAAAGCCCCACCACCTCCTATCAGTCCAACCCAGGTAAAACAGAAGCAAACCAACCATCAACAGGCTTAAACCACAAAGCTGTAATTTTATATTTGGGTCAAAAAGGAGTGTCTGTGAACTGGCCTTCAACTGCACATTTAAAATTATCTTTAGCATCTTTAAATGACAGATTCTGGTAAGAAGGATTTTGATTATCAGTGTGGAAATTATGTTGACTTTTATCTACTTCAAACCTATAGAATTGAGCATTCTTTCTAAAATGTCTCAAGGAAATTTCTCAAAATCTTGTGCCAAGATTTTTTTTTCACCCTTAGGATAGGAAGTTTAGACTAATTTTAGCTCCTTGTTTTAACAGCTCTAATGAGTGATAAGAGAATAGGTAGCTAGTGAGGAAGTTAGAAAAATAATTTTAATTGGTTTCTTACACTACTCCTAGAATATATTTATTATATATTATATTTATTTATTATATATTATACATATCTAATAGTAAAAGTAGTTTTCCTTAATAGTTGATAGTGACTGCTCCATAGAGAAGGAAGCTCAGAAATCTATAAAGTGACAAATTTAGAAACAGTCTAGAGTTTGTTACTTTAAGAAATCCTGGGTCATAAAAGGAGTGTCCTAATTTTAAATATGTTAGCATGTTTATTAATGGTACTCTCTATCTGCATTAGAAGTTTCATAAACTTAAATAAAATGACTTAGTTGCACTCTGCAAACTTTGAAAAAGAGCTTGAAGTAGCTGACTTGCTTTGAAAACAGGATACCCTTTGATTAACTAAAGACAAAGATCTTTGCTGCATTAAGTTAACAGGTTTTAGAGATGCATTCTTTATTGGTGATTTTGTTGATTGACTTCTTTCGGTTTGCAGTTGAGTGATGTATCTTCCCCAAGATCAATAACTTCAACACCACTTTCAGGAAAGGAATCAGTATTTTTTGCTGAACCACCTTTCAAGGTACTTCCTTTCTGTGTTCAGTTTTGTTACAGTATTTTAAGTTATAAAATAGACACTCCTTGCAGAGCACAGCATTGGGCAAAGCAGCGTACTATCAATCATTGGCTCCTTTGATTGGATTTTAACAGAATCTTTATGGAGACACTCTGAATTTTGATTATGGTGGCGGTTCTTTAGGCATGTTTGCGTTATGATATCCTCATTACAAACTTTAAATGATGCAGCTTTTTAGAGTGTATTCAGTTAAAAATAAGTACTTTTTTTTAAGTAAAAAGCTTTTTATAAGCATAAATACCTGTCCCTCCATCCCTAAAAAGAAATCCACTTTAATTTTAGTATTTGGGATTTTTAAAAAGTTTTTTGCTTAAAAAAAATGTTGTATCTTGTCACTGTCTGTGGATCATCTAGATAAAAGGTATGGTCATTTCTGGCAAGTCACTGTAATGCTTTGAAATGAGAGTCTGGTTTTGAAGTTGGAAGAACTTCTGCAATAAATTGACGAAACAGATATTGAGGATCAAAGGTTTAGAAGAAATCTTTGGGGAATCAGTTACCAACTCAAGACCATGTGGATTTCTTTCCTTTATAAAGCTACATTAATCTTTCGTAATGGGTCTCATGTATTATCTTTCTTCTTAGAAATGAATATTAATAATGTAACAATAACATAATGTATGAATTAGCAAGGCCAAAGCATCTTTGAATGTGTTTTTATTGACATGGAACCTAGATAAGATACAATGTGTGTTTGATTTTATTGTGTAATATCTGCCTTCTCAGGTTTTAGGACATACCCCACTAAGTTGACTATTATGAAACATTATTATAGTGTTAAATATATTTTTATTGTGCCAGTAGTATGCAGTTTCTTGAAAATATTTAGAGAATATGCTCCTAGAGCTTAGTAGAGAATATACCTCTTAGTAAAGAAGTATCTCTTTATTCAGTTACATTTAAAAATATCTTCTTTGAGATTTCCCTATGGGATTACATTGTAAACTCTGGGAAGAAAATCTGCTCAGTTCTTTCTACTATATGACACTGTAAACATTTTTCTAAGTCATTTGTGTATTTCAGCAGGCTGAGATCAGTTCTATACGAGAAAACAAGGACAGACTAAGCGACAGTACGACAGGTAAGATCAAGGAACAACTGATTTTCCTTTCATTCTGATTTTTGCTTCATTTATGAAAGGCAGGGAGATCCTTCTACTCTTCCCAGATGGCAAAACCAGGCAGAAGCCAGGAGACTGGGAATCACCTTGGCCTCCTGTGTGGACAGCAAAGCCCCAGTAACAGGAGCCATCTCCATCTGCTGCAGCCTGGGGTACACACGAGCAGGAGGCTGGATTAGAAGCAGATTCAAACCAGGCACTTCCATGGAGGATATAGGCCTCTCAAGTGGCATCCTAACTGCTGTGTCAAATGCCTGCCCTGGAGAAACCATCTTTGTTCTTTGACCAAACTCTATTCCATGTCTCTTTAAGAGAGCATAGACCAAGCCAGGCTGTGTGTGAGGGAGGCAGGCATCAAAGTGCTGTGAATCATGCATAGGCCATACTGTGTCCTTCGAGGAGCCTTATCCTGGGTTTTAGAGTCTCTAAAGATGGGGGTAGGAGCCTGTTTTCATTTGTTCTGAATTAAAAGCTAGCATTTATTTTAACTATGAATATAAGCAATAAAAATCAGTAGTATCAACAGACCAGTGAGTTTGTCACCAACAGAAGCCACAGATAATTTTCTGTCACCCAGGCACGTATCTTTTTTAAATAACAAAAAAGATTTCTTTATTTTCATAGGGAAAGCAGATCAGATTTACATAGAGGAAAGAAAGAAAAATCTTCCATCCACTGGTTGACTCTCCAAATGTCCATGCAGCCAGAGCTGAGCTGACTTGAAGCCAGGAGATTCTTGTAGGTTTCCTATGTGGGTACAGGGGCCCAAGGATTTGAGGCCATCCTCCACCACTTTCCCATGCCACAAGCAGGAGGCTACATGGGAAGTGGAGCGACTGGGACACCAACCAACGCCCATATGTGATGCCACACTTGGAGGTGGAGGATTGTCACCCCTGATAATGTAGATTGAGTTCTGAGCTCCTGGCTTTGGCTTGGTTTAACTGTGGCTATTGTGAGCATCTGGGAAGCGAACCAGCAGATTGGAGCACAAGCACATTCATGTTCAGTCTTGCGCTCTGTCTCTCAAATACATGCATAAATTTGTATGCCTACATACATACAAGTATTATTTTGAGATGAAGTCCATAGACTTCAGGCCGCCAGCCGACACACTGGATGCAGCTGAGCATCAAGTTATTTTATGAGGGAAAAGCAACAGTGCACCTCCTTGACAGCCACAAAAGAAATGTTCCACTGTGGTTTCTTGTTTTTAAAATTTATTTTTATTGGAAAAGCAGGTCAGATTTATGGAGAGAAGGACAGACAGTGAGAAAACTCTTCCATACACTGGTTAACTCCCCAAATGAACACAATGGCTAGATCTGAGCCAATCCAAAGCCAGGAGCCAGCAGTTTCTTCCTTAGTGTCTTCCTCATGGATGCAGGGTCCCAAGGCTTTGGACCATCCTCCACTGCTCTCCCAGGATGGGAAGTAGAACAGCCAAGACATTAGTTGGCACCCATAAGTGAAGCTGGTTCTCCCAAGGAAGAGGATTAGCCAATTGGACTATCGCGCCTGACCCTCCACTATGGATTTTAAGCTGACACATACAAAGACAAGACAAGTGTTAGTGATATCATATCTTTCCACAGTTTGTTCTAAGGGTTTACTCTCAAGGAAACACTAAAGATTCTTCAAAATCTATTTAATATGTAGCATAGGTTCCAAAGGCTCCTTTTGGCCCCAGGCTTTAGTTTCTCCTCAAATATCTGTACCAGCTAAAGTTGAACTAGGTCTAGGGTGGGAGACAGAAGCTAGGAGCCAGAAGCTCAATCCATCTCCCATCTGGATGGCAAGGGTGCAGGTACATTGAACATCACTGCTTCCTTACGGGGTCTACAATGGCAGGAATCTAAAATTTGGAACTGGAGCCAGAAATCACACCCATCCATTGTATCTTAGAAGTAATTTCTGTTGCTTAGAATTTCAGTTTCATCTCCTGGCTCACTGCAAAGTCAGACTTCCCATCAAGGGGACTGAGAAAAACCGTGGCTTGGGCTTCAGCATAGTGAGTGCCTCCTTATCAGAAGGAAGCTTGTTGTTGAGGCAGTATCATTATGTACCCTTCCAAACAGAGACCACAGTTTTCATCTGTGCATTACATTGTGGCTGTGAGAAATTGCAAAGCCCAAGAGTCCACACAGTTCTGTGCCATTCAGCGTGTGATCTGCAGACTCGTGTTCAGCTCCAATTCAGGAGTGTATGCTGTAAACTCATCCAGCTTGGTCAACTCAGGAGGCTGTTTTATCCATCTGACTTTCTGGATGAAGAAGCAGCACTTCACATCCTGGAGCGAGTGCCTCATCTCTCTGGGAGCACCTTGATTAACACTGCTCCAGATGCTGTTTGCGCATGTTGATCCATAGTGGTCATAGGCTGGAGTTTACCAGCTGTGACTACTGGGAGACTCTTGAGAAAAGATGGTCACTTCCTACTGGAGTGGCCGGAAGATGCTTTCAAGAAGAGATAAGATTTGATTATGTCATGAGGATGGGGATGCAGAAAAATACTGCAGGGAAACTTCTAGGTTAAAAATGAAAGAATCCATTTGTGTATCCGTGAATCTGAGGAAAGTGAAAGTTTAGAAAGAAGTGAAATGTAATAAGCCTGAAAGAGTAGATTGAGACCAGATCCTAAAAGCTGTGAGTGAGATAAAGGAAGTTAAACATTATTTTTGGAGGGAGAACAGTTGAAGCACTTAGACCAAAGGAATGGCTCCGTCCAAGGGTGTTTGGGAAGATGAGACAATGAATGGAAAATGTGTGACCCAATCTATCCATTTCCAGAATCCATTGGTACACATACTATGCTGGAGCAGCACTGCAAGGACCCACCAGTGCCTGGGAACTGCTGCTGTCCTCAGTCAACTGAGGGGGCTTTCACAGTCAGAGCCAAGAAGACTTGAATTAGGCTAGAAGATGAGTTATGAGAGAAACACCAGTTTGATTCTTTTTATATTCTTTTAAATTGCCTTTCTCTTTCCCAAGGTGCTGATAGCTTGTTGGACATCAGTTCTGAAGCTGACCCACAAGATCTTCTTGTTCTGCTGCAAGCAAAAGTTGCTTCCCTTACCTTGCACAATAAGGAGTTACAAGATAAACTGCAGGTGGGAAAACACTGCTACCACAGACTGTGCTGTAGAGTCAGCTATGGCTGGTTATTAGAGATAACAAGTTGGATTTTATTTTAAAGATCTGCATTAGTTTCTTCTTTTTACATGTAGTTAATTTTAGGCATCTTATGAAGTATGTTTCTTGAATGTGGTTCATTAACTATTTCCATAAATCACATCTAGTAATATACCTAATATGATATGTATTTTGGTAAATATCTGTTAAGATGTTAGATATCCATGTGTGTATATAAATGTGTATTTGGTGCAGGAATTAAGATATTGCTTGGGATGTCCACATCCCAGACTGGGGTCCTGTGTTTGAGTCCCTCCGTTTCCGATCTAGTTTCCGGCTAATGTGCACATACCAGCTCTGGGAGGCAGCAGGTGATGGCTGAGGTCTTTGAGCCTATGCCACCCATATGGGAGACCCAGATCAAGTTCCAGGTTCCCAGATTTGGCCTGGCCTGACTGTAACTGTTGTAGACATTTGGGGAATGAACCAACAGATGGGAGATCTCTCTTTGTTTCTGTGTGTGTGTGTGTGTGTGTGTGTGTGTGTTTGCCATTCTAGTAAAATAAATAAAATAAAAATTTTAAATCTTATATAGAGGGTCTGGTGCGATGACTAAGTGGCTAACTTCACACCCTGTTAGTGCCAGGATCCCATAGGGATACTGGTTCATGTCCCGGATGCTCCACTCCCCATCCAGCTCCCTGCTTGTGACAGGGAAAACAGTAGAGGATGGATCAAAGCTTTAGGACTGTGCACCCACATAGGAGATCTAGAAGAAGGCTCCTAGTTCCCGGCTTCAGATTGGCTCAACTCTGGTTGTTGTGGCCGTGGAA
This sequence comes from Ochotona princeps, assembly GCF_030435755.1. Lineage (NCBI taxonomy): Eukaryota > Metazoa > Chordata > Mammalia > Lagomorpha > Ochotonidae > Ochotona > Ochotona princeps. The sequence goes on along the minus strand of NC_080854.1, from coordinate 23,036,274 downwards.
TATTTTTCTCTCTGTCCTCTCTCCATAAATCTGATCTACTTTTGTGATACAAATAGATATTTACAAAAAAAACTTAATGTATGAGCAAAATTTACATTAAAAGTATTTGTATATTAGAATACGGAGTCACATATGTAATTTTACATTTGAAATATTTGTATCATTTATTTTGTAAAGCGGATCATTTAAATTTAGAACTTCATAAGAAATAGCTATATTTAGGTTCACTGTTTTGGCAACTTCATAAGGATTTGAAAGACAAAGGGAAAGTGTAAGTCAGAAGTTGTACGAATAAAACAATTCTAGTATTTTTATAAATTTTTTAATGGTTTTATTTATTTGAAAGTGAGAAAAAGGAGGAGATAGAATGAACCTGAGAGAGAGATCTGCCATCTGCTGCTTCACTCTTCAAATGGCTGCAGTGGCCAGGGCTGGCCAGGAGCCTGAAATTCCATCCATGCTCCCATGTTGGTATTAGAGGCCCAGGCATTTGGGCCATCTTCAGCTGCATTTGCAGACACAATAGCAGGGAGCTGAATTGAAAACGGAGTAGCCTGGATTCAAATTGGCCTTCTGATATGAGATGCCAGCATTGCAAGTGGCTGCCTAACCCACTAATAATACCACAAGGTGAACCCCATTTCTAGTGTTTCTAAAAGCTTTGAGGTGTTCATCGACTGTTTTTTCCATTGGTGATAGGATGTATATGTCAAATGATGATGATGTAATTTTTTTAATTACCTGAGTTTCAGTTGCTGTCCTAGTTGCCTGCTCACCTCATCATGTCTTCAGGGCCAACTAATTCTTGCTTTCTTGTCCCAGGCCAAATCTCCCAAGGAGGCAGAAGCAGACCTCAGCTTTGACTCCTACCATTCCACCCAGGCTGACTTACCGCCATCGCTGAGCAAGGCTGGTGAGGCTTCTCCCCCAGAACCCAAGCCGCCTCTGTCTGCCTCGGCAGATCTTGTGGGCAGATCCACTGCTGACAGCGATGTCAGAATTCAGCAGCTCCAAGAGGTTTTACAGGACTTACAGAAGAAACTAGAGAATTCTGAAGCTGAGAGGAAGCAGCTACAGGCTGAACTGCAGGCCCAAAGGACAGACACTGTGTGCATGAACAGCACCGAGATTTCAGAGAATGGCTCTGACCTCAGCCAGAAGCTGAAAGATACTCAGAGCAAGTATGAGGAGGCCATGAAGGAAGTGCTCAGCGTGCAGGAGCAGATGAAACTGGGTCTCGTGTCGCCAGAGAGCATGGAGAGCTCTTCCCATTTCCTCAAGCCAAGGGGCATGGAGGAGGAGCTGGGTATGCTGAAGCAGGACCTGCAGAATGCTCTAGAAGAAAGTGAGAGAAATAAAGAGAAAGTGAGAGAGTTGGAGGAAAAACTTGCAGAGCAGGAGAAGGGTGCGGGGACCAAGCCTGCTGGGGAAGAGTACGAGGAGATGAAAAGTTCATATTGCTCTGTTATTGAGAATATGAATAAGGAGAAGGCATTTTTGTTTGAGAAGTACCAAGAGGCCCAAGAAGAAATCACAAAATTAAAAGACACGCTGAAAAATCAGCTGACGCAGGAAGCCAGTGAGGAAGCTGAGGACATGAAGGAGGCCATGGGCAGGATGATTGATGAACTCAACAAGCAGGTGAGTGAGCTATCCCAGCTGTACAAGGACGCCCAGGCTGAGCTGGAAGATTACAGGAAGAGGAAGTCCCAGGAGGACCTGACAGCTGAATACATCCATAAAGCCGAGCACGAGAAACTGATGCAAGTTACGAATGTGTCTAGGGCTAAAGCGGAAGAGGCACTTCACGAAATGAAGTCTCAATACTCGAAGGTGCTGAGTGAGTTGACCCAGCTCAAGCAGCTGGTGGATGCACAGAAAGAGAACTCCGTCTCAATCACAGAACACTTGCAGGTGATAACCACGCTGCGGACCTCTGCCAAAGAGATGGAAGGAAAAATCAGCAGCCTTCAGGAGCACCTTTCCAGCAAAAAGGAGGAAGTGGCAAAGCTAGAGAAGCAACTTGTGGAAGAGAAAGCGGCTATGACTGATGCAATGGTACCCAGGTCTTCCTATGAGAAGCTCCAGTCTTCCTTGGAGAGTGAAGTGAGTATGTTGACATCCAAGCTAAAGGATTCGGTGAAAGAGAAAGAGAAGGTCCACTCGGAGGTGGCTCAGATTAGAAGTGAAGTCTCCCAAGTGAAGAGGGAGAAGGAAAATGTTCAGGCACTCTTGAAATCCAAAGAGCAGGAAGTAAATGAACTTCTGCAAAAATTCCAGCAAGCTCAAGATGAACTCACAGAGCTGAAAAGATTCTCTGAGAACTCTTCAAAACTGGAGGAAGATAAAGATAGAAAGGTTGGTGATATTTTGTGACAGTTAGGTTTTTAGCAATATGTCCTCAACCCTTTGCCCTTTACTGTATTAAATGTTTGTAGTATTTGTTAGCACCAACATATTCTGGTACACAGAGGCTCTAAACCCGATGGTACATGTCCCCCAAACCATAGTAAGAACAGTCTATTGGATATTTAGTTTTGTTCAATTTCAACGTTCTGTTGCCATTTCCCCTTGTACTTAGTCTTTTGGTTCTTAGAAAGTCTTCCTACATGCAGTTGTGACAGTGTCGGGGATCAGAAGTGAACTTTCAAATGGAAAGGTATTTGTGACCCATCTAGAATGCCAGCTCTTCCTTTTGAATCCAGAACAGACTCCTTCATCTTATGGGAACCCAAATATTTTCAGACTCAGTTCTACTTCCTTATGCTCCGTGAGTCTGCCCTGCTTTGTCACTCCGCTGCCCGGTCCCTTTTCCCAAGATGTATAGGAAAGGGAGACAAGGAGTGTGTGGAGCAGGCCTTTGGAGGCACTGAATATGGCACGGAGGAAATAGGGAGGCCAAGGGAAGTGCAGAATGGTTCAGCGCAGGAATCAGCTCTGCATCCCTGGACCCTTGTGCCAGAGGCTCCCAAGGCCATGTATCAGAACATCATCGTCTTGAACCAAGAAGTGTTTCACAAAGAGCATTAAAGACCTGTAGGAACAGGAAGTTGGTTAGGAAGTGATGAAGTGGGATGGGTGCTTGTATTCTTTCTTTTCAAAATATTTAATTATTACTTGAAAAACAGAGTGACCGAAAGGGGAGGGGGGGAGAAATATCTTCCATTCCCAGATTTACTCCCCAAATGACTGTAATGGCCAATTCTGGACTTGGCTAGACTCTAGCATCAACTGGTACCCATGAGAACCAGGCTAGGCAAGGCCTGCTGAGCCATGTGTGAGCTGTGTCTGGGTGTGGACTAGGCTGGGCCAGGCTGTAACTTCCAACAGTGAAAACCAGAATGGGTGAAGGCCAGTCAGGAAAGGCTACTGTTCCTGCTAGGACAGGAGGTGGACTATGTAGGGCTGGCCCTGGACCCACCAGCGTGCACAAGATCTGGCATTGGGAGAGAATTTGATGGAGGAACTTGGGAAACTCCTCTGTCAGGACACAGTCCCTGTAGGTGAGTGCAAGAACCACAATAGGGAGCAGCCCAGACCAGGCCAGGGAATGGTACTCACCGGCATACATTTGGTGCGGACTGGGGCTGAAACAGGCTGGGCCTGTTCATATCACCCACTGGTGAATCCAAACACCAGAATGGAGTGTGGATTGGGCCAGGTTTGGTCACAGTACAACCCAGTTCACGTGAGGACCAGGACTGGGGACTGGCTGGGGTGGGCTGGGCCCAACCAGGCTACAGCACCCACTGGCAAATGCTAAGGTGCCAAACTGGGCCACAGCACCCAACCAGTACACTTGAGACTCAGATGGGGAGGGGGGAGCGTGAAGCTGGTAGGAAGGCTGCAAGGGACTCCCATGCTGGACCACCACTCCCACTGGAGAGTGTGAGTTGGGATGGGGACAGGCCAGGCAGGGCAGGGCTACAACACCTGTTGACCTCATGTGAGCTGGATTAGAGAAATGCCAGGCTGGGTTGACTGTTCCTTCTGGTACATGCATAAGTCAGAGTGGGAGAGGCCTGGTTGGGCTTTTCCACAGCATCAGCTGGCAGATGCTGGCATGGGGGACAAATTCTGTCAAAATAAACTGCAGAACCACCTGAAGATTACAAGATCTTTGAGTTTGAGTGAGCCTAGTAGGAAAACAGTGGGCACCTCCCTCCTGGCTTGCCACTCCGTCTGTGAACCAGGACTGGGGGAGGCATGGCTAGACAGAGTGATACCCACTGGCATGTATGTGGGCTGGATACTGGGGTTGGTTGGGTTGAACTAGACCTCAATGCCCATTGACATGTATGAGAGCTGAATGGGATGTGAGACAGACTGGACCAGACAGGTGTATGGGAAGGCCGAGTGTGGTGGGCAGGATCGGGCTGGGCTGCAATACCCATTGGTTTGTGTAAAAGACAGGGCTGGAGGCAGAACTGACCCAGCAATAGCAACCACCAGCATGTGCATAAGCTGATTGGGGTGACAGACTATGTTGGACCCTATATTGGCAAGCATACACAAGAATCAGGTCTGGGATCACCTCAGATGAAGTTTCTTTGGAGATCTCCCCAACTGAATCTTTGGACTCATAACCCCAAACGTGGAGAGATTTGCAGGTTCCATGATCTGACCATGGAGTGCATGTGTCAGGTCTGGGCCTCCTTAGTGGCTTAGATGGAGCAGTGGCCAGCATATGCAGGTGCACATAGAGGATATGGCAGTACATTGGAGTCTGCACAGGACACCTGGTACTACAACTGGACAGAGGACAGAGCAAATTAATCAATTACCCCAACCAAGTGTTAGCAATGAATATCTGGGCAAATGGAGACTCTAAGATGGACTATGTCAACCAGTGGATTCTGGAGAGATTTCATCGTGCTTAGAGTAGCGAGATCGGCAGTAATATAGAACTGTTGAGCTATTGTAACCTCTTGAGCAGGACCCTCAAGCATGGCCCACATCGGGACCCTGGGGTGGTGTCGGATGGCTGGACCCATGGTGCAGAGGTGTTTTGGAGGCTGGGTGTGGCTTCTCTCCTTATCTTCCCCCTTCCCCCAGATGCAGGAAAGAGAAAATGTGGCAATGGTGATCTCACCCACCTTCCTGTAGCCCTTGACCCTAATCAACTATGTAAAAATCATCAAAAAATAAATTTTTAAAGGGCAGCCTAGCAACTTAAATACTCGCTTTGCACCCACCAGGACCCCATATGGGCACCGGTTCTAATCCTGGCAGTCCCTGTTCCCATCTAGCCTCCACGCTTGTGGCCTGGGAAAGCAGTTGAGGACAGCCCAAATCCTTGGGCTCCTACACCCATGTCGGAGACCCAGAAGAGGCTCCAGGCTCCTGGCTTTGGATCAGCTCAGCTCTGGCCGTTGCAGCCGCTTGGGGAGTGAATCATTGGATGGAAGATCTTCCTCTCTGTCTCTCCTCCTCTCTGTATTTCTGACTTTTGCAATATAAAATAAATCTTGAAAAATGTTAATAAAAAAAATGGTTTTTAACACAAAGGAAATTGCTCCAGAGTTTCAAATCCCAGAGTTTGCTACAGATGAGATGTTCGAAGCTTAGAAATATCTGGAATTTCACTACTGCAATATTGCCTATTGATTCAAAATTCTTTTGTCACTAGATAAATGAGATGGCAAAGGAAGTCACCAAGTTGAAGGAGGCCCTGAACAGCCTCTCACAGCTCTCTTACTCAACGAGTTCGTCCAAAAGACAGAGTCAGCAGCTGGAGGCCTTGCAGCACCAAGTCAAGCAGCTCCAGAACCAACTGACGGTGAGTGGCCCGGTTCTCCTGCCTGCATTGGGGTGGAGGGCCAGACTAGAGGCATGTGGTACTTGCATGAGCAGTTGGCTGAGGACTTCCGTCAGTGGGACCAGACACAGGGAGCGACTGGTGGAATTTGCAGCCCGTGGAATGAGTCCTGCGTATCTCTGGGAAGGAATCAGAAGGGCAGTGGCTGGAGCTGCTTGTTGTCTCACGCACCGGCTTTGCTCTCCTCGATTTTACTGCAGCTGTGCTTCCCAATTCTTGCAGCAACTGAGATTTTGTCTCTTAAGGGCCAGGCTCTGTGATAGTTGCATGTTTTATGTATTTGAATACTAGGCCTCCCCTTAGTTCATCCAGGAAAGCTCTTTCATGTCTAGATTGGTTTCCTTTGATGGTGTTAGCAAATCACTACAAACTTCATGTAAAACAGTGGAATAACTCAGAAGGTCAGAGATCTGAAGTCAATTTTGCCCAAGTCCAACTGTTGGTAAGACTATTTCTGCAGGCAGAATAGCATGACAAGTTTGGCCAGTCCCTTCCCTCTGCCTTTGACTTTGTTGCTTTTTTTTAAGGACCTGTGTGATTACCTCACCCAGACAGTCCATGATAATCAAGATCCAATCTTAAAAACCATAACTTAAATTTGCAAAATCTCTTTCCATATATGGTGACAAATTCCCAGGTTCTGGGTTGTGTTGGAAAGCCACTGTTTATCAGCTCACAACATTTTATGGTGTAGCTGACAAGGGGATGCTACTTTTGCCACATGAAATCAAGGTTGTCTATCTTCCCTGGACCATCTCTCACTTCCATTATAAACAGATCGGGAGACTGCTGTGTGATTTCTTTAGCATAAACTGAACACTAATGGATTTGGGTTTCTGCAGTTTGAACTACAATATTAGCTCTTTAATGAGGAGAGAATGCTTTTTACTATGTTCTGTAGGTTATTGTCTCACTCAAATTGTGATTGCAAAGTTATAGGTAAAGTGCTGAGGGCTTATTAGTTCTTACAGTTTCTCCATATGTGTTTGCTGAGCTCTTATTTTGTATCAGTATTTTACATTGGTGCTGCTGGAAAATAAGACATAGTCTCTTCCTGTGTGGAATTTGCAGTCAATCTTTAAATAAATTTGGCAAGCTTCCAGTGGTAAAGACATGGCATCCAAATGTAGGTGTGCAGAGGAAACATCCACTCAGTCAGAGAGTCATGAGATGTTTCCTACAGGTTAATGCTCAGGTTCCAAGGGATGAAAGAGAACTCATTACTCACCAGGGACTGTAATATGGTGCTTCATTGGCCCTTGGTAACTCTGCTGTGAGTATTCCACTGAGTGCTAGGGTAGAAGCCATCCTGCCGCTGGTGGACTGCCTGACAGAGGAAGTTAGTAAGCAGACAGGTATCTGATGGGGTTGAAAAATCACACCAGAGGTCAGGGAAAGCCTACAGGTGGTTTGCTGGAAAGATAGGTTATGGTGGTTAACGGGGGGCAGGGCACTGACTGGTAGAATGGGTGAAAGGAAGAGGAGCAAGTCCTTGAACCTGAGGTTGAGCAGCTGAGAGGCCCAGGCGTTAATGTGACCAGGAAAGCCCAGTGGGTTCTTTCCTCAGATCGTCATAGAAATAAAAAGCCAGGAATCTGTTGCACACAGAAAAGTTTATTTTTGTAGGGACCAGGTGAGCAGGGAAGGGAGAGAAAGGGGAAGCACCTCCCGGCACTCGGCACTTGGGTGCCTCTCGAAAGGGGGAGGGAGACACACCAAAGGTTTGAGGAAGGATCTTAGGATTTTAAGCATTCCCTGACCCCTCCTTGTTGGGCGGGAACCTACAAGTAGGATGTTCCCCTTTGGTGGTCTCTTAATCAGTTAGGAAATGGGTGGGCAATGCTTGTGCAGCCCACCTGAAGGTGTATGGCCAAGACCTCAGCAGACTTTGATGGTCTCATTGACATGGATCATTAATGCACACATTAAGTCAGCCAAATGATGATGGAAAGAAAGACAGTGGTCGGAAGATAGAGCCCTGAGTAATTAGGTGGGGTTTGCAGAAAGGTAGGAAGGAGACAACAAAAACAGGTGCCAAGATTTTGTTTCATTGCGTGAATTTCAAGGGGCTGAGTTTTCAAAAATTGTCCTTTAGAAGAGAGGAGGTGAGAAGGAAATTAGTGATGGAACGTTGCCGGTTTGTGATGTAATCCATATGTGATAGTCTCCATTTTCACGATTAGATAGGAGGAAAACCTTTTAGAATAATTCAGAACTTGAAACAGTCACTGAGAGAAATTGGAGTAGTTGCTCAACAAGGACTCCAGCAGCTGGAAGGAATCCCTTGAGATTGATGTTGCCACCATTTCCCCAGCACCCTGACAGCAACATAACTGAGCTCCTCACTTATACTTATACATACATAAGTACACATATATAAAACATATAAATATGTAAACCACTGTTTATGTAATGGGTGGTGACCAGTAGCTCCCTTAAAAAGATTATTAATTTCACTGATTAATGATTGCAGTTTGGACATTACAGAAAACATGGAAAATGAAGAAAACTATAAAGTTCCTATAAATAAAAATTGCTCCTGCTTGCTCCTTTCTTGTGGAGTTGACATACCAAGTGACAGACGAATGACCCCGCAGCACTTTTAGAAGCTTCACATTCAAGCCCAGCATGGAGGGAATCCCATAGGTAGCAGTTGATGGCCGCTCTCTCAGAGCTTCTGTTTGTTCATTAAAGATCTCTGAAGCTTGATGACAATGTCAGATTTTTCTCTTTCTAGGAATGCAAGAAACAGCATCAGGAAGTTGTATCAGTCTACAGAATGCACCTTCTGTATGCTGTGCAGGTATGAAAACAGCACACCCAGTATCTGGTCAACCTAAGATACTGCCCAAACTTCCATTATTAAACTTGTTGAGTGATAAGGATTAGAGACCACCTCCACTCATTGGAAAGTTCTAAAGTACCTTGGCTGTGCTTTGATTGTGTCAGGAGTCCCAAATTTACTGGGAGTCGCCTCATCATTTATTGAGAAATGAAGATGAGGCATCTTTCTAGCTCCCAACCCTGCCTTCCCTCTGTGACTGCTAGGTTTCTGCCTGGCTAGGCCACACTTGCAGCTGGAACCTCAAACACCCTGCTGAAGGCCTTGACAGAACCAGTCTCCTCATCTTCCAGATGAATAAGAGCAGAACTTTCTCTTGAGCACAGTGCTTTGTGGCTTCAGATACGGTTGACATTCCTCTGAAATATGGGGGGAGTAAGGCAAGGTCTTTTGTTCCCCAACTTCATGTAGGTACTAATGAGCATCTTTGGCTTGGATTTCCTAGGGCCAAATGGATGAAGATGTCCAGAAAGTACTGAAGCAAATCCTCACCATGTGTAAAAACCAGTCCTCGAAGAAGTAAAGTGGATTCCTTGGCAGGACACTGGCCCCTTGTTGTCCATCCTTGTGTCTGGTGTTGTTGGCAACCACTGCCATTATTGTCTTCTCGTGGTATGCACTGTGACCTAGCATAGCTTCTTCCCTTTCCAACGGGTTCTGAGAATTGGTTTCGGGAGAGAAGACTGCCCTCCTCAGAGCTGCCTAAAGATTTCAGATCAGCAGAGATCCAAGTCCCTGTCATTGCTTCAGATTCCAGAACCGAGGTCTGGTCCTGGGGCTGGCAGGTGGCATCCTCCTCAGTGGCTTCATCACCCCTGGGGAGAAGCTGAAGCCTCCGTGTGGTGAATGCTCTTCTTCTTGCCTTTGCTTCCAATCCCAAGCCCTGGTTCAATTTCCAATCCAATGACACTAGTTATGAAGTGCGTGTTTAACACCCTTCATCCTGACATCATATGGATTGAAAAGCTCAGATGCCATCTGCATCCTGCCCCCCACCTGCCTTACATATCTCGACACCTTGCTTATCGATCTCATTGTTCGATAAGTACTATTCACTAAAAGAAGAAATTATCCTGAAAATGTTTAATCATTGATATTTTGCAAATTTTCTATGCAAACTCTCTTCCTCCTCTTACCTGTGAGCCTCAGGAAATCCAAGCATTTGTGATTTCAACAGGGGACAGTAAACTGTGTGTTTACAGCCAAAAGAAATGCCTCATAAAAGTTCTTAACCTCAATTTTTTTAAGAAGTGTTTTTTCCTCTCTATTTTTATTGGCTTTTAAAGATGTTTTCGTATCTAAACCCCTAAAGTGAAATTACCTTAGATTGTATTAACAGAATATTTTTTAGGTAATCATGCTTAGAACTTTATAAAAATAGAACTTTTTCTGCCTGGTTTTCAACTACAACAGAAGGTAGTTCTGTAGCCCCAAGCTGGTATGAGCTGTCGCCAATACCCTAGGACTTTGGCCATGTGTCCTCAGAGCTGCAGTGCATTTCTGAACATAATCTATCCCTTTGCCCAGTGAAGATTTTTCAATGTCCCAACTCTACATGCACCCATAAATGATTTTTGGAAAGGTTGTTAGTACCAGTCAGTAATTTGATTTTGAAACTAAAAACCTTGATGTGATAACATTATAGTTTATAACATGGATCTTAGGGGGAAAAAATTCTGTTCCATTTCCTTTCAGGTAAAAAAAAAAGTTTTTGACTTGCTTGTAGCTTCTCTTAGGGCATCAGTATTATTGAGGAAGATAAACAAATTAAAGAGCTCTCCAAAGCATGGAGCTGACGTGCAGGCCTGCTCGGACAGGGCCCGCATCCTGTTGGGCTGTCTGGGCTCTGAGGGTGCACTTGGCTGTACTGGATGATTTGTTCGTGATTATTAGATGACGGCCAACCACAGCACAACAAAAATGGCTTTAAAACTTGACGTTCCTTTGTTTAAGTTGTGAAATTATAGTTAACCAATTTCAAAAATGCCCCAAAGAAATGTGAAAGGACTTTTTGTCACAGCACTTAAGAAAACACAAAAGAACATTCCTCCCCAGCCCCGACACAGAAATGCTGCAGAGTATAAAACTTGAGACATTTTGTAGGATGCCTAACAAAGTGTAGCCTTTTATCTTGTTTCAGGATGCGTATTTATTACAAGTACTCTGGTTAAATATTGAAAAGTTATGCTGTAGTTTAGCTTTTTGTCTTTGTAATTTACAGAAGTTATTGCAGAAAATAAACTTGTTTCATTTTGCATCTCTGCTGTTGGGTTTTTTGGTGTGTTCATAAGCATATCTTTATGGCTTCTGAAGCCCAGTTCAATGCCCTTCACTATGATGGGTTTTTTAATATTTATTTACTTTCAACTATCTGAAAGATGTTCGCAAGCGTATCTTTATGGCTTCCGAAAACTGGCTCAATCCCCTTCACTGTGATGGGGGTTCTTAATATTTATTTTCATCTATTTGAAAGACAAAGCAACAGAGAATGAGCAGTGGTATTGGAGTTTTTCCATCTTCTGATTCATTCCCTAAATAACCACAACAGTCAGGGTTAAGTCAGGCCAGAACCAGGAGCCTGGAACTCCAGCCAGGTCTCCCACTTGGGTAGCAGAGGCCCACATACCTAAGACGTCATCTGCTGCCTCTTCAGATGTACTGGCAAGAAGCTGGATGGGAAGCCTAGTAGCCAGTGTCCACAGTCTCTCAAACGAACTCAATTTCTGTCTCTTAGCTCTTGGGTTCACCCTCACCTTTGTTCCCCAGGTCTGCCACTTTGGGACAGTTCCATCACAGCCCTTTAATTCAGAATTGCTTCTCCTTTTGTCTGTGGGTTTTTACTGTTTTGAAGCCTGTCCTGTATTTGTTCTCCCTCTTCCTTCTTTCCTTTTTCAAGAGTAACAAATACACATGGTAAAAAGTTACTCAAGATAAGGGCAACTGATTTCTATAAAAATCTCTTGCATGGTGAATTCTTACAGGTAAAAATCATAAGGAAAACTTCAAATGACAATGAAATGAGTACTACTATTTTAGTAGTTAGCATCACATGTCATAACATGTTCACAAGACCATTTTCTTTCAGATGGTTTCAGTGTCTTAAGCTGCTTGGTACTGAGACACCGAATTCAACGTCTGTGTGGTACTACTCAGTGTCTACTCAACAGAAGCTTAAAATGATCTCCCTTCCAATGAAGGAATTGGTGCAAATAATGCAAAAAGAATGTGAGATGACTGATTACTTGCTGCAGTGTGAATATGATGTGTTCCTCCCACAACAGGCAGGAGTCTAAGCCCCAGTCTTGCACTAATGGTATTTAGAAAGTAGAAACTGAAGACAACTCTACAATTAAAGATGGGGCCTTAGGTCGCTAGGGGGGCATCCTCATGACTGAATACCACTACCTTTGTAAGAGGCCACAGTGCAGACACTTATGCTATGTGATGCAGTTACTTGGTGCGCTTCTTGTGCCAAAAAACTCTTGTATTTACGAAGTAGCCTTCTTCAGGTATTTCATTTTAATAACAAAAAAACTAATGTCAAATGCATGTGTCCCTAAGAGAATTTACTTTAATTGGGGACAGTGAAGCACTAAGTAAATGACTTCATGAGGACTTAAGCTGTATGGGAAACCTTGAAAAGTCAAATTAGTCTAATCAGATGGAAAGATAAGTCTCATATCCCAAAAAAGAAACTTGCATAGCCCAGTGACTGGGTGTTAGGTCAGCACTGCAGAACAAATGGAATACACTATGAATAAATCCTTCACTCCCAGGCCCTGCGCGGTAATGAAATTTCCGGAGTATAAAGAATATCAAATGGGGGCCCAGCCGCGTGGCCTAGCAGCTAAAGTCCTTGCCTTGAACGCGCCAGGATCCCATACGGGCGCCGGTTCTAATCCCGGCAGCTCCACTTCCCATCCAGCTCCCTGCTTGTGGCCTGGGAAAGCAGTTGAGAACCCTTGGGACCCTGCACCCGCGTGGGAGACCCAGGGGAGGTTCCTGGTTCCCAGGTTCAGATCGGCGCGCACCGGCCGTTGCAGTCACTTGGGGAGTGAATCATTGGATGGAAGATCTTCCTCTCTGTCTCCTCCTCTCTGTATATCTGACTTTATAAGAAAGTAAATCTTTTTTTAAAAAAGTATCAAATGGAAACTCCATCTCTTTAGGTCTCAGTAAATAGTTTCCTTTACTTTTCACCTAGCGGGCCCTCTTTTAAAAATGAGAGGCTAATACCTGCTCTAACTTGACTTGTCGCAAGCCAAGTCCATTGTTGGGTCTGTAACACCCTTAAGACGCAAGAATGCCAGCGCAGCGTTGTTCCTTTGAGAGTTGGCTACAGTCACCCATGCACCAGTGTGTTTGGCCACTGTGTCTCTCAGGCCACTTCAGGAGTATGATTTTAAACGATATGGCTGCATTATTCTGGGCTTAGTACCCTGCTATCTCGAAAACACTCTCTGAAATGCTAACCCTTCGTAGATTTCGAGGCCCATTTCTTAAGCTACCCATTCGCTGCACTGTGCTTTCCTAACCATGCCCGGCTCCAATCTCATTGGCATGGGTTACTCGGGCGCCACCCGAGCAGCTTCTTCGAGGGTCCGGAAATCTAGAGTCCCCAGCAAGCTGCAGGGTGCGAGTTGGGGCGTGCGGGGATCCGGCGTGGGCAGACGTCTCGCACCTTTCAACAGGTAGAGTCGTGGAGCCTGGCGCTCCTTTGCCCCTTTCGATGGGGTTTATCCTCTCTTCTTGCTTTTTCACTTCTGAGAGGTCTAGTGGCTACACCAGGAGACGATTCAAAGCAGCAGAAGCGAGTTCTGGAACACACTCGGGGCAACGAGTACCTAACCTGCGAGGATGAAGAAACGCTAGGTGCAGTGGAACAGCGGCTGGACTCCAAAAAGCAGAAGTGTTCCACGTCTCCACGGTTACAGGGGTCTGCGCCCCCGGAGGGGCGCGCAGCCTACCGTTCCCATGACAACCCCATTGTTTCCCGGGCCCAGGAGCCAGGCAGTGGGTGCAGAAAGCCAGCCTGGCGGACAGTCTAGCCTGTGCAAGGCACCGGACTGGCTCACGAGACGAGGTCGGCGGGGCCAGGACGCTGACGCCGTCCGTCCGAGGCAGCCAGGCTGTGGGAGCCGGAAGGACTAGTCCGGGGAGTGGCTTCCGAGCCCTGGGCCAGGTAGACGGAGGAAGTCCGGTTCGCAGGCGCCGTCGTCCGCCACCTACAGGGCTGGATCCTCGCAGGCGCTTCCGCCTTGGGAGCTGGGACGAAGGCAGCGTGTGGCGTCGGGGTTTGTGAGAATCTGAACTTGAGGGAGAGGGGCCAAAGTGAGGGCTGTTCTAGATTCAGGACCAAGTGCAGCCTCATGGCAACAGGGTTTAGGAGTTGGAAAAGTCGGAGCGCCTCAGGCTGGTCTTAGGGTTGAGGACGAAGATGACATGAAGGAATCTTTGCTTCTCGTTTTCGGAGAGTGAGTGTTCAGGAACGTGAGTCAGAGAGAGCTATTGAGTGCTGCCTTGGGAAAGCGGGACATTGTGCAGTGTGAAATGAGGAGGGGCTTGGTGTATGTGAATATCCGCTGGATAATGCCATATTGGATTTGGAGTTGATTTTAGCGACACGGCTAGCCATGAGAGCCGAAGCGTCACTGGTACTTATAAATGACATTGTTCATGGTGAATTTTTACCCCATCCGCTGATAGAAACAATTAGAATAGCTGCGCGAGTTTGAACTCCTGACCCAGCAGATTCTCCCTGTAAGTGGTTGGCTTGGCCCTAGGGAAAGGAAAGAACTGTTAAATATACACTGGCCGACTTCCTGCCGTACCAACCTTGCTCCCAGACCTGCAAAACCGATACGAATAGAGCATCTAGCTATAGTTTTGATGATCCAAGAGCTGTAAATGCGCTGGCTTTGCAGAGGAAGTAGATGAGGGATTTGGGGAAAGTAAGGTGGGAGAGAAATTTAACGTAGACACCGAATTTGGCGATTGTCCATTTCTGCTTCCCGGTTGTGTCCACATGTGAATTTCCCTAAGGGCTCTTTTGGCTTTCTGGTGGGTATGCACTGGAGAAGTTTCCGTGTTAACAGGAGTAAACAGAGAAGCTTCTGGGTTGTTTCTGCTAAAGCGGACCTCACCTGTGGTTCTCAGTAGGAAGAAGATGCAAGCTAGCCCCATCCGAATCCCAACTGTCGACAGTGACACTGCCTGGGACTTCTGCTTCCGTCTGTGAGTACCTGCGCCCCTGGACATCACACTCACTCTGGGAGAAATGCTTCGCACCCACAGGCGATGGGAGGGAAGGTGCAGCTTTGCCGTGTCTTCCTAAAAATGATTCTGCTATGATATCCTCTGGAATCTACAACCTACGCAAAATAGAAGATCCCACTGTGTATTAGCTGGCTTACAGGTCTTTTTTTTTTTAGTTTGCTAAATCAGAGAGAGGTTGTTTAGAGCCAGACTAGTAAAGTCATAAATAATTAAATATAACAAAGTTAGTGAGCAAAATAAATTTCATGAGCTGGATACAGTTTTTTGTGTCATAATGCTAAATCCTTATAGAGCACTTACTACTTGTCATCCTCACAGATCTATAAGCAAGAGAACGTCACTACCGTGTTTTGTCTAAGATCATGAAGGTAGTTAGTGGTATTCAGACTGGGCAGTTTGTAACCTTGGTGGCATTGGCACTTTGGATCAGATAACTCTTTGTTATGGAGGGTACTCCTACACATGTCATGGTCAACTCTAGTGGCTGCTTCCCACATTATGATAACGTCTATCCCATATATCCTGGAGCAAAATCACGCTTAGTTAGAAACCATTGCTTCATACTATTGCTGTAGAATAGACATATAATCCAAGCCACATGTATATTTTGTGTTTCCTGGTAGTGATATTAAGCAGTAAAAGGCAACAGGTGATCTTTTTTTTAAGCAGGTGATCTTAATACTGTACTTATCTCTGTATATCCAAATAGTAATTTTACAAAATCATTAATGAAATATTTTCCATTTCTTCATATTTGGTCTTTAAAATTCAGGGTGTATTTTAACTTGTAGTGTGCCTCTATTCAGACTAACACATTTCATGTACTTAAAATGATATGTGGCTAGTGCTTGCCTGATTGGACAGTGTAAGTAACTACCTAGTCAAATACACAAGGTTAGATGTTACATAACAAAGTTTGAAAATGTAGTGTTTGGCATGAGCACAGTTAAAACATCACTTACGATGCCATTTTCCCATGCTGGACTGCTTGGGTTTGAGTCCTGGCTTCACTCTTTGTTACAGAGCCCTGCTAATGTGCACCCTGGGAAGCTACAAGTGATGGTTTAAGTGGCTCCAATCATGATACTCACAAAGGAGACTTATATTGTGTTGTAGGTTCCTGGCTTTGGCCTGGCCCACCTCTGTGTTTATTTGAGGAATGAACCAGTGGGTGACTGTTTATCTCTTGTTCTCTCCTTTCAAGTTTTCTTTTTTCTTTTTCTAATGTAGATGTTATGGTAGCATTTCTTGAGAACAATCAGATAATTCATGTGGAGTAAGCTATGAGCTTGGTATGGCAGATACTTCATTCAAACTACCTATTTTTTGGTAGGATTTATTTATTTTTATTTGAAAGGCAGATTTTATAGAGAAAAAAGAGACAGAGAGAGAGAGAGAGAGAGAGAGAGAGATCTTCCATCGACTGATTAACTCCTGAAATGGCCTTAAACCCGGAGCTGAGCTGATCTGAAGCTGGGAACCAGGAGCTTCTTCTGGGTCTCTGATGTGGGTACAAGGACTCAAGGACTTGAGCTATCATCCACAGCTTTCGCAGGCCACAGGCAAGGAGCTGGATTGGTAGTAGAGAGGCTGGGACATGAACTGGTACCCATACTGTATGCCACCATGCTGACCCCAAACTTCCAATTTTCAAAAACTGTGACTGTCCTTTGTTGTATAAGACTGGTCATGTCCTTTGCAGTATATGACTGGTCAGTATTCTTCATCTATCTTTCTTTTCTCCGTGCTGTGTTCAAAACTAGTTGAGGCTTCACGATCTCAAAACATCTGTCTTCCTCAGTATTTTCCATTCTTTGGAAACACTCATTCTAGTGAAGTTTGCTGACTTTGGTCTCAGCTTAGTTTTATTCAAAGCTTAACTGAAAATATTTCAAAACTATCATTTCCTATTTCCATAATTATCAGTCTTGTTGGTTGATCCCAATGGCTTTAAATGCTGCTCCAGGTCTGTAAAATATACAACCAAACAAAATCCTCATTTAAAGGACTAAATTTTCTGTTTGTTTTCTTGAGTTACCATCTCTTGCCACAGATATCCTCTTTCCTCAGTGTTTTTTAAGCACTCTAAAGACTTTGCACTTAGTTTTTTCATTTGTACTTTATTTACCAACCTGCTATTTTTACTGTGAGCCAGAGGTCTGTATTTCTGAAAGAAATGAAGCTTCTCCTACGAAATTTACTTGCTAGAAGGTAGAGAAGACGCAGAAACAAGAATCAGACTGTAATGTGATCCTTGCTATAGTACTGTTTTGAAGAAAGGTTTATTTATTTATTTATTTATTTTTAAAATTTACTTCTTTTTATTATTATCGTTTTATGATACAGTTCTATAGGCCCTGAGATTTCCCTTATCCCCCTCCCCCTTCACTGAGTTCCCTTATATCATTACTATAGTATAGTTCTTCATACACAGTCATATGTCCATCATTGCGGGCATGGACAATGGCAGAGTCCAGCATCCTATTGTCAAGATGTAGTAAACAGTTTCATTGGGAATCCATCTTTGTTCTGAAACTAGAGATGCATACTGCAAAAGCCACTTGGGGAGTGACCCTGGGACTTCCAGCTGAGAGGACATCTGGGTTGAATCCTGAAGGTGGGAAAAAAAATTCACCTAGCAGAAGATTTACCACCTGTCTTCTAATCCCATCACTTTTCTGTTGAGTTAGCCTATCTACTGACATGTGTTTACCATCTACCACTATCCTTTCAAACCCTGATTTCGAAAGCATTTTCCCTAAGCTAGAAGCACTGTGTTGTTCAGTTTTATCTTGTTTGACAATGCGAAGGTCAGATCCTGATTCCATGTCTCATATGCACAGACCACAGCAAACTGAGATCCCAACACACCAGCCAGCTGATGAGCTGAATACTGCTTGCGGGTCTGGAGAGAGTGATGACGACACAATAGCCCAGACAGAGGAGGCAGCTGTTGATTGTATGTTGCTTCCCAGGGAGAAATTAGCTCAGGCCCAGAAGAAAACAGCTCAGCTCATTAAAGAAAAAATGGTAAGATAACCAAGAATCTATTGGGTTTTCTTTTCTACTTAAAGACATGTCTCTGCCTTTACTGAGAATGAATCACATAAGACAGAGGAAAGGGCTATATTACTTGTAAGGAGAAGACAGAGCAGTATGTAGCTGGGTAGCCAGCCCACCTTTCAGTTCCATCTGTGGTTCAGTGGTTGTCTCTCATGAAGTATTTGTGCTCCTAGCTTTAAACCAAAAGTTAACTCTTTACATCCTGCTGTTGTTAAATAACTATTTTTCTTTCTAAAATAAATTTTCTTGGAAGGCTTCAGGGTGGTATTTCTTGAGTAGCAAGAAAGCCAGAGTAGTGAGAGAGGAGGCTGAGAACAGGGATAGGCAGATTCAGGCCTGGCAAGGCCAAGGTTATAGCCAAAGTTCTAACTTCCTGTGGTTTTCTAGTGGAATCATTGACAGGTAAGAACAAGAACAGGAGACAACAGCAGAGGTTGAAGAGGTCAGGGATGCATTTCAAAGAGCAGGTCAAGTTCTTGGGAGCTAGGATTTCAGAGCAAGTATATAGGCAAGAATGTCAAAGTGTTCAAAATTCAGGAACCTGAAACACCCAGTCCTTGACTTCCATTAATAGAACACAGATGCACACACACCAGGCGTCTTCCAGAGCATGACTTGTCAGTAGTTCGTACAGTTACTTTCTGGCCATTCTTGGTCAAGGTGAGAATGGTGATATTATCATACATATCAAAAACTTTAATGATATATTTATGTTAAGGCATTGTCAATAGTTTAATAAGATATTGATTCTGTAGTCACATTTCTAACCTCCTTAAGAGGTAGCATTAAAAGAATCTCTGTGGCTATTACACAGAAAGTAAACTGTGGGGACCAAGAGGAGGCCCAGTGAGAAGGGACCATTGTGGCCAGCCAAGTAAAAGATGAGGATGACTTGGACTCATATTCATGGCAAAAAATAAGAAGAGCTTAGTTTTAGGATTGAGGGATAACAACAGGACATGATGGCCAAGATGTGAATGGGAGGACAACAATAGAAAAAGCTGTTGACAAGTAACTTCAGCCCTACATTCCTGTGATAAGAGAATTGGCCAGAGATTTTTCTTCTTCCTGAAAAGCATAATGATTCATTTACTTTCTGCAGAATATCCAAGCAAACAAGGAGCTGATTCGATGTGTCATCCTTTCTCGGATTATTTTTGGGGCAGATCATTGGAAATGTGCACAGGCTTTGGCCAGCTTGGCTTATGGCTACTTGACACTGAGAGGTACCTAGTTTCCCTAGCTGGGTGTGGGTGGGCCAGCCTGTGATTCTAAAATGCACCCCCCAACACTCAGGGGAGAGATGACCTCAGGAGCCCCTTCCTCACCCTGCATTAAACCCTGCTGAAAGAAGGGCAAGTCCATGGATGATGCAGAGTGGTGAGGATCTTAGCAATGAAAAAAAATAGTTATGATCATGACAGTGACTATTTAGCATGTATCAAACTACTGCCATTTAGTAGCTTCGTAAGATTTCTTAGGAGCAAATGCTATGTTATTCCTGCTTTCTAGATAAGGTCACTGAGGCATAGTAGGCAAAGGAGAATCAGAGGTTCCAGTTACAGGTTAGCTTGATCTTCCCTTGATTGGAATCTCTTTATTTCAATTAGATTGGATTATTCAAAATCTACCGTCTTGATGAGTCAAATTTAAGGATGTGTCACTTCAACACAGAGTACCTGATAATAGAATAAGAAATCTGTTAATAGGATCTCATGATAGCAAAAGCAAGTCCCAGGGGACACAAATGAAACAAGTCTGTGATTTTGCCATTTGGAAAGGAGAGAAGGCTGCCAAGACAGAAAAAGCTTGTTCTATCTTTGATGGGTGGGCATAGGTCCAAACTGATCTTGAGGGAGTAGCATAGAGTGCAAGATTTGTTCTCTGTGTGTGTTGATCTGAAGGATGGATGGAGAGGGGAAAGCATTCTATATGGAACTCTATATGTCCATTGTAGATTCTTTCCAGAGTCAAGGGACCAAGGTAGACCAGAAGAGACTTTAGGATAAGCAAGTCATGCTGAGAAACGAAATGTAAAGGTAATTTGTGTTTTCATATTAGGGATTTGGGGGGGGGGGATTGCAAGATTTTAAATGGAATAGTAATATAATTCAGTTTGTATTATGAAATAGGGAAGGCTAGAGAGTGTGTTAGATGGTAAAGAAAACAGAGATAAAAATCAGTGAAAAATCAATGAAGGCTTTAGCCATAACCATGGGAATGCAGAAGAGACAACTTTAGAGCTAGTGACATGACATGGTCAATCCAATATGGAGGACAAGGAAGAGTTGAAGTGGGCATGATGTGGATAGTTAACTGAAACAGAGTTAATTTAAGAGGAAAGCGAAAGTTGATGGAGGAAGCAGGTTGCAGACGGCCTGGATCATGCCTAGGTGGACAGATTCAGCAGGTAGCTTGCAGTGGATATAGAGCTTGAGGAAGAGTCAAATTGTGAGTGCTTGGTACAATATGAAGAAACAGAGGGAAGAGGAGTGGAGAAGCTTGGCCAGAAAGCATCTTTAACAGTAAAAGAGGGGAATATGGCTGAGAAAAGAACAAAATGCTAGGAAAGAGTAAAGAGGAGCAAACAAAAAAAAAAATGGGTAAAAAGAAGAGGTGCTGGGCCATTAAAACCAAAGTTGGAGAGAAGGTTTCAACAAGAAAACTGTGGTTCAGTAACTTCAAATGGTGGAGACAGGGCCAATACAGACATAGCCATGGAGTTGGGAGTTGGTAGGTCACTGATGCTGGATTTGATGCTGGCAAGAGCATTCTTTGAACACTAGAAGAGCCCAAATTCAAAGCGATTAGCTAAGAGACTTTTTGCTAGAGTTCAGGCTTGAGGTGATGACAACTTGAATTGGAGGAAAAGGCATTTGGGAGGAAGATTTGTCTGAACTTGGGGCATAGCCAAATACTGCCTCCTCTCAGGTGGGTGATCGCTGTAGTAGTAGGTCTAGGGCAGAATGTTGGCCCACATCTTCTGAAATAGCTTTTTCCATGATCAGCTGCAAATGGACTTGGCGTTTTACTTTTCCAGGTAATTCTATACAGAATCAAGACAGGTAAATAGACCATTTCGTAAAATATGTGAAAGTATCCTTTCCTTCCTAGATTGCAATTCTTCCTGTGGTATGAATGCACAGCAGTGTTGGGGCAATAGATTGGAGAGGGGAAAATGTTTGGTCAGAATAGATGAACCAGTCTTCTATGCAGGCAGAATGTATGTGTGTGTGTGCCTGGCTGCACACGTGTGTGTGATAGCCTT
The DNA here is from genome assembly GCF_030435755.1 of Ochotona princeps. Lineage (NCBI taxonomy): Eukaryota > Metazoa > Chordata > Mammalia > Lagomorpha > Ochotonidae > Ochotona > Ochotona princeps. The sequence goes on along the minus strand of NC_080854.1, from coordinate 23,015,007 downwards.
CAGATCTGCCTTCCTCATTTCCCTATGAGCTTTCCAGCACTGGAATATGCTGGAAAGTCCAAAGACTAGTTTTCCCCAGTAAACAGTTTTCCAGTGAATGTATCGTGAGAGCCTTGCATATGTAAAATGCTGTGAAGAGCACTTTGGGGAAACAATGTATGGAAGCCCTCCGAGAACTTGCAACCTAGCGTAGAAATGGGTTACCAAAAGGCTACCTATGAGATTCTGTAAGGTAAATTTAATGTAATTGGGTTGGATTCAGGCCTTTGGGAAAGTTGGGTTAACTAACTGTAAGATGTTAAGTGATAGATTTAGCAGGGAGGTGGTTTTCAAAGAGGGTGGGAAGAAATGAGTGGGGGTTCAGCAGGTGGAAGAAGGGGTTGTTGAGTCTAATCTAGAGAAAGACGGGAGCAAAGGCCAAAGGAATGAACAGTCATTGTATACTTCAATAGCCATAGGCAGTGCTATCTGTTTAAGGCTAGGGCTAGGATGATGCACCTGGAGAGAAGGGTATAGTGGACCATTGTGTGGGTTTAGATAGAGGCTAAGAACTTCGGTAAGCAAGGAAAACTATTGGAGATTTTCCGGTAGGATGATGACAACATCAGAGTGTACTTTGGGCAAGTTTCCTCCAGTAGTGATAGCTAGAAGAGACCCTGTTTCAGTCATGTCAGACTAAAGTAGGCTAATGTGACAGAGGTAACGGGTGAGAGGGAGGAACTCAACAATCTGTGATCAGAAATTCCACTTCTGGAGATCTTATTTATTTTTTATTGTTTACTGTGATACAGTTTTGTAGTAATAAGTTTTTTGCCCTCCCCTTCCTCTTTCCTTCCCTCCCCATCTTGTATAGATGATTATTTGCAGCATTGTTATGATAGCCAAAAAAGGAAGCAACCAAGCATTCATTAGTAGGTAGTAGAGTTACTCTCCATACAACATACTATAGTAAATGAGAAATAAGAGGGTAGCTAGAAAAGGCAGAAAATTCAAGCAAAGATAATTTTGTAACATGAGGATATGCAAGAACATTTTAGTCAGAGAGGAATGTGCCAGCTGGGAGAGCTTGAATGTTTTAAGAAATAGAGTACTTAAAGGAGTGGTGGTCACAAAAGCTCATTAAACTGTAGTGGGGTAGAGTGTGTGAAAGCCTGTTGGTGAGGTGGAGGAAAGGGACTCTTGAAGTGGAATTTTGGTGCCACCCACCCTGGTGATAACCCTAAGGACCTAATGTCGCAGCAACTGAGAACAGGCCAAGGGAGAATACCAGGGCCGTTTAGCCCCTGGTTGTGAACTGTTTGCAGGTGTTCAGGTGGCAGACAACAGTACGGACAGGCGGTCCCTGGATATTTTGCTTATTATTAAAGAAACAATGAATCAATCAGATCAGATGACATACTATTACTGGGAGCCATCCTGTTATTCAGGGTTCTGTTCCAAGATATCTTCAAAATTCATAACAAGAAACATAAATCATGAACCCTATTTTCACTATTCAGTTGGTAGAGCTGGCACAGACATAACAGAGGATGGTAAACAGGTTATATGACGTGCTCGAAAGGCCCTGTCCTGCCTGAGTTGAAAGTACATTTGAAAATGCAGCCTTTTAAAAGAAAATGGAGATACTGTATGCAGCATTAATGAAAAATGTCAAAATGAAGACAAATATGAGAAAATTACTGGAGAGGTAGACCCAGATTAAAATGATGATGATGTTAATGGCCATTATGTTTCTCCAAATGTTTCCTTCATTTAGGCACTGCTTATTCTTTACTTCATGAATTGAATTAATCCTTACGATAATTCTACATCAGTGATAGAATCTGAGCCCAACAAGCAGAATGATTGTGTTGGGCAGATCAACTTTGCGCCCAGTTCATCAATATTTCCTTTAGTTTTCGAGCGTAAACCTCCATCAGCTGCCACCCTGTTGCAGAAATGTCAGTGCCAGGAGGAGCAGCGTGTTCTTGGCTTGGGAGAGCAGGGAGTGGAAAAACAAGAGTTGGTGTCAGAGTGGACATTGGCATTGAAGACATGAGATTGTGAGTTAGGGAAGGAAATCACCAATCTATGAGTGTCCTTCATGAGCGACAACAATGAAAGTCTGAAGAATGTTCTTTTTACATAAAAGAGGTGTTCTCATGATTAATAAAACACACATTCCGTTCCAAATGTAACAGATATTAAATACATGGTATTATTTGTCCTGAAATTTATAAAGTAGAATGTGCTGTAAAAATAACTGCCACAAAGTAGATGCAGCCATGGGATTGTTTTTTAAATCTTAAAGGGGCTCTTTCATACTTAGAAATACTGGAAAACATTTGTCTGCAGCAGTCATCCTCAAATTCTTGAGAATTAGCCTCCTCACCACTAGAAAACATGGGAACACACACACTCTAATAGATGCGTTTGTATTTTAAATGATGTACAATTATATTAAAGTGATGTAATTTCATAGACATTCATAACTAGAGGAAAAGCTACACCCTTACAGCATCTGACATAACCACAGGACTACATGCACTCCACTTTGGAGACCGGAGGAGATACTGTGAAGATGAAATGACTGATTTTCCCCTTAAGGGTTCACTCTAAAGTGTGGTGTTCTATCTTAAGTCAAGATCCTAGTTCAATTTGTGTAAGCCCCTGGCGTCTAGACTAGAGCCTTTTCACCAGGCCCACGATGTGGGGCATGGTGGTGTGGCAGCAAGAAGTTATATTAGCTGCGGAGTTTATAGGAAAAGTATTCCTGCTGGGTCACTCTGGTAGAGTGAGTCAGGCTTGCCAAGGCTCAGGGCTGCTGCAGAGCAACTTTCTAACATGGTTTTTGTGTTGTTTTACCTGGAAGGTTTGTGCTGATGTGGGGGCGAGAACTACCCTAGTTCCCCGTTCTTCCTCATAGAAATCCAGTGAAGCATCTAACTGTGCTGTACGCCTTTAATGACACACGCCCGGGGCCTACCTGGTTTGGAAAACAATCTATTTGGTCAAAAGATTCTCCCAGTTTTCTGCTTTATTGTTTTGTTCTGGAAAATAGCAATCTCAGTCTCTGACATCGCAGATTGGGATTTCTATGAGACTGTCAGTTGATGCTGCCTTCCTGAAGACTGTGAAGACTCTCAGTTACCTGACAGGTCAAAATCTAGCCTCCTGACCTTGACATCTGCTGTGGTTCAAATATGTCCCTTCTAAACTCCAGGTGGTTTTAATGTGATCATATTTAAGTGGTGGTTAGACCAAGAGGGCTCTTCCTGCAGGGATTCGGTGGAGGCACTTGTGAGGACCTTCTTTGATTTTGAACTTTCCAGCCTCCATAACTGTAAGAAGTAAATTACCCTTCTTAATACATAACTTAGTCTCTGGCATTCTGTGGTAGTAGCACAAGCAGATGAAAGCAGCATCCAAGAATTTCTGTATCCAAGGTGTAGCTGATCATCTTTATACTTCCCCTCCGGTCAGACTGGCCTTCTTACTACCTTCCCTGACACTCCTGAGAGTCCCTTACCTTCCTGAACAGAAATGGGTGCGTGTACACACACACACTTGGTTCTTTTGGCTTCACGGTCTCAGGTTGTTTACTCGAAGTAGAAACTCCTCCTCTTCTCTCACAGTGAACATTCTCTGGAATGTTCAGAAACAAGATCGCTCCCACTTTCTTGCTAAAGATTTTCCTAACTCTAGGCGTGGTACTCGGATAACTTGCATAAATATCACCTAGCATCATTGTTAGAAATGTGAATTCTGAGATGTCAGCCATCGCAGATTGCGTTCCTTGTTCTGTGGATTCTTGAGTCTCACTGAAGAAACTGTAAACTGCTACTACTGTAAGGGAGGCCCAGGCACCTGCACTTTAACAAGATGTTTATGATGGGCAGTGCAATCTGAGAGCCACTGTAATTGGATAACTTCCAACACAGCCCTCTTTTTCCACATGTCTGTTGTTCTCTTCAGTTGAGATTTAAGCAATAGCAGCTGTGTTCCAGTGTTCTCCAGCTCTTCCTGGCTTTGAAATCACTTTTAGAGCTCTCCCGGAGGAGACGTTATTCTCTTTCATTCTTGTGGCTTGTTAAGGAGGACCTTCACATGGAGAACACACGCACCAGAGGCCAGTCTTTCATACCATCCCTGTTGCCACTGACTTGTGACCGTGCTGGAAAGCAGGCTCCAGGGACCCAGGCAGGACAAGTTTAGTGGAGCTTGGGCTGAGAGTGTGCAGCGAGGTTTAGGCGCCCAGCAGTATCAGACCGGGGTGAGTATGTTTCCCAGAACCCCAGGGGCCTGCAGAGCCAGGACTGAAGGTGAGCACCAGCCACACTTGTTTTTAGTCATATGGAGAACTAGGATGGTAGGTTCTCTTTTTCCTTTCAACGGCTTTCTGTTTCATTGGGAAAAGAAAGGGTATAAACCAGACTGCAAGATTAATCTGCAAATAGAATATTTCCTTGTTTATATTTGTCAGCTGGATACATAACAGCTCATATGAGTACCTAGAAATATCAGCCTTTAGTTAGAAAACAAAGAGGAAAAACCCCACCATTCAATCTGACTTGGGTTCGGCAATCCCTCTGCCTTTGTAATAAGGAACCTCACTACATTAGGAAATTAGATTGTGTGTATGTGACCAATTATCATCACCAGCTTCATGCTGGATTAAGAAATAATCCTCCAGATGTAAGTGATTGAGTTCATAAGCTCTTATATTTATAGAGTATCTTTTCAAGAAAGCTCAAAGCACAGCACAGTACACCAGGGATTAGTTTGTTTCTGGATGATCTCCTGTGTTTTGGTAAGGGGCAGACTCTGTAATTGTTGACATTTAGCATTTGGAGGATGGAGAAGCTTTGTAAAGGCCACATGGTACTAATAGCAGAATTGGGAGTAGGGTACTGAGCTTGCCCTCAGGTAACGATTTCCAGGAGGAGGTCCACAGACTAATGCCTGGGGTGGGAGGTGGTGGTGATAAGAATTAGTAGTTTAAGTTAGTTAAAAGTAGAGCTTTCTGGACCCTATTTACAGATGCCAATTCAGTTAGAGGGTAGAAACCTGTATTCTTTATAAACATTCCATTCAATTCTGAACCATGATCATGTTTAGAAACCAATAGCATAGACCATATGACTGCAGTGTCAACTTTATGCCTTTACTGGAAAGATCTTTGAAGTATGCCCTTTTTATGCCTTCTACTCTCCAACTTTCAGGCCTCCCAGCTCAGGCCAAGAAACATGCTGAGTCCGCCAAGACCACCCTGTTGACCTGGAAGGGAAGCACAGCCTCAGACAAGGAGAAAAAGGAAATCCTGGATGCCCTGGTCATGCTCTACTACACTCTGGGAGTGTCTTGGCTGCTCCAAAACCAATATCCTCTTTCCAGCTGAGTCTGGTGATAGAGGCCACAGGCCACCCATGCCAGAAGGGTTCGTTCACAACAGAAGGGTAGGTAATGGAAGCAAGGCATTGCAGCTCCATTGCGACAGTCAGACCCTGCACAACCCTCTGTCTTCATCTGTCAAGGTATCTCCATCTGTTCGCTGAAGCTCTGCCATGAGCTGTGGGAAAGATCCCACTACTGATGCATCCTTTCCCCCAGTTCAAAGTTTTCTGAGTCTGTCCTGCTGTTTTCATAACAGACAAGGATGTGTGGGGTGGTAGCGTAGAAAAGGAGAAAATGGGTAGTAACTTGAAGTATAGTTTGGCAAACTAGGCTGTGCATTGTAGTCCCCTGTAGAGCTTGGAGCATAGAAGATACCTGGGTCCCACCCAGAAATTTTGATTTTGTGGGTAAAGGGCACACATCTTTTGAGATGTTGAAAAAGCCCCTCAGGTGGTTATGTATAGCAAAAACCCACAGATTCAGTGGATCATTGATGATTTTCATTTTTGAAATGCGATTGAAAAGACAACATATGATGCCAGAGGCCAAGTAGGATGGATAAAAGAAGCAATTCTCCATATCCCCAGAGTAGGCTGTGATAGGTGCCTTTGTTCAAAAGCTGGGATTTTTGACAGTCTTTTCATATAGTTCCTCCTTGAAAGATGTTAAGGTTTTTCTTCTTCCTGACGGATCATAAGCCCAGTCCCCAAGTGTCTCTGTACATTCCCACATCTGTGTTTTTGCTGAGCTTAGAAACTCTGATTTGTGGTTTTCTTCTGTTATAGCCTTAGTGGGAACATCTAAGTTGAAAATGTAAGAAATAGAAGGATATTTGGGAATTTAAGGGGATTTTGTTTCTGCTCTTTGCTGCTGGCCAAAATCCTGCTTTGCTTGTGCTTTCTGAAATGACCCAGAAAGTCCCTTTCAACATAATTAGTTCCTCTCTTTGCCGTTCCTATGAACCAACTTGGGGAAAACGAATAATGGTTGTCATGCAGTAGATGCATTTAAAGGAAGTCTAGTAGAATTTACATTTTCCATTCACTCATGGAACCCCTTGCCACCCACTCTAGCCTGGGATTCAGGCAGCTGCCACAGGAAGCCAAGGTCCTGTTGCTTTCCTAAAGAATTATTTCTTGTTGACAATATGCATAAATGAAGAATAGGTAGCATAGTTAAGAACCCATTTTTCAAATGTTGTCTTGTTTTCCCAAAGGGCCCTTTTGTTTGCTTATCAGTTCCCATCACAATGCAGCAACAGTTAGTGCATGTGACTTTTCTTGACTGTGTTACTGGCAGAGAGGCCTATTCCAACCTGCAGAAGGCGGAGAGAAACATGAAGGAGCTGAAAGAATTATGTAAGGGAAGTGTTTGTGGACTGCAAGTGTCAGAAAAAGACCTAACAATTGCTTTGGGGAGGTAAGATCTGGACTTAGAAAGGTTTTTTTAGATGAGGCCTGGAGTTACATGATGTTGGTGTTATACATAAAGGAAGAGAAATATTCAGGGCCTCAAAGCCAGACACTCCAGAGAAAATGAAACAGGTTCACATTTAGCAGGTGTGTATGCTGTGTTCTAAACTTGATGTACACTGCCTGCTTTTAGTTTCACAGCTACCATGAAGGGAATTGGCATGATTATGAAGACATTAGAGAACGGACAAGGAGATCGAGGCTGAGGCAACATGAATTTTCCAAGATTGCCAAGCTCACAAGCCTGGACATATATGGATATAAGGGTACTTCAAAAAGCTCACAGAAAAATGAAACATACAGAAATTTCTGAAATTGTGTAGACAAAGAGGTCTCCAGGGAGCCAGTGTTTGGGTTTAACAGTTTGGGCTGCTAGTTGTGGTGTCAGCATCCCATGTGGATGCTGGTTTGAGTCCAGGCCACTCTACTTTAGATCTAACTCCCTTCCCTGCTAATGGCCTGGGAAAGCAGAGAAGAATGGCACACATGTTTGGGTCCCTGCCACCCACGTGGGAGATCTGGGTGAAGCTCCTGGCTCCTGGCTTCAGCATGGCTCAGCCCTGGTTGTTGTGGCCATCTGGGGAACAAACCAGTGGATGGGAACGTGCCCTTTCTCTCTGTCTCCCTCTCTTTCTCTGTCTCTCCATCTCTCTATGTAAGCTTGAATTTCAAATAAAAAATTGATGGAATAGTGTGTATGAAATACGCATGAATTTCATCTTTTCCCCCCCAAATAGACCTATTTTTTAGTTTAATTTATCCATAAATTTTTTTAAGTTCCTATGTGTGTATCTTGTGTGTGCTCATATGTGTATATTAGGATCATATTTTATAGAACTAATTTTTCTATCTTGTTCTTTTAACTTGGCATATTGTTACTATAGCCTTATATTATTTTTTAAAACATTTATTTATTTTTATTATGAAGTCAGATATACAGAGACGAGGAGAGACAGAGAAGAAGATCTTCCATCCGATGATGATTCACTCCCCAAGTGACCGCAACGGCCGGTGCTGTGCCGATCCGAAGCCGGGAACCAGGAACCTCTTCCGGGTCTCCCACGTGGGTGCAGGGTCCCAAAGCTTTGGGCCGTCCTCGACTGCCCTCCCAGGCCACAAGCAGGGAGCTGGATGGGAAGTGGTGCTGCCGGGATTAGAACCGGCGCCCATATGGGATCCCAGGGCACGTTCAAGGCGAGGACTTTAGCTGCTAGGCCACGCCGCCGGGCCCGATAGCCTTATATTGTTAACAAGAAAACTATGATGTGCCATAGCTTATTAAACCACCCCTTTTGGGGGATATTTACATTGTTTTCTCTGTTCTGTCTCATTTTGAACTGAGGAGGAGTAAACCAAACTGAGAAAAAATAAACAAAGCAAAAACTTTCTTTGGCCTGAAAGAGATGGAACAAGGGGTAGTAAAATTTTATTTGATTTTAGAGAGGCTACATTTATGGGTAAATTGTCTCATTTTGTGAATTGCTAGAAGTCATTTTTTCCATTTGTTTTTCTGTAAAATTAGAAGACAGCATGGCATATTAATGGGTTTAATGAATGGTAGTCAGTAGAATATGCTGGGTAAAGCGCAAAATAATGGGTTGTTTACTGAAAGGGTGGATTTTGAGCCAACCACACAAATGATTGACCTATGAGGGCCAAATTCTTTAGTTCTTCAATCATTTCCTTATGTGTTTGCAAAAATCAGTGACCTCTCTGACTTTTGACCTTCGTTTTTGTTTGTTTCCTGAAGAGCCTCTTTGGCCATCCACAGGTTGAACCTGGCTTTGGCATACTTTGAGAAGGCAATTAACAGTGTGATTGCTGCCAAGGGTGATGGCACACCAGACCTGATCAGTCTGTACCAGGAAGTTGCACAGATTGAACAGTTGCGGAGGAACCATGACCAGGCCATCCAGTACTTGAAGCAGGTCAGTGAACTCAACCTGGCTGGAGTCCAGGTTGTTCACCCCAAGGCCACGGAAGTTTGGGTCTCACAGGGAACAACAAGGGGGGTGGGGTTAATTGCATTTGAACTCTAACTTCCCTGCAGATTCACACTGGAGCCTTTCATCAACCATCAATGACAGGGGCAAAGAAAATGACTCAGATGGGCAGGTGACTGACCTGCGGATGGTTCTTCCTCTCCTCTCCCCAGGTTCTCCATCTATAAGCCATCCTGATGGATGATGGGAAGAGGAAATCTGGTGTGAGTCTGTCCCAAGGCAAAAAGCTTTAGTGGCAATTAAAGTTTTCAGAAAACACAAAGGACCTTTTAAATGAAAAATCATGGTATTTTTGTGTGGTGCTGTCATTCATCCATTAAGCCAGTCCAGCTGATTGTATTTCCAAGCTTAAGGTTAAACTAATAGAATGGTGTTTCACTTGGAGGTAACTAACTTGACAGTTGCCCAAGGGAAACCAAATTAAAATACAGGAAGGAATGTTGAGTCTTTCATATGAAAACAGTTTAGGTCACTTTTACACCTCCTGTACTTGAAACGGCTAGATTGACCTCTTCTCTTCCGAACTAGAATGCTGCTGCTGCTGCTTGTCTGCCACGTACACAAACACATAAAAATGCAGGATTTTCTGATCCATAAAAAGGTGCTACATAAAAGCAGTCAGATGGTGAAGAAAAGGTATTTATAGCAACTGGACAATCCAAGATTATAATACGCATCTGCGAAGCATTAGGGAATGTTGCACTGGAGAGAGAGAGAGTATGCTGCTTAGAGAGGAAGCCGGTGCAGTTGTGTGTAGAGCTGTGGTCAGATCCAAATGGATGCAACAGTCAGTCTCAGGGATGCCCATTGCAACTAATGAGCGAGAGTCCAGATTGAAGGACCATGTTTACTACGAGTACTTGAGGATAGTGTTAATTCTTTATTTATACCCTAGGCCTATGAAGTAGGCACTTTATTATTTTATGCAATTTTAAGGGTGATTAAAATGAAGCACAAAGAATTGTAGCTAATGCAATTGAAGTTGTGTAGCTAGCATGTGGTAAAGCAGGGATTTGAACTCAGAAAATTTGATCAGAGAGTTTTGTACTCGTAAGAATTCTGCCTGATGTCTTGACTCCAAAGTGTTTTCTGATCTCTCTATTCTTTTTTTTTTTTTAAGATCTACTTATTTTTATTGGAAAGTCAGATTTATAGAGAGAAGGACACACAGAGAAAGATCCTTCATCTGTTGGTTCACTCCCCAAGTGGCCACATGGCTGGGGCTGAGCCATTCTGAAGCCAGGAGCCAGCAGCATCCTCTGGGTCTCCCACTTGGATACAGCATCCCCAAGGACTTGAACCATCTTCCACTTCTTTCCCAGGCCACAAACAGGGAGCTGATGGGAAGTGGAACAGCCAGGATATGATCCAGTGCCCTTATAGGATGCCAGCGCTTGCAGGCAGAGTATCAGCCAGTTGAGTCACAGCACCAGCCCCTAATATCTTTACTCTTTTCAAGAACTTCACAGTGTTTGGCCTATGAAATATTAGTACAGGGTCCAGCACAGTAGCCTAGTGGCTCAAGTGCTTACCTTGCATGCACTGGGATCCTATATGGGTGCCAGTATATATCCCGGCTGCTCTACTTCCCTTCTAGCCCCCTGCTTTTGTCCTGGGAAAGCAGTCTAGGAGGGTCCAAAGCCTTGTGACCCTGCACCTGTGTGGGAGATGCAGAAGAAGCTCCTGGATCCTGGCTTTGGATTGGCTTAACTACGGCCATTGTAGCCACTTGGGGAACAAAACTGTGGATGAAGGCTCTGCCTTCAAACCTGAGAGGGCCTCCCTAAGAGGCCGTTGATCTTGACTGGACAGTGGGATGCTGGACTCTGTATGGTGTGAGCCTGTAATTAGGGAATCCCAACGGAACCTGAGCTGTGGTTATGCATCATGGTGAAGGAATTCACCATGGGGGAAGGGTTTGGGGTGAAGGGGGGGAAAATCCCAGTACCTATGAAATTGTGTCATGTAATACAATGTAATTAATGAATAAAAAATAATAATTTAAAAAAAAACTGTGGATGGAACATCTTCATTTCTCCTCTCTGTAAATCTGCCTTTCCAATAAAAATAAATATTTTCTTTTTTAGAGAAATATTAGCCCAGATGGCTGTTTCCATCTTGATGGGTATTTACTAGGCCTTCTCCCTTTTTTCTTCTACCTGAATGTAAGTCCTTCCATTTTTTTGTTTTTCACTGTTCAAGATTTATTTGGTGATTCAGTTGGTATAACACTTGGAAAGCTGGCTGTATTGTTTATAGAGGTCCTTTTTTATGTTACATGGCAGCATATACTACTCATACATATAGTACACAAAATGAGATCCTTTAGAACAGTTATGCACAAGACATGCAATATTGAATTTGTACAGTATTGGATTCCAGGATGTGACTGGCTGGGAAGAAAGTTGGACTAAGCACATTTGGTGAAAGACCAGAAGTTACAACGCAGACAGGAAAACACACGTCCAGTCAGAAGGGCAGCTGTGGAATCTGTGCCACACGGGCAGTGGCACCTCAGAGGATGACACCAAATGAAGTATCCGGCATCTGGCTACAGCTGTGGGATTGTCTAGACCGTTCTATAACTGGAGGACACTGAAGGCTCTTTCCTCTCTTTGGGTCATTATTGTGGCACTGCTTTAATCACAGATCAGATTAAAAGGACAACAGGTACAACCTCCAACTAAAACCCGTTTGTAGCCTAGACAGTGGAGTGTTGGCAAATTGGGAGACTTTAGACCTGCATCTCCTTCTGGATCCCCAGAGTGTATCTGCACTTTTCTTCAAACGTGCCTCTTCATCCAGAGTCAGAGTCACTTTCATATCAGAGATGCCATTTTGTCCCAAGATGCAAGGAACACTCAGGAGGAAGACATCATCGTTGACGCCATAGAGACCCTTAATCATGGTGGAAATCAGGTGTACCTGCCTGAGATTCTTCATTATACTTTCTGCCAGGTCTGCCACAGACAGTCCAATGGCCCAGGATGTATAACCTTTCAGTTTGATCATTTCATAAGCGCCATCAACCACCTGTTTGTGAACCTGCTTCCACTGCTCCTTGTTTGTGTCAGTGCCCAAATCTGGGTGCAGAGTCTTCAGGGAGACACCAGCAACATTCACCCTGCTCCATACAGGCACACTTGAATCTCCGTGCTCCCCAAAGACCCACCCGTGACAGCTCAACGGGTGAACTCCCAGCCTTTCCCCCATCAGATATTGGAACTGGGTAGAATCCAGATCGCAGCCACTTCCAATTACATGCTTTTTTTTTTTTGAAAAACCACTTATCTTCCAAGCCAGGCTAATCCACTGGGTTGGAAACAACAAGCAACTTGCAGTTGTGGCTGTACTTGACAACGCCGGGAATGATGAACTTGAAGATGTTCATGTTCCGCTGGACCAAGTTCACATGGCTCTCTCCCTCCTGCTGCTGTGTCCTAGCTGTGATGATCACCAGCTTGGACTTGGCAGTCACACTCTAGTCTTTTCCAGAGGCGATCTTGGGGGTTCTAAGGAAGAGGCTGCCATGCTGGAGACCCACCGTCTCTCCCTTCAGCTTGTCTTCCATCAACAACAGCAAGTTCATCAGCCGAATCCTTGCTTAAGATACTGATGGCACAGGCCATGCCAACAGCACCAACCCCCACAACACTGATCTTGTTTTGGGGGACCTATTCTTCCATCAGGAGGTTGTGAATTAGCTGATCCTTAAGAGCTGCTGTTGGACTTGGACTTGGAGCCAATAGGAATCCAGGGTGCATGCCGAGCGGGCATGGGCAACGCACAGAGATGGACTCTGGACTCGGTGGCAGTGGCTCCAGCATTCCAAGTCCTTCGATTTTAACATAAGCAATAGTAAAGATAATAGTAACAATAGCAAAAATGACACTAATATATTGCAGGTGCAGTTATAAACAGTTTACATTTAGTAACTAATTTAATATTTACAACAACTATTTGTGAACAATATTGTCTTTGCTTCCTAGTTTTACATTTGAAAAGGACAGGTGATCTAAATAATGTCACCATCAGTGGTTGGTCTGTGATGGAAACTCAGGCAGTACGACTTAGGATCCATGCTTTGCCAGGCTATCTTTAATACTTTCAAATAATTTTATTTTTGCTGTAATGTCTTGTAAAAACAACATATTTTATTTGTCAGATATGTTATTTTAGCTAACATTTATTAACAACTTCTGTGATGTGTGTTGCGCTTTGCATACGCCATCTCATTTAATTTTCCTAAACTCTAATCAGTGAGAACCACACTGTCCAGCTATGTATAAAGGTGAAATTATTTCAAGACTCAGCAGTAACTGCAAGAGTTGGAACTCCAATTCATCTTTCTCTAATTCCATGACTGGCCAACTATTGACTTTGGGTCAGTTAGAAATTTCATCACAGCATCTAGAAAGTTCTCAGTCAACTGCTATCATCCGGGTGCTTACTTTGCCGTGATTTCCTTCTTCCAGGCCCATTCTGTCTGTGTGTCTTCCTTCACTGAGGTCAGCCCCCAGACTGCAGAGGCCAGTGCTCTACTAGCCAAAGCTTACGCCATGTCCGGAGACCCTCAGCACAAGGGTGAGTGGAAGAGGTATTCATGTAGTCGTCACCTTTTCTGGATCAGCTATGGGAAGCGCATTAGACTTTCTATGCATATTCCTAAATGTAAGAAAAGGAAATAAAGTTATAGAGAATGGCAGACGTTTAGTCTCATGGTAAAGACAGCTCTTAAGAGGCCTACATGCTGCACTGGAGTACATGGGTTCAATACCCACATATGGCACCTGACTACGATTTCCTGCTAATGTAAACCCAGAGAGGCAGTGGTGATAGCTCAAGTGATGGCGCTTCTGCTATGTGCATGAGGGAGCTGGACTGAACTCCTGGCTGCCGGTTTTGGCCTAGTCCTACGTTGTGGGCATTTGGGAAGTGAACCAGCAGATGGAAGCTGTCTGTTTCTGCTTATTAAATCAATCAGTTTTTAAAAAGGCTAGAGCAAGAATAAAACAAACTGAAAACATCAAAAATAAAATGCACACAATCAAAATTTTTAAGAGCAATAAAATAAGGCTGTATTTAGGATCCTTAAGGAAAAGAGAAAACCTATAAATAACTACTATCAGAAATAAGAGAAGGGACGCCACTATAGATCTTATAGATATTAAAATAGACATGATGAAAAATTCAGGACTCAAAAATTTCATAACTAAAGTGAAATAGAACAAATTCTTGAAAAATCACCAAAACTGCCATAAGAAACAGGCAATTGGAATAGACTTCTCTCTGTCTCAAATGGAGAGCATCGGGCTTTGCAGATACACTTCCTGATGAGTTCTGCCTAGTGTTTCAGGAAAAAAATTAGGCCAGGTTTGCCACTCTCTCTTTCTGAATATAAAAGTAGAGACAACACATCCTAACTCATTCTGATGCCAGTATTATCCTAAAGTCAAAATCAGACTAAGGTAGTACCTGTTACGTTGCAATAGGACTTCTCTCCTGAAATTCGTGCAGGTGTGTAACTCTGATGTTTTGATGACTGATGGAGCACGTGTGGAGATTTGATCTAGCTGTGGTGGCTAGGTGTTAGGCTAAGTCCTGGAGTCCTTAGGATTGTGGTGGTATGCCCTTGGAGGTCGTTGTTGTGGGAGGACTAGTGGAGTTTCACTCCCGCCCAGCTCTCGCGTGCTCTCTGCTTTCCTGGCTCACCATGGGGTTTGTGCCTCTGCACTTGTATCAGCCTCCACAGACACTAGAAATGCGATCTCCAAAATGTAAGCTGAAATAAAACTTTCCTTTCTCAAAGAAGTTCTTGGGTATTTTAATGAAGTAATGAAAAGCAGATTAGTAGACCAGTATCTCCCATGAACATATATACAGATATTCTCAACAAAACATTAGCAAATTGAATTCATTAAAGAAATTGTAGGGCCTGGCACGATAGCCTAATGACTGAAGTCCTCACCTTGCACACACCAGGATCCTGTATGGGAACCAGTTAAAATCCTGGTGGCCCTGCTTTCCTTCTAGCTCCCTGCTTGTGGCCTGGGAAAGCAGTTGAGGATGGCCCAAAGCGTTGGGACCCTGAACCCATATGGGAGACCTGGAAGAGGCTCTGGGCTTCTGGCTTCGGATCACTCCGGCCATTGCGGCTGCTTGAGGAATGAATCATCTGACGGAGGATCGTCCTCTCTGTCTCTCCTCCTCTCTGTATATCTGACTGCAATGAAAATAAATCGATCTTTTTTAAAAAAGAAAGAAATTATATTCCATAAGGAAGTACAGTTTATCTCAGTTATGCAAGTCTACTTCGCTATTTGAAAGTCAATCAATGTATCACATCAACAGACTGAAAGAAAGATCACATGATCTTATGAACACACGACAGAATCCACCCCTCACTCACAGTTCAGCAAGCTGTGAAGTAAGATCGCCTCATCCCAATAGAGACCATTGCTGTGGTTTTGATGTGTTTTGGGTGTGTGCCTCACAGCTTCCTGCATTGCAAGCTCAGTCCCTGCTGTGGAACTGACAGTACCCCTCTCCCCAGGGTGCTGGCTGTCCTGTGTGACCACACCAGGAGGGTCCTGACCGAAGCCAGTTCCATACTGTTTGAATTTGCAGCCTCCAAAACTGTGACCTAACTAATACTCTTTATTAGTTTTAAAGTACCTAGGCTCAGAATAGAAGGTAAAACAAAACAAAAATCCTACTATTAGCATCAGTATTCTTAAAGGTGGGAAAATAAAAGTGTTCCCATTGAGACCAGGAACAAGGCCAGGTTATCAAGTACCCATTCCTTTTCAGCAATAAAGCAGAAGTGCTAGAAAATGCAATAAGGAAATAAAAGGTATACTGATCGGAGAGGAAAAAAATAAAACTGTGTTTGCTTGCAGGTGACATCACTGTCTATCAGAAAATTGGAAAGCATCGACAAAAACCAAAAAATCGTCTGGAACTAACTGACTATAGAAAGGACGCAGTATACTAGCCTAACGTACCAAAACCAACCACTTCCCTGTGTACCAGGAGGGAACAAATGGAATTTGAAATTAAGATAAAATATCATTTAAAGAAGAAATAGATATAAATCTTAACAAATTCTGTATAAAATGCATGTGAGAAAACGATTAAACTGATGAGAGAAACCAAAGAAGCATTGAATAAACTGAGCTGTTTTATGTTCGTAGAAAGTTGCAGTATAGTCAAACTATCCAGTCCGTCACAACTCTGTTGATTCAACTCAGTTCCAATCAGAATCTATGCAGCTTGCTTTTTGGATACTGACAAACTGATTCTGAAATGTTTTGAAGTGGCCAAAGCCCCAAGAATAACCAGTACAACATTGAAGGAGAAGAGAGTTGGAGTACTGACTTTGATACTTACTGTATAAAGCCATATTAATCAAGCTTGTGTGATGAAGGCAAATTTTTCTCATTGTATATATGCATTTTCTAGATTCATTGGGTCAACATCCATTTTATTAGAGTGAAAGATGACATTAAAATAGATTTTGCCAATTACATACTTAAAATACAAAATCTGTCACACAAAATCTACACACAAAATCTACACACACACACACACTCCAAATAGAAGCTAAAGAAAACAGGATTATTGAGCAGAAATATAAACATAATATAATTAAAATATAATCTTATGCCTCATCTGGGATCCCAGGAAAATAAAACTACTCAGAATCCTTCTTTTCCTACAGAAATCCGTGTATCCTCATCAGGAGAATAAAAATCAAAATATTGTCTGTTCCCATCACATTATGTATGAAGTTTTAAAAGGTCCTCATGAGATCAGACATGGACTTTAAATATGAAAGTGTCCATTGAGCCAAAGCAGATGCACTTGTGAAAGGTAGCAGCTTGTATGAAATTGTTGTTTTTTTTTTTTTCAGATGCTATTGAGACACATTTTATAAAAAGTATTAGTGCGTATCAGGTAACGTTGGGCTCAGAGGAGTCTGAAACACTGGCTACCATTGAAGAATTTTGCAAGTGGCTTGTCCAGAATGGGGAAAAACAGGTAAATATGACCAACTCATCAACACAATTGCTTGCTTATTAGATCAGAGCAGGCCTTTGATCTCATACCTCGGCAACTACTGCATATTACAATCTGAGATATTACATATTATATATCTGAGATACTCATTGTAATATTCAGTTTTTTTCTGCAGGTTTGAACATTTTTGCAATGAAAAGAAGGTGAAGAAGCAGATATAAGGAGTGTGGAATTCAGACTACTCGGTTTTGAATCCTGACACTCTGAGCTGTAGATAGGCTCTGTGGTCTTGGCTAAGATCTTTAGCTTTTTTAAAAAAAGCATCCATTCCTTCATCTATAAAACAAGTGTAGTAAGAGATAACTTTCTAACAGGGTTGCCAGTAAAATTAAATAATATCAAGTATAAGCTTAGAACTTGAACTCTGAACAGGAGCAGATTATATAGGTGCTACATCACAGCTGACCAAACTTGGTGGCTCATGTCGTATTGAGGCAGAGTCCCTTCTCCCTGGAGCTCACGGCGTAGAGCCGACATGCTCTTCAGAATTGCCAGTAGGAATAACTTTTTTTTTTTTTTTTTTTGATTCCTCAGGAAGCTTACAGACTGCTAAAGTCTTCTTTGAAGTCCTCGGTTACCAACTATAGTAACTGTAGTGAAAAACTGGCTGAAACTTTTTATAACCTGGGCAGGATCTGCTTCGCTGAAGGAGACCTCGGGAAGGCAGTTGAGCTGCTGAGGAAGGTGAATGCTGGCCGCTTTTGCTACATTTCCTCCCAGACCTGTAAGCACAACGTGAGGGTGTGTGTGTGTGTGTGTGTGTGTGTGTGTGTATCTGTCTTTACTGCCTCCAATCCCCTCTGTCTTTCTCATTACTTCTCCTTTTAAGGGATGTGCTACCCTTTGCAATTTCTCAACTTTCTTCTGTGTGCTGAGAGAGAATATGATACAAAAATGTTGTGTCCATTCTGGGCTGGAGTCTTCATGTTGGGGTGGCAGTAATTTTTCAGAGTCATAGAAGGCACTAGACCATTTAAAGTCGGGCTAACCATGCTCCATTCCCGTGTCAGTACCAGGCAGGGTGTCAGTCTCTGCAGGTGGCTCTCCCCGCAGCACTGGCAGAATTCTCCCAGATGCATGCGCGTCCATAGCCTGCTGAACACTCACAGGGCGCCCTCTACCGGTGTTAGAGGTCTCTCTGTTGTTCTGTTCTGGAATTCGGTTCTAGCAGGAGGTCGGGGAACCCCATTGGTCCTCCGTCCCTGTGCCATCACCTGGACACTCGCCCAAACCATCTGGGACAACTGTCTGTGCCTCAGTTTTCTCTTTCAGGCATCAGAGATGACACTGCCAGCTGTCGTGCCTTAGAAGTTGTTTCATGCATTTTTGTTTCATTTCGTGTGTTTCTTTTGGGGGCCATTTTGGGTGGAGTGTACATTTGATCTCCACTGCTCCCTGTTGGTTGGAAACAAAGGTCAGCATTTAAACTTCAAATGGAAAACTGCTTAAAAGTAAACTGTTGTCGCATGAGAATAGAACGCAACTCTGGCACGTCTGCATGGATTTCCTTCGTATCTATTTAATTACAGCAGTTCAGAAAATATTGCTGGAAACCGCTCCTGCAGCTGTGCGCTGAGCAGGGCTGCTATCTTCAGTGCTCTTTCTGCGATTACCCCTCCCCCCAGCCCATAGGGCAGTGAAAGGTGCAGGTCACTGGCGTGCACACGTGCAAGGGATACAGAAGGTAACCAAGGTAACTGGGAGCACTGAGAGCAGACTCCTCCCGCTTGGGAAGCAGCCAGTGCAGGGTGGTACAGGCAGCTGCAGGGTAAGCTTGGGAGATCTTTGGATATGGGTTTGCAGTCAAGCCATTGGCTAGGTGATTCTCTCTAACCTAATTGTCTCCCTCCTTTCCTGCAGTGCCTGATGATCCAGATCTTAGTGTATGGAAATGAACACAGTAAGAGCAGAGAGACAAAAAACCTCCTCACCCTGCTGCAGAGGTGAGTTCTGGCCTTGGTGGATGTGCACACCAAACGGCCTCTCCCTGGTTCAGCACAGTAGAGGTGGTTTTCCTCCATCATTGTTACCAGTAAGGCAAAATCCCAGCTCTTCTACAGACTGTGGGAAATCCTGGAGAGGCACATGTGGATGACTTGGCACCTGTAGAACCCAGTATTATGAGTCTGGTTCAATAATACGTGGTATTTGTAATATCAATTTAATGCTGATATGTGTTCAAGTCCTGCAAGACAAAACCTCAGCCAACATGGGTGATAACTGATATGGATTTATAGAAAGTAAACAAATGCAATAAAAATTGTTTTCTTGCTGATGATATAAAAACCAGGTCCAAAAATAGTAGGCAACATTTTAGAGTATAGTTGTCTCTAAAGTTAGTAAGAAAGAACCTCTTTTGCCTTTTTTTCTTTCAGTGTTTAGAATTTAAGGCAGAGTTTCGTACAAACTTGCCCTGTTCTTTGTCTCTGGCATATGAATTTTGAGTCTCTTGCCCCAAATCACTCTGCTTATAAATGTGATGAGATTTGGATCCAGGTAGATCAGATTCTAAAAATGTCATTTCTTTTAACAGTTTGTTCGTATGAAAGGCAGAGTTAGAACCAGAGTATTTCTATCCACTGGCTAACTCCCCACATGGCGACAATGGCTGGGCCTGGGGTAAGCCAAAGCCGAGACTTAAAGCCAGGCCTCCCACGTGGGTGCAGGGATCCAGCTTTTGGGCCATCCTCTGCTGCTTTCCCAGCTGGATCAGCTGGGAGATGAAGCAGAAACAGCCGAGACTCATACACTATTACCCAGAAAGGGGTTCTGGCATTGCAGGCAGCACCTTAGCCTTCCATGGCATTAACACTGAACTTGAAAAAGGCCACTTTGTACACTTGTTTAGATGCAGCGCAGTATACATGTGTTCATCTGTTTGTGTACACTCGTTTAGACACAGTGAAGTATACTATGCTCATCTGTTCAGCCTGTAAGGCTCTGGAACCATTTTACTTGTGACCTGATTTACTCAGAGCTTGGCCTCGGTCTTCACACTGGATGTTCTCTGCAGGCAGTGTAGCTCACGATCTACAGGCAGGCCGTGTGGACGTGAAGTTCAGGCTGCGGTCAGCAGGCGGCTCTCTGACCCAGCTGGAGACCCTTGGCCTCCCCAGCCTCAGTTTAATCATCAATAAAATACTAGCACCTGCTCCAGAGTGTGGGTGCCTGAGTCAGTGATCAGCACTGACACCGGGGCCTGGCAGGTCGGTCTGATTGCTCAATGGATGCTGATACCATCAGAATGAAACCACAATCATTCTCTTCCTGAGGTGCTGGAGATCATAGGTCACTGTCTTAACAGCCTTCTCTGTATCAACCTACTTATTGTTTTATATCAAGAACACTGGATAGAAAGTAAATATTATTGGAATCAGACCTGTGATCATCTTGTGCCTTTGCCACTTAGGCAGTATGTGACCTTGGGGGAATCACTGAACCTTGTCATTAAGACTGCAGAATTCAGTAATCCAAAGCAATTGTGAATTTTAAATAAAATACATTCTGTTTTTAAAAAAAAGATTTACTTATTTTTATTGGAAAGTCAGATTTACAGAGAGAAGGAAAGACAGATCTTCCTTCCGCAGGTTCACTCCCCAAGTGACCATCATGGCCAGAGCTGAGACGATCTGAAGCCAGGAGCCAAAACTTATTCTGGGTCTCCCACATGCAGGTGCAGGGTCCCAAAGCCTTGGGCTGTCCTCGACTGCTTTCCCAGGCCACAAGCAGGAATCTGGCAGGGAAGTGGAGCAGCCGGGATTATGAACTGGCTGCCCACATGGGATCCTGACACATGCAAGGCGAGGGCTTTAGCCACTAGGTGACTGAGCCAGGGCCTAAATAAAATCATTTCTGCAGTACACAGAGCACAGTGCTTGACGGAGTATGTGCTCAGAACAGTTGAAAACACACCCTTCCTCCTTTTTCTCTTCAGTAAGTTTTGAAATCAAGCATGGTTGTTCACTACTGCCATCATATTTTACATATCTGAGAAATTGGCCAAAAAGCTGTCTCTGAACATACCTAAATTACATTTTACGCTCTGAAGGAATGAGGCTGAAACTAAAACAAAACAAAACAAAACAAAACAAAAAAACAGGCGTAAGTTCAGAGAATCCCATGACTTCCTCAAAACTAAAGTGGAAGTTCTATCTACTCAACTGTATCTACATAGAGAAGGAGGAGAATTAGGAGACATGGTTGCAACTGAATTCAGACCCCCAAGTAGGAGGAGGAGTTTCTTTAGGTGCTTCGAGACTGATTCCTCTCCCTGTGGCTGACGGGGAGGCCCGGTCCTGGCAGAGAAGGCCCTGCAGAGACACTGCCATACCTGAAGTTGAGTCAGTGAAGGTTTTCTGTTCCCTGAAACAGGCCCATAGCTTATGCCCCAAGAACTGCCGACCAGCTGGAGGAGCAGCTGCCAAAGCCCGGTCATCCCAACCCGGGACAAGTAGGTTCTCTGTGCTTCAGCGTTTCTCTGGGATAATCACTCCCAAATGCCCCAGAGCCCAGCTGGTTTTCCGGTGGGCTCTTGTGTGTTTTCACTCCGCCTATTCTGGAAACTCAGGGAAAACCCTCGCTGGACTCTGATTGCCAGGAGCCCAGATTCTTAGGATTTGAAGCCAAAGCAGAACAAGCCTCTTAAAACAAGAATTATTTCCAAGGTTAAGTGATAGTTGCAAGAACTTCCAATGAGATTTTCATATATAGAAAACACAT
This sequence comes from Ochotona princeps, assembly GCF_030435755.1. Lineage (NCBI taxonomy): Eukaryota > Metazoa > Chordata > Mammalia > Lagomorpha > Ochotonidae > Ochotona > Ochotona princeps. The sequence continues at coordinate 22,993,361 of NC_080854.1, read as the reverse complement.
AGAAAAATCTCCAGTTTGGAAATCAACTTCAAGGTTGTTCAGTCTAACTTATACTCAAATCACAAATGTACTTCAATTTTAATCATTTACATACCAAGCTTTCTTGGTATTTCTGGAAATGCTAATGTAAGATGTATTCCTTTTTGGAGAAAGACACACATGACCGGATCACAAGTTAATCTGTAGTAAATCTCTTAAGAGACATGTTAACGGGAAGGACAAGTGAAAACTCGCGTGGCCGGAACTGCGGGTGGTGCCTGTGTGTAGGCTTGGGTGGGTGCAGTGGTTTCTAGAAGTGGACTACTGTGTTAGAAGGTAAATGAACCCCGGAGCGGAGTATTCCAAGTAGCATGGAGGAAAGTCCAGTGTCGTGGAGTGACTTGGTATTTCTCAGGAGAAGCAAGTGGCCTCAACGGTTGTAATTTAAAAGGTCTCCCCATACATGCCAGAGATGGGTTTGAAAGACAGTTTGGAATTCTTTATGTGCTGTGCTGATGAGTTTAAAATTGATTTGGTGAACAGAAAGGCAACTATTAATCAAAGACTTTGGAGGAGAGAGTGACAGGATCAATGGCTGGCTGCATATCATTAGGCTAAATGGCACCTAGGAGGCCGCTTAGGAAGCAGATCTGATCGTGTTGAGACCCTTAATTAACCAAAGCCAGGAGCGTAGAGAGAGGGGGTGTGCAGGGCAGGGGTTGAGGAATGATTCAGGAGTCTATGATGACAGATTTTGCAACTCGTCAGATGCGAGGGGTAATGGGGGAATTAAAGGTGGCTTTGAAGTTTCTAGCTTGGGAAGCTAGTACATGGCAGTGCTGCTGAGGGACACAGCATGACAGGAGGTCATGTGGGAGGACGGCTGTTGGCCCGAGTGTGACCATGGTTTCCATTCGGGATGAGTTACGTCTGTGCTCCTCTGCTTGGTGGTGTCGAGTAAGCTGCTGACTGCATGGACGGGATGCTGAGGGAGACTGATCTAGTCAGTACAGGGGGTCAGATGAGCCAGAGCATGCATGCAGACATAGAAAACATTTTCATAGTACGTGCAAATGAAATATAAACATGAAATATTTATAAAGAATTTTTGAGAATAGATTTTAAAGAGAATATAATATATGACGTGGTGAGTTGGTAACAGAACAGTTGAGGTTCCAATTCAAGCTTTCCCACTTAAATTGACACTTAGTTTCTTCAGCTGTAAATCCTAGGAGCACCTTAAGTGCTTTACTTAATATATTTAACGTAAACTGCTTTGAAATGTTGATTACTGCAATGACCACATTGTATTACTTAGGGATCCTGCGGAAGAAGGAATTGGGAGGGCTACTCAGCAAGAGTCTCTAGAGAATAAGATGACTTAGGAAAGACTTGAAAAAAGTTTCAGGGCAAGAGTGATCATTGTCACAAAAAAACCATGAAAGTTCAAAGAAATGCAAATGGCCAGCACGACACAGAGGAGGCAAAGCAAGCAAAGAGTTGAAATGTCAGACAGAGACAGCAGGCTCGGAACGTGCAGGGCCGTGTGTGGCGCATCATGTCTGTGGTAATGAAACATAGATAACGGATCTGTGGAAGGTATGGGGAGGTTAGCCCTCATCAGTATTCCAGGAAGTTGTTGCTACCTATTGGATAGAAGTTTTAGGAAAAAAAATGAACAACTGGCCCATTGTGGGACACGTCCAATGATTAGAAGAAGGTATTGAAGTCATAAAAGACTGCCTACTATAATATACTGAAGAGTGAAGGGCAAATGAAATTATTCATATAAAGCACTTAGCGCAGTTCATAGTAAGTATTCAGTAAATATTTTGATAATTCTGCTGATAGATATATGGAAGCCTGGAGCATTAGTTTCATCTTTGTCCATGAGTCATCTCTGGAACATGCTTGCTAGGAAGTTACTTCAATATCATTTCTGGTGGGACTTAAGTTGTCAAAGTCAGCAGAGGGAGTGAGTAACACCAGCTTGATCTCTTTACAACAGGGGGAAGAGGAAAGGTACTCTGTGTCCTTAATAGTCCATTATTCTCTTGATCATTCGAACAAGACTGAAGGGTTATGGAGCGAAAGCCTAAAGGAAGTGGTAGGGCATGGGTGTTTGGGGGTCTTCAGAGACCCTATAACAAGGAACAAGAAGGCGGGTGATCGGCTCCGGAAGTTTTATGCTGCATCGGCTGGGTTGCCTCCAGGCTACCAGCTTTACATCCTGCCTTATCGTGTGTTTGTAAACAGCTCTGCACTGCAAAAGGAAAAACATATGTAAGCAAATCTTGGTCTGTTCCAGCATTCAAGTGCCAAGGAGCAGCACTTTTCCAGATTGAGATTCTAGGCAGATCAAGAAGTGACTTGTCAGGAGCCTTTTGGGGAGCAGGTGTTGCTAAGCCACCGAAGGCCGCTCAGTGTAACGTGTGTTTGGCAGAGCAGCAGGGAGCTTTGCCACATTCCCATAGACCCAGAGGAAGGCGAAGACTTGCTCTCATGGGCCACTGGTTTGCTGGAGTGATGCTGAAAATTCTAGAAAGAATGAGTTGGGTAGAGTTGCATTTAGTGGTGTCCTCTGCCACAGGAGAAAACTACATCTCCACCCTCTGTATGCTGTGCAGGTGTGGGGGAACGCGCTCTGCACTGTGAATCAAGGCAGCTCCTGAGCGCGTGCGGCTCTGCTGTGTGGCCTCAAGTTGCTTCAGCGTTCTGCAGCTCAGGTTCTCCCTTCATTCCTTTGACAAGCACCTGGAGAGCACTCCTTCAGCGCGAGGTGCAGTCAGAGCTGCGGGTGCTAGCAAAGATAAAACACGGTCAGTCTGGGGCAAGAGACAAACGCCAAACGCGATGGACTCAACAAAACATGAAGTTCTGGAGTAGTGGTGTGGGTGCAGTGAGCGCAGAAAGGAGAGGGTCTAGGAGAGCTGGAATGGGCTTCTGACAGAGGATGACACTGGAATTCTTCCCTAAAGGGCAAGCGCCAGTGCATGCCGATGGAGCAGAGACGCTGTGCCAGGGAGAAGGAACTCCTCATGTAGAGACCCTGAGGCGTGACAGGGGCGCTGGGCCCAAGGGACGGAGCGGTAAGTGCCTTGTGGAGGTTGCCCCGGGAAGTGCTGTTTAAAGGAGACTCCCAATTCCTTTTTCAGCCACTGAAAACGTAGGTAATATTAAACAGCCGCCTGAAGACTTCAGGGAAGGGCAAGACTGCCACCTTGTGGCCGTAGGGTAGCTTGCCAGAGGCGTGTTTCTGGGTACCGCCCTGGGAGTTTCCTTGTCCATCTTGGGTTTTGTGTGATCCTGAAGCAACTGAATTTATAACGTCTGTGTCCTCTGCTGATTTGGATTCCCATTATTACATTATTTCTTGGTCTGCTGATAAGGAAATTAAAGTGTCAAACGGCGTTCTGTATTTTGTGCAGTCCTGTAGCAGAGAATGAACCGCCTCACAACATTTTGTATCACATTTTAATGAAACCATTTATTGATTTATTTGAGAGAGAGATAAATATATCTCATTTCCCGGATTTCCAGGTTCTATCATCAAAATACCCACAATGTTGGGCTGAGCTGAGGCCAACGGGAACTCTCTCCAGATCTCCAGGCTGGGTGGAGGGGACCCACCTGAGCTGGCTCAGGGGCTGCAGCCAGGCCCCCTGATGGGGGACAGGGGCGTCTTAACCGTCAGGCTAACTGCCAGCGGCCAGAGAACAGTGTGTTTTCTTGATCAGGTAGATAAGGGCTGTGAAAAAAAAAAAAAGCACACTTTCTTTCCAGGCGTGAAGTACAAAGAGCTGCTAGAGGGTCAATTAATAAAAGTTTTTAGGATCAGTCTTCTGGGCCTTGCAGCTCCAGCCTAGCTGCCCCATTCCTGAAAGTCAGTGTGGGAGAGCTCCAGGGTTTTTAAGAGAGGGTAGATCCTCTTTTTAGCACTCACTGGGTCTCTGGGTTTCACATCTCTCTGCTTGTGAGGACAAGTCTCCGGAAAGTGGTGGAGTATAAGGGGCCTGCCCTGGACGGGTGAATCGTGAACTGAAGTCACGCAGCACTGAGCGATGGGGTGTGTTGTGAGGAAACGTGCTGTTTGACGACTTGGCCACTGTGCAAACATCACCGAGAGCAGAAGGGACGTAGGGAAGCCCAGGCACCTTGGTGTGGTCTCCTCATGCAGTCATGAGGCTTGCTACACGAGGTGTGTAAGGCCGCCGCCATATTCCAGCACACTGTTTTCTATACTTTTTTTTTAAAGAAAGATTTTATTTTTATTACAAGTCAGATATATAGTGAGGAGAAGAGATAGGAAGATCTTCCGTCCGATGGTTCACTCCCCAAGTGAGCACAACAGCTAATGCTGTGCCGATCTGAAGCCTGGAGGCAGGAACTTCCTCCAGGTCTCCCACACAGGTGCAGGGTCCTAAGGCTTTGGGCTGTCCTTGACTGCTTTCCCAGGCCACAAGCAGGGAGCTGGATGGGAAGCAGGACCACTGGGATTAGAACCAGCGCCCATATGGGATTCTGGTGCGGTCAAGGCGAGGACTTTAGCCACTAGGCCACACCGCCGGGCTCTCTAGACTTTTTTCTTAATATATAGGAATACACACTAAAATACTGATAAAATACAGTAAATATGTCAGCGGCGTGGTCATTTATAGTCACACTCGGGTGTTAGGTACCTGTTAGATGAGAGCGCAGGGGGTACGGCAGCACTGCCACGCACTGTGAGGAGTGCATCCTGCTGCCGCAGCTGTGACATCACGTGCAACTTCAGCTTCGTCATGACCTCAGGGGGCCACTGACATACGGGCAGTCTGCCGCTGGCTGGAAGTTGGGTCTGAGATGCATGGCCTTATATAGAGGAACTCCAGTTGTGGTTAAAAACAACCCAGCTAGCTCAGTAAGCCTTGGCTTGCCCTTTGATTCAAGGGAAGGGCTCTTTAGGACAGAAATTCAACACACCCGATCGCCCTTGGGGGCGCGTCCTAAACAACTGGAATTTTAGGGGAGTATGGTAATGTGGTGAGTACAATCTTCAAGCACGGAAAAGGAAGGCAGGGCAGAGGGCTTGGTGCTGGGCAAGGCAGGGCAGAGGGGGCAAGGCAGGGCAGAGGGCTTGGTGCTGGGCAAGGCAGGGCCCTCCGTATAGCCCAAGAGCAAAAACAGGGAAGAACTGAGGAAAATGCACCAATGTTTTTTCTCCTTTCCCCTAGGTCTTCTGTTATCAGTAAAGAGAAAAACCTCTCTACAAGGGAGCCAGCAATAAAGTCCACCTTGGCAATAAACACCTTGGGCCACAGAGTGTGTGTCAGCATGCATGGGGCAGTGGCAGATCAAAAGCAACACTGTGGGTTTTCTAAACTGAAACTAGCGAGACGGGTCCACTTGGCAGCACCATCGCAGGTAAAGTAGCTAAGAGCCGTCAAACACCAGGAGCCTGCTCTCTAACAAAGCAATCTACAAACTAAAACTCTTTAATTTTTGTATTAATTTGCTACACTTGAAATGAGTTTGAGTGTACAAAAGCATCCCTGCTCTGAGGGCGTACGCCCCCTGGTGTTCCTTCAGAGGAATGCAGTTACACTACTAGCAGCTACAGAACACGAATGAAGAGGGGGTGACTGGGTACGGTTAAGGGGTAGTCAGGGTTATTTAAAAAGAATTCATTAGCTTCTGAACCTTAAGTAGTTAAATATATGTGAAACTAAAATGAATTTTAAATGTATCCTATGCCAGTTCAGGGTCCCAAAGCTTTGGGCTGTCCTCTATACTGTTTTCCCAGGCCACAAGCAGGGAGCTGGAAGGAGTGGGGGCAGCTGGACATGAACTAACACCTGTATGGGATCCCAGTGTGTACAAGGCAAGGATGCCAGCACTTGCAGGGGGAAAATTAGCCAGTTGCGCCATCATGCTACACTCCCCCCCCCCCCGCCACTAGCATCTTAATTCCTGTCCAAAAGGTCAACCTGTTTTTCCTTATTATATCGTTGTATCTATTTAAAAATTTTATAACTGTGTTATGTGTTTCTGGTTAGTGGATATAGGTGTATCAGTGAACAACAAAATAATAATCCTATTTTACATTTAAAAAGAAAACTAATTCTGGAAATGTTGACTGATTATTGTTTATATTTTTCTGATGTTTTGTGTTTATCTGAACAAAAAATATTTTGATATTTAATTTTCCCATTTGCTTCTGCTGGTGCAGTGGCATAGGGAAAAAATGTCATTTTAAGCCACATATATATTTATTTTTTGTAGAAAGCAAGTTAGATAATTTAATGTTACACTTTATTAAATATATGTACATGTCACACAAATCATTTCAGTGAAAAGCAGCCAGAAATTACAAAAATTAATAGCTGGATTTCTGTATCTTACATTGGACAAAAAGCTGTTACAGGTAAATGGAAGGCATCTAATAAGTACTTAGGGCATCGAGTAGTTTTGGACACAAGATAAATTCTTGTCTGGAACCCTGAAGATTGCTTTATATCGTTTAGAAATTTCTTCAAAAGGCATACTTAAATTCACGTGTAAAGCAGTCACTTCATTGGATTAAATGCTAATTTTACAGTAGTCTCTCAGAGTACTGGTGATTGTCCATCCTTGGCAGGCCTCAACATTTCCTAGGGAAATCTTAACAAAGCTGACTGTAGGCCTTGGAGGCTTACACCAAGCCTCTCAGACTGTTGGTGTAAGCAGGACGCCTCGAGAACCACTGAATCCAAAATTACAAGCAAAGCCCACATCTTTGCTTTTTCTAATAGAAAATAAACAAAAGAACATCTCCATAATAGCTTCATCAAACTTTCAATCTTTACAGTCTCTTGAAATGTTCTATTTAAGAATATATACTTGGTTTGATTTGACTTACAATATCTCCTGAGTTTAAAAAAACAGAAACATAGGGCCCGGCGTGGTGCCCTAGCAGCTAAAGTCCTCGCCTTGAGCACGCTGGGATCCCATATTGGCGCTGGTTCTAATCCCAGTGACCCCGCTTCCCATCCAGCTCCCTGCTTGTGGCCTGGGAAAGCAGTCGAGGACGGCCCAAGGCTTTGGGACACTGCACCTGTGTGGGAACCCGGAAGAGCTCCTGGCTTTGAATCGGCGCTGCTCAGGCTGTTGTGCTCACTTGGGGAGTAAATCATCAGACGGAAGATCTTCCTATCTCTCCTGCTCTCCTCTCTATATCTGACTTTGCAATAAAAATAAATAAATCTTAAAAACGAAACAAAACAAAACAACCAGAAACACAGGACAGCCCAGTACTGGATAATCAATGATTCAGAAAACATTTATTTACAAAATGCATAGAAATGATGAGAGTATAAGGCTTTTGTTCTAGTCGTCCTCATGGAAAAGTGAAAGAAGGAATCCTAGCCCCTTGGTGGAGCGCCTGAAGGAGGTCACGGCCGAGCCGCATGGAGGGCAGTGTGTCCATCAGAGCTCACACTCCAGACTCTGATTCAGGAACTTCCTCATCCGGGCAGCAGTAATATTCCACAAAGCATATCTGTCCATCTTCATTTTTAATCATGTACTGTAGTGAGAGGAATCCTCGGTTATCTGTCCGAATGGAAACTTTACAAGATAGGACTAATGCCTTTGTAGAGGGCTTCAGTAAAGAAATCTTGTACCTGTATGAGAATAAATAAAAAGTGGTGCTCTTAGTTCAGGGTAAAGGATAAAAATTAGCTAAGCATTATCACACAGCAAAAAATAATAAAATACTATCTAAGTACAGTCTTTAAATGCATTCACTATTACAACTCCAATTCACCAAGTAAATCTATTAGCCATTTTTCAAAAATAGTACATACTTGAAACAAGAAACATTGTTTTTAAATTAAAAAAAAAAAAAGGTATTCAAGCTCAACTTCACTAGTGGTAACCTCTGTGTTAAGAACTCACCTGTTCACTTGGGTCTGGTTACAAAGGAATGTTTCCATCAAGTCAGAATCTTTGGGATAGTCGAGGTGGGAGCTTCCTGCATTTCCAAAAGTAGACAACCTGCAGTAGAAAATGAGCGATGTATTCATTGGTCCAATCATAAACTACATTAGGATCCAAATAAAACAGTTCCTGAAGAGACTCTTTCAGGTCATTGAAAGCGACAACACACTAGAGCAAGTACTATAGTAGAGGTCCCCAGTGTCCTACACACGGTGACGACTCCCACAGCGTGGGCTTATAGGGCAACTGGCAATTAAGCCACACTTTGAAGAAAATCAAGTCATAAGAGGAGGGGGTACTCAATTTCTTAATCCTACTGCGGTATGTCTTCTCCTTAGCCTTCAGTCAGGAGTATATGAGAGGGAACTAAGCATGATGGAAAACTTGATGTAAGGCCACTGCAGACCTTGGGTCCTGTTTATAATCTACTCTTGTACCAACCGCCTGCAAGCATTCCTGAAGCTTAGGACTGTTTTATCATTTTCCATGTTCCAAGGATCAGCGAGTTATGTGTAAACAATTAAAAAAAGTCTATATGCTTGCCGCTTCAATCTCTGTGAATTATTGAGCATTTGAGCAGCGCTGGCATGCTGGTAACTGAGCAGAGTGGTAAAACCCAGCACTGCCTTCAAGGGCTGTGTGTCTCCACAGTGCAGTTTTTCTCTTCCTGAAACAGAACCCCTTCCTCAGAGCATTTCACCCATGCCCAGCCATGGTGATGGGTCCCAGATCTACAAGCCCAGGCTAGACTGCTTTCCTCAGAGCTATAACTATATATTCATCTATTCCAAATGTCACAGGCTCCTCAAATTTGACATATCCAGAAAAAATCCCAGTCCCACTTTCCCATCACTAAATCATTTCCCACTGTACTGTACATAAGCCCATGGTCAAAGGCATCTCTTGGAAAGGGATTCTATGAAATACTGAACAACAAGTGCCTATACTCTCAATTCATATCACTGCACTATTAAGGTTTCACTGATTTCCATGCTGATTAACATTTAAAAGTATTTTTATGTGAGAAGCTGAGAGAGAAAATTCCCTACTGGTCTGTTCCTCAAATTCCTATGACAACTGGGGCTAGGGCAAGGCTGCCACCACAAAGTTGGAACACAACCCAGCATTCCCAAAAGGTGGCAGGAACCTAGTCTGGAGCAATATCTGGGTGTCACACCCATGTAATCCAGTAAGGGAAACGTGTATCTTGACCAGCAGGTCAGGCGTGCACATCTTGGCTGGTCTGTTAACAAAACACCCTACACCAAAATTTTGACTATCTACTGCTTTGAGAAAAGCCTGAAATGAACAACTGTTACTTCTTATCCCATATCTAGTTTCTTTAATCTTAGTATTTAATGTCTTAAAAAAAATTAGCTTTTCTCTCTGGATTATAAGGGTCTTGAAAACTGACTTGCCATTTTATGATCTGTGTCAAAATAACCAGAGCCTCTGGGTAGTTTTTGACATTCATTCTTGATGAAAACCGCTTTGGTCCAACTGTCTCCTCTGGCCCACAGTCCTCATATCCTACATCATAGGTAGTAATGCTACTTAAGGGCTTGCAATTGTGTTCCCTGCTGTTGCTCATATGCCACTAAGGTGAAAGGAAGAATTAAAAGGTCCAAATAATACAAACACTTTTTAAAAACAGTTACATCTACTTTTAATGCCACAAGTTTACGATATAGACTGAGCTAACCATCTGGAAAGCAGTATTACTCAACCATGAAATCTGTGCACTGAGTCAGTCGCTTTGAGTCTTACGTTGCTTAAGCTGTGAAATTAAGGAAGTTCTGAAGATTGTAGCAAGTCGGCACAATAATTCTACCTCTTCAACAAACATCTGAAGCAGAGAGAGGGCATGCGGGCCACATGAACCGCAGCCACCCCTGCTCTCAGGTACCTGAAATATGGCTTGTCAGGAGACATGGTGATCTGAAGGACCTCGCTTGTCATATCCAACTCGGAAAATGCTTCTCGGAGCCCCTCAGACTGCAGAATAATTTTATTGATCACATTGGTGCTGCAGAAATCAAAGTCCAGAGTCTCCTCAGGCTCCTGAGTGCTGATTTTGCAGACGGTCACCACTCCTCCTTCCTCAAGGAACAGCATCAGGGGGTGACCGTAGCCCTGGTAACACATCCGCAGGGCCGTGCACGTCCCTGCGATGGGAAGGAAGCCCCCGGTGGGTCAGCGGCAGAGCACAGCAGAAACAAGTCCTCCCGAGAGCACCTGTCTGCAGCCCCAGGCAGCCTCTTGAAAAATCCTGATTATGTTTATGTTTACAAAAACACTTTCCATAGAAATGTCTTTTCATTGCTTCAGGGTATTAGTTTTAGGAATGGTGAAATTCAATCACCATAGGTCTAAAGCCACAGGAGTCCCAGAAAACAATCTGGATACAGACAAGGGAAACCCAGGTATGGGTCCCTAAAAGAATATTTTAGTTTTATATTGCGAGTACCACTATCACTCGCTATACTTTTTAAGGCAGTTCTTTCCCACACTCCGACATAGCATGCAGCTTAACCCGCAGTGCCAACGCCAGCCCCCGGAAACACACTCTCAACACTCTACAAAGTCAGAATCTGTGACAGTAACCACTGAGAAGTACATTGGTTTAATTTCTAAGGAAAATGCTTTAAAGAAATGCTTTAAAAGGTAATAATAAACTGGTTTACCTGGCATAGGGCTTGATCCAAAAATCGACAAGCAGTCTAAAAGGACAGTTAAGTTAATTCGAAATGTAACTGACTCTTCCTGAACGGTAAACTCTTGAAATATTCCAGCCTATGAAAGGTAAGCATGAGAAGATAATTACATCACTAAGACTGAAAACTCACATGTAAGATTACAGGTTTCACAGTTTTAAAAACAACAATGCTGGGCCTGCATGGTAGCCTAGCAGCTAAAGTCCTTGCCTTACATGCGTCAGGATCCCATATAGGTGCCGGTCTATGTCCCGGCTGCTCCACTTCCCTTCCAGCTCCCTGCTTGTGGCCTGGGAAGGCTGTCGGGGACAACCCAAGGCCTTGGGTCCCTGCACCTGTGTGGGAGACCCAGAAGAGCTCCTGGTTCCTGGCTTCAGATGGGCTCAGTTCTGGCTGTTGTGGCCATTTAGGGAGTGAATCAGCAGATGGAAGATCTTTCTCTGTCCTCCTCTCTGTAAATATGATTTTCCAATAAAATTTTTAAAAAAATAATACTACTATACTAATGTCATGAGATATTATCTAATTGTCAAAGTATCTTCTACTCAGTAATTTAGCCCCCTGCAAACCTTGTTTAGGATCTTTTTTCTTTTTGTAAAGATTTACTTATTTGAAAATCGGTGTGAGAGGAGTCAGAGATTTCCATCCACTGGTTCATCCCCAGGGAATGGCCAGCAGTGGCCAGGGCTGGGCCAGACTGGAGCCAGGCGCTTCTCCTAGGCTTCCTGTGTGGGTGGCTGGGCCCGAGCCCTTGGGCCATCCTCTGCTGCTCTTCCCAGGCCACTAACAGCTGTCAGTGAAGTCACCTAATGGGGTGGTGGCTGCTTTACCTACTACACAATGACACTGGTCTCTCTCTCCATTCTTGAAAGTAAAATTATCTTTTCTTGGGTCTATCAATATGGCTAAAGAAATCTGGAAAACAGATGAAAATGCATGTGTGCTATTAGTTTTCAGTTCTTTTGAGGAAAACAACCTAGGCTTTAAAAAAAAGTTGCTGAAATGAATCAGAAATCTTCTGAACTTTACAAATGTTATTTTGTCAGATTCTGTTACAACCAAAAAAAATATTATAGAATAGTAACATGTTGGTAAAGGGCATATATTTTGGAAACAAACATTTTGGGTTCTTACCCCATCAGCCACCTGCTACCTGTTGAACTGTGGGTAACTCAATCGTGCTGCAGTTTCCACAGATATAAAAATGGAGTAACACAACGTACTTTGGGGGACAATGGGGAGGGTTACATGAGTTAAACGTGTAACAGACTTACTGGTCTATGATTTTAGTTTTTAGAAACTTTAGTCATTATTATCATTAACCACGACCTCTGGGGGGCCCGGTGGGGGGGGGGGATGGGCTCTCAGGAGAGAAGAAAGTTCCAGCGCTTCTACTGCGACCTCACATTGTCCCTGCAGACCTTTCGCCGGCCGAAAGGTGCCTGTGGCCATACCTGAATAAAAGCATTGGCTTGCACACACTTCGCATTTTCCACCGTCACCCGGAGCCCGTTTTTAGTGGCGAAGCAGGTGGCGTGTTCTTGGAAGTGAATGGCTTTCAGGACGGTGGAGAGATTCCGCACGTTGTCGAGGCTGGCCACTAGGCTGTACCGCTCGCCCTCGTCCTGGGCGTGCTGCGTGAGCAGGGGCATCCTGCGCTGCTCCCGCGGGTCGCACAGGCACCTGCCGGGATTCGGGAACAAGCAGTCCCCTCAGCGGGCAGCTGCCGGGCGCTCGGGACGGCTCCCGGGGAGGGCGTGGAGAGCGGGCTTCTCTGTCCGCGGCGGCTTCCCAATGGGGACGGTGAGAGCTGACAAGCACGCCACCGACAGGGGCTCCACCCGGGCCCCGATTCCCCTCGGGCTCCCAGCCAAGCTCCCCAGGACTGGGCGCCGGGGGTCGGATCTCGGATGCGGCTCGCCTCCCGTCACTCTCCTCAGACCCGCCCCTCCGCCTCGGCGGCCCGCCGTCGCCTCAGCGCCCGCCCGGGAGGGCTAGAGCGCCGCCAGCCGTCGCCTCAGCGCCCGCCCGGGAGGGCTAGAGCGCCGCCTGCGCAGCCCACGGACCATAGAGCCGCGGGAGGACCGTACCACCGAGACGGGAAGCGGGAGCGAGCGGCGGAGCCGGAAGACGGGCGCGGAGCGACAGCGAGGCGACATGGCGGCCACCAAGAGGAAGCGGCGTGGATCCTCCGCGGTGCCGGCCAAGAAGCCCAAGAAAGCTGGCAAGGATGCCGGGCCGCCGACGAAGCGGCGCTCCACGACGGAGGAGGTGGAGGAAGACGAGAGAGACCGGATCCCGGGCCCCGTTTCTAAGGTAGCCTCGGGTTAGCCGGCGGCATCCCCGCGTGCCTTCCCCGAGCGTGTCTCCGTGCGTTTTGGAGCGTTGGGAATGGATTGTGCACAATGTTCGCGGCGGGACATTGGAACTCCTGCCGGACTCGGGGAGGCGGCGGGACGAGGGTGGGGGACACTCGGGCATGCCTATGGGTTTTTTTTTTCTTCTTCTTCTTCTTTTTTTTGGAAGGATGTGCCTTTCCCTGGTTATTTCTCACGGTATGTCCTGCCAGGGCCAGCCACTGTGGTTCAGGTTCCTGGGACTTGCCTCGGGACCCTTTAAAAGTTCCTCCCCGGCACGGTGTGTTTGATCGGCCTGGTCTTGAACTGAAGGGATAGTGAGAATTCGGCCAGGTAGCAGACCTGCGTTCAGCACCAGGCCAGGCGTCCTACGGCCCAGGGGGATGCAGGGGTGTCGAAGAAGTTGCCAAAAAGTAGGTGACTTTTGTTCAGAAGCTGCACGCCAGTTTCGGAGCTAAATTTATTTTCAGCGGAGAGAATGGTTTCGTCTGGACGGCCTCGGAGGAGGAGGAGGAGGAGGGGGAGGGTTCCTTTGGACATGAACTTCTGTGTTTCGAGCGCTTGCTCCTGTTTTTAGCAGTTAGTCGGCCTAAGTGACGTTGGGTGATGTTTTCTCATCTGCAGACTGTGTGAAAACAGCCTGCCGTCAGTGTTCCAACGCTGTCACTGTTCTTGCAAGGAGCTGCAAAGAAATATGTTGGTGGTTTCATTCTGCGTGTTACTCTCCCACTGTGGAAATGCAAGGTTGAGATATTGGAAAGAAGACAGTGTAATTTGGAGCCCAGTGTTAACCTTCTGTCACTGTTGCTCTTTGTTTACCAAAGGTTGTGAGTGAGGCTGTGCTTTAGAAAGATTGAGCTGTTGTCCGTTCGCCCTGCTGTCTTGGGAAGGCTGGCTCTTAGCAGTGGATAAAAATTGTAAGAATCTCAATAAGGACAGTGTGGATGAGAAAGAATTAAGGAATATTGTAAAGAGAAACTGACTGGATTCATTCGTGCTTGTGAGGTGGGAGAGTAAGGCCCATCTTATTTCAAGGCTTTGGAGGCTGAAGTAGCAACAGCACAGGACAAACGGCACAGAGGTGACCAGGTTCACCAAGATACTGTTTAAAGCCGTAGAGTTGAGTTTGAGCAGAGTTGTGCATGTAGTTCTCTACGTACAGGTTCTGAACCCCCAAATTCAACCAACCTTAGATGGAAATTTAGAAATGAATACTGCCTCTGTACACAGCACGTGTCATTTGCCTTGTGATTCCTCAGAGAGTATTTACGATGCGTTGAGGAGTGCATGTAACGTGGAGGTGATGTCAAGTGTACAGGAGGTGCAGGTGCTGGGCCCGGCTCTCTCGGAGGGATTGGGAGGCTGGGACTCATCCCCTGAGGGTACCCAGGACCCTTGATGGAGGCCTGTGGGTGAGGAGGGCTCCAAATGAAAAGAACAGAAATACCAGGAAGAGGACTAGAAACACCTTGAGGGCACGGACAAGGGAGGAAAATACATGGTAACCCTCTCCCCTTTTTTTAGGGCAAGTGGAAGAACAAGGAACGGATTCTCATCTTTTCTTCCAGAGGAATAAATTTCAGGACGAGACATTTAATGCAGGACTTGAGGACGCTGATGCCTCACTCTAAAGCAGGTACCCGTCAGATTATCACTTCCAAATTCTGTTACTTACACCACTGCATCTGCCAGAATTAAACTTCTGTTTCTGTCGAAGCATCAATTGTTCCATAAAGAATGGTGGTAATTCGGAGGAAACATTTCCTGGAGGTTCCAGGAAGCCTTCCTTTCAATACTGTAGAAGGCCACGAGATAGTAGCATCATCTGCCTGCCATGTTGCTTTCTGAACTTGTTTTTAATGTTTATTTTCATTTTACTGAAAACAGAGCAGCAGCATGAGAATCTCCGTCTGTGGGTTTTCACTCCCCAGATGTCCCGGGCCGGAGCTCCAGCGGGTCTCGGTGGGTGGCAGGGGTCCACACACCCAGGCTGCCATCTGTTACCTTCCCACCTACACCTGCGGGGTGGCAAGTGAAGAAGCTGGGACTCAGCTGGCATTTCCATATGGGAGGCTGGTATCCCAAGCAGTGGCCTAACCTCAAGTACCAAGATGCCTACCGCGGCCTTCTGTTTTTTAAGTTTTATGTATTTATTTTTGGAAAGGCAGATATACAGAGAGGAGGAGAGACAACAGAGGACTGCCCAAGGCCGTGGGCTCCCTCACCTGCGTGGGATTCCCCAGAGAATCTTCTGGCTCCTGGATTCTGGCCCACTCAGGTTCATGTGGCCATTTGTGGAGTGAACCAGAGGATGGAACATCTTTCTCCTGTACTTCAGCCTTTCCAAGAAAAATAAATAAATCTTAAAAAAAAAAAAGTAATAGTCCTGGAACAGGATTTAAAGCATCTTTAAGTTGGGCTCATTGCACTTCTGTGTTCCACATTAACATTTTTCAGCAGTCGGCTGCAAGTGGATGAGGTTTGGATAGTGGCAGAGCCCTTGTTGAACTGGTTTGAGCCTATTTTATAAGGTGCTTTTGACTTTAATTTAGTATTTTTTTGCCAGTGCTTCTCAAACTGGAATTATGTAAAATCTTCAAACTTATTAAACTAATGAGAGAAATTGTAATTTATGTATGCTTTTTCCTGTAATTCCAAACTGCTTAAATCCATTTGACAGCTCTGAAAAATTGGAAAATATTGAAAAAATTTAAAAAGATTTTTATTTCTTTTTTTTTTTCAAGATTTATTTATTTTGATTAGAAAATCAGATATACAGAGAGGAGGAGAGACACAGGAAGATCTTCTGTCCCATGATTCACTCCCTAATTGGCCGCATGGCTGGAACTGAGCCAATCCGAAGCCAGAAACCCAGATCCTCTTCCTGGTCTGCCACGTGGGCGCAGGATCCCAAGGCTTTGGGCCGTCCCTGACTGCTTTCCCAGGCCACCCACAAGCAGGGAGCTGGGTGGGAAGCATGGCTTGTCGGGATTAGAACCAGTGCCCATATGGGATCCTGGCTGATGCAAATTGAGGACTTTAGCTGCTAGGCTACTGTGCCAGGCCCAGATTTTAATTTCTTAAGTGAATGTTTTCCTAAACTGAGTGAACATTTTTGTGAGAGTTTTTCTCATTTTGGAAAGGGTTCAGATTACCTAGAGCCTGAGAAAGCCTGCCTAAAACCATAGTATAATTGTGCAAGATGAGATTTTGCTTACTTCTGTTCTGGACATTTAAAAAGACCAGCATTGTAGGGCCAGGCATTTGGTTGGGGTGCTAGCTCGAGGCCCAGCCACTGTAATTCTGCTTCAGTTTCCCAACTTTGTGCCTGGCGGGTGGCAGCTGGTGGCCTAAGCACTGGGGTTTCTGTGGCTCTTGTAGGAGTCCTGGGTGGAGCGCTTGGCTCCTGGCTCCTGGCTCCTGGCTCTGGCCTGATAGCCTTAATGGTGAATGAGCAGATGAAAGATCTTTCCCTGTCTCTATCTTGAACCTTCCCGATGAATAAATTGTTAAGTAAGAATTTTGAGGTATTTGAAGGGTTTGATGTTTTCATAAAGTCTTCAAACCAAAGAGTGCAAAAACACTTAAAAATTCTTTCCTAGATGGTGGATGTGGTTTGAAATATTTTGCAATCATTTTGTTTAATTTTCCTTTTTTCTTTTTATAGATACTAAGATGGACCGTAAAGATAAGTTATTTGTGATTAATGAGGTAATTTTGTTAAAGATATGTATATTTGCGGTTAGGTGTTTGGCTCAGCAGTGAAGCTGCTCTTTGGGGCATGTGCATCCGGTTCCACTGTCCGTTCCGGCTCTGGTCCGTGTGCTCAGTTGGCGTGTGCTGCCTCTAGTGAAGGCCTGTGTCGAGATGCATGGAGTTCAGGCTCCTGCCTGCAGCCTGGTCCAGCCCTAGCTTTCAGGAGCATTTGATAGTGATTAATACTTGAGAGATTTTCTTCTTCTCCTATATCTCTTTGTCTTTCAAATAAGTGTAACTTGAAACTTTTTTTTAAGAAGTAAGTCAATTACTTTATGAATTTAGAAAAATTATAGAAGGGAGGGAAGAAAGGGAAGAACCCCTATACCTGCATAGCTGTATCATGGAGAGTAATAACCATAAAAAGATTGCTTTATAAAAGATACTCTGATTGGCTAAGATCAGGTATAAAAGATGGGCGGGACCAGCATGGGGTGTGGTTGCTGTGATGCTGGCAGTCCGTGTTGGAGCACGGGTTCAAGTCTTAGCTACCTGACTTGCTGGGTGGGATCCCTGTCACCCAGGGAGGAGAGCCAGGTGGAGTTTCTGGCTCGAGGCTTCGGTCTAGCCCAGCCCTTGCCATTGAGGCCTGTTGGGGAGTGAGCCAGCAGACAGAAGACGGACTCATTGCTCTCTCTTGCCTTATAAATAAAATTTATATATAAATCATATATATATGATTTTTTTACTTGAAAGGCAGATTTACAGAGAGGAGGAGAGACAGAGAAAGACATCTTCCATGTGCCGATTCACTCCCCAGATTGCTAGAACAGCCAGAACTGAGCTGATCCAAAGCCAGGAACCTCTTCTGGGTCTCCCACCTGGGTACAAGGACAGAACAAGAACTTGAGCCATCCTCTGCTGGTTTCCCAGGATATGAACAGGGAGCTGGGTCAGAACTGGAGCAGTTGAGACTAGAACCAGTGCCCAGATACGCTTCCGACATTGCAAGGCAGAGGATTGGCTGTTGAGCCATTGTGTTGGCCCCCAGTATTTTTAAATTCAGAAACATTTTCTTGACTTTGTTAGAAGAGATTGCTATGTCTTGTCTCTTCAAACATAATGAAATTTCCTGAAGGGAGGGATTAGATCTCATTTTTTTCTCTCAGATTTTGTATTATTTTGTTTATGTCATAGTAGGTACTATTATCAATCAACATGTATACAGTTTAAAAAATATCGACTATTTACAGAAAGCTGACATTGTTAGAGCATTTTGTCAGTGTTAAAAGTGATGCCTGTGGGCGTTTGGCACTATTTGACGGGCAGCCCGGACTGTTTAGGGTGGCTGCCCGGTGAGGGAGTGCCTGCCTTGAGCCCTGGCTCTGCTTCACCTGTCAGCTGCCACTGATGCTCTTCCAGCAAGGCAGAGGTGATGGCTCAAGTGCCTGGGCCCCAGCAGCCCACATGGGACGGAGGTCTGAGGGCTTACTGCGTCCAGGGAGTGAGCTGGAAGGGCTTGGTGTCTCCTGCAGTTTACCTGTCAAAGCAGCAACAATAAAATAATGAATATGTGCTGCCTATGGATTTGCTCTTAATGTATTAGCAGGCTAGTGAGAGGTTACATTTTAGAGTACTCTGGAAGATCATTTTTTTAAACCAGTTTTTCAAAATAGAATTATTTTGTGATGATTCTGGTTTGTTATTTGAAAGCTGTTATTCATTCTTCCTGTACCACAATTCGAACTTAGAATGTGGCATTGTTCTTTTTGCTGAGGAAACATTGTTTAACAGAACAATGTCCCTTGTCTTGGAGTTGACAGGAAAGCAGTTGCAGAGAGAGGCAGAATGTCTGTTGTACTTGGGTGAAAAATCTCAGTGGTGCTTTAGATGTTTGTTCTGCAAATAAAGTCAGGCCTTGTTGCCTATCAAAACATATTTAGAGGAATCTATATATTATGATGAATTATTTTAGTTCTCATTTGTATTATCTGTAATTTCTGTTTTTATTTTTTTCACTTAGGTCTGTGAAATGAAAAACTGTAATAAATGCATCTATTTTGAAGCTAAGAAAAAACAGGATCTCTATATGTGGTAAGAGTGTTACTCGGATTTGGCCAGGTTCACACTTTGTGTTTATGTTATAGAGAGCCTTCTGTGTAAAAGGAAAAAAGTAATTAGCAAGACTTGAATACCATAAAGAAAATTAAATATGTTTACTTTATAAGGATGTTGTGGTATCGTTTTCTCAGGAATAGGTGATAAGCATTTATTATGTTCTGAATTGTAACTAGTTGGAAAAAATGTTCATGCCTTTTAGGCTTTCAAATTCACCTCATGGACCATCTGCTAAATTTCTTGTTCAAAATGGTAAGTTAGCTTAATTTGATTTTCTTTAAATGAGAAAATTAAGACAGTCTTTTAGAGTAATTACACTGAAGTTACAACTTGTTTTCCTCGTTATCAATTTTTCTAGTTCATACCCTAGCTGAACTGAAGATGACCGGAAACTGCTTGAAAGGCTCCCGACCCCTTCTGTCCTTTGATCCTGTAAGTTCTTCGTTCAGTTTGTGAGGTGGAATTTTCTTACTCTGGTTGCATTTCAGTGAATGCAATTATATACTTCATTGTAGTGTTAATAAAGTTTTTTAAAAAAATGTGAGCTCAACTATCAGATAATCTGTTCACTCTTTTTTTTATAGGCTTTTGATGAATTTCCACATTATGTTTTGTTAAAAGAACTCTTAATTCAGGTAAATGTATTTACCAGAGTATTTTTGTGATTATATTATAAAATAGTGTTACTAATGCACTTTTTTTTAAATTTTAATAGATTTTTAGTACACCACGGTATCACCCCAAAAGCCAGCCATTTGTGGACCACGTGTTTACCTTCTCCATTTTGGACAACAGGATATGGTTTCGGAACTTTCAGGTTAGCTTTGCTTTCTTTATTTAGACTTTAAAAAGAATTGAGGTAATTTGGGGCTTGAAGGTACAGAAATAGAACAAATAAACTTTTGTTTTAAATATCTTCTTTTGCCCAGAGATTTGTTGCAAATAACCATCTCATAGCTTAAGTGTATACTTAATTCTTTTCATGACTGTAAATGATATATGGTATGAGTTTCATTTTATAAAAAGGAAAACCCATGAGATACTTGGGTTCTGAATATGTGTTTAGTGTTGTAAATGATACAGTAAAATATGAAATATAGTATACAAATGTATTTATAAATATTACAGAGTGTACAAGAGTACAGGTGTCTCTTCCTAAAGGTTGGAATCTCCCTGGGTTTGATTAAGTCACAGAAAAACATGACACCTTTAGAAGTTTGACAGTGAGGACTACTAGCTGGCTCAGAGGTGATTGAGACAATCTTAAAGCGTGTGTTTGGGTTATTAGGTCTTCAGAAAGAATTGATGGAGACTGGCAGCAATACAGTTTCAGGTGACATTTGATCTAGGTGGACTCCAATCAGCATGTTTGTTACTGACTACATTAAATCTGCCCCCTTCTTAACCTGTGAAGGTGAATGCACCTGAACCGGCAAACAGCTCAGTGTGTGGTTTCTGAGTCACCTCTGGGAGGCAGCACATGTCGTCTCCGGTGCGGGCTTCCTCCACCTGTCCTGCAGACCCAGTTGTGGTTCCGAGCTGCTGGCTCCTCCTGACTCTTGCAGAGCTTGGGAAGCAAATGAGCAGACAGAGAATCTCAGGCTCTGTGTGTTTGTCACTTCACTTTCAAGTAGATGAAAATAATCTTTTTAAGTATGACTATGTTTAAAGCCTTTACTTAAAAGATAAAAAGTCAAGCAAGAAATGAACCAAATTCAAATTACTCAGTTTTGAACATAGAAACAGTTTGTTTCTTCATGCCAACCTCATGTAACTAGTGATAGATTTCAGAAAATGATGATGATTGGATGCTTGCCAAGCTTCTCCTCTACCTTAGTTTTGCTGGTTATACATTTTTGGGGGCACATTTGTAATGAAGTTACAGTTAGTATGTGTATCTTCTAGAAATAGTCTATTCCAACCAAAAATCATGTTTCCTTTTTTATTAAAGATTATAGAAGAAGATGCTGCTCTTGTTGAAATAGGACCTCGCTTTGTCTTAAACCTCATAAAGATTTTCCAAGGGAGCTTTGGAGGGGCCACCTTGTATGAAAACCCTCATTACCAGTCTCCAAACATGGTAAGCTGCCTCATTGCTCAGTGGTCCTCGGTGCAGCAGAACTCGGGCCAGAATTGTTGTGCATCTGCACGGACTTGAAACTCTACTTTTTTTTTAAATGAAAGTTGGTGGGAAACAGTTTTCGTAAGTGAATGTCTTTCTTTATGTAAAATTTTTGTTTTAAAAGTATTTAATTTTTGTCCAGCATCGACGAATTGTAAGATCCATCACGGCTGCGAAATACAGAGAGAAGCAGCAAGTAAAGGATGTGCAGAGACTGAGGAAGAAGGAGCCGAAGGCTGTGCTTCCCCACGACCCCACCGCGGATGTTTTTGCTACTCCAGCTGAGGAGAAGCCGGTAGACATACAGTGGGTCAAGCCAGAACCTAAGGTTGATCTGAACGCAAGGAAGAAAAGGATTTACAAGCGGCACAGAAAGATGCAACAGAAGATGAACAAAAGGAATGCAAAGTGAAGCAGCAGATAACTGGGTTCTCAGTTATCGTGTATTTATCTTGAACTCAACATGTAAATACTTTTATTTCTAGGTCTTAGGTTTCCTGCGATGTTTAAAAGAAGGAAAATGTATTATCTTAAATGTTTATCTTTTTCTAAATAAAAAGCACCAGAGCACCTAAGTTACTTTTTCTTTTCAGAGTTTTTTGGGTTTTAGTGAAAATTGAGCATATGCAAGGTTTAAACCTGCTCTCAGATGTGTTTGTCTAGCTTTGTTGTTCATTGGGTCATTGCTACTTGTCAAGTGAGTAACCTGTTCTGTACTGCAGATTTCATTTCCATCTCTGGGAGTTGGAGGGGTGGGCTGGTCTAGGTGCTGACACTGAACATTTACACAGAAATCATTTTATAGAACACTTATTTCCTAGAAGTAGAATCCAGAACAAAGATTTGAACACTGTGGTTTTTGCTTACTCTTTAAAAGACTGTACTCACCGGGAGTTAGCATGTTTCATTACTTGTGCCTTTCCAAGCTGGTGGAATAACCTGTCAGTGGGTTAAAACAGTGCTGCTTTAGGGCAGACATTGGCTTTTCTTTTGTGGCTGGAGTTTTTGCTAGTGCTGTTGCCTATCACTGCTCTGTAAGAGCTCTTCTCCTGAGTTATTCTAGAAATCTTGGTTTACATTTTAATATTTAAAATTGTATGGGACAAACTTACCATAATTTACTTTTGTTCTTAATTTTCTCTGTGAACTTTCCTGAGTATAAGTAGGCTAATGGACTCTTAACGTCATTTTAATGATGTAAGTAATTCATATTAGAGTTTCAAAATACTTTTTTTAAAGATTTATTTTTGTTGAAAGACAGATTGCTAAAAGGAGAGAAAGATCTTGCATCCACTGGTTCACTCCCCAGATGGCTGCAACAGCTAGAGCTGAGGTGATCTGAAGCCAGGAGCCAGGAACTTTTGGGTCACTGGCATGGGTATAGGTTCCCACGGCTTTGGGCTGTCCTTTACTGTTTTCCCAGGCCACAAGCAGGGAGCTAAGTGAAGCAAACATGATGCTCTACAAGATGCTTGTCAGAAACCTGCCACTTGAGTCCCGGCTTCAGCTTTAGCATCAGCTGCCCAGCAGGTGCTACCCTTTTTTTTTTTAAAGATTTATTTATTTTATTACAAAGTCAGATATACACAGAGGAGGAGAGACAGAGAGGAAGATCTTCCGTCCGATGATTCACTCCCCAAGTGAGCCGCAACGATCCGAAGCCGGGAACCTGGAACTTCTTCCGGGTCTCCCACGCGGGTGCAGGGTCCCAATGCATTGGGCCGTCCTCAACTGCTTTCCCAGGCCACAAGCAGGGAGCTGGATGGGAAGTGGAGCTGCCGGGAATAGAACCAGCGCCCATATGGGATCCCGGGGCGTTCAAGGCGAGGACTTGAGCTGCTAGGCCAAGGTGCTACCCTTTTGATCCGCGTCGGTGCTCCTCACAATGACACCGGACGGCCCCGCCTCCCCCGCGCGAGCCCCGCCCCCGCCCGCTGAGGCCCCGCCTCCCACCGCGGCCCTTCCGGAAGCAGGCCCGCCCCCCTCCCATGCGGAGCCGCCGGCCCCGCCTCCTCCGCGCGCCCGCGTGCCGCAGCCCGCGTCGCCCGCCAGTGCCGCGCGCTCCCGCCGCCCTCCGCCGCCGCGCTCGCTGGCTGGCCCGGTGCGGGCGCCGGGCTGCCGCCGGGGGAGAAGCCCGCCAGCGCCGCCGCTGCTCCTGCCCGGGCCCGGGTCTCGGTCCGTGCCCCGGGCCCGCTGAGGCCCCGCCCGGCCCGGCGATGAAGTGTCACTACGAGGCGCTGGGGGTGCGGCGCGACGCCAGCGAGGAGGAGCTCAAGAAGGCCTATCGGAAGCTGGCCCTGAAATGGCACCCGGGTAGGTGCCGTCCGGCCGCCGCCGCCCCGCGACCTTTCCCGCCGCTCGCCGGGCAGCCAGCCGGGCTCTCAGCGCCCCAGTCCCCCTGGCTGCCCCCCGTTCCCGCATGGCCGCCTGACGGCGGGCAGACCACGTCCTGGGGCTTCTCCTCCGCCGGCTCGGACGCCCTCGCGGCGGGGCGCGAAGCCGGACCGACGGCCCCGAGTCCCGGCTGGCCCCCGGCTGGCCCTCCCCTGCTTGTCCGCTCAGCTTCCAGGTGTTTCTCCTAAAATTGCGCGATCCCAACCACTTCAGCCTAGCTTAGGCGCCCTTCTCACCAGAATAAAATTGCCTTCTAGAAAGGGGCGCTTCTCTTCGCAGCCGGTTTCTTCAGCTCGTGTGAACGAAGTGTCCTCGCGTTGGTTTAGAACCAGCTTCTCTTGGTGACTTTGTGTGATTGTGACCAGGCCTTGTATGAAATGATCTGATCTTGCTGACTGGGAAGCTAAGAAGTTGGATTTCAGGTTTATAATAAGAAGCTTTCCTGTTAGCGTTAGTCCTTAAAGATGGCTAAAGTCTTCCCTGTTATTTGCACATGGACTTTGTGGTAGCGAGGTGAATTCTGAAATGCCAGGTTATGTGTTTTACACTTGAAGGATTAAATCTAGGTGCAGGTCAGGCAGTGCAGCTGAGTAATTGGTAGTTGGGATTAACAGGACAACATTTCCCTGTGAGTCACCCATGTGGAGAGAGACTTGAGGCTTCCTTGTCGGGAAGAGCTTCGTCTGGATCCTGAGGAGCCTCGTTTGGGACAGTGGACGTTGGGCAGGGGGAGGACGTGCGAGAGGCAGGAGGGGAACCGAAAGAAAGGCAGAGACCCAGCTGGGAAGGGGATGTTGAGGGCCCATGAGGCAGGCAACAGGTCTTGGCTTGTTCCGGAAAACTGGGTGCTGGCAGAAGAACTAAAACGTGGTATTAAAACGAGACATTTCCCAGTTCATGGAAAATACAGCTGAAAGAGGACTTTATTTTGGTTCAGAAATCTTTTGAAATCCATGTAGCCTTTCCACGGCGCACATTTTCCACGAACCTTTGGAAGATCTGTCACATATTGGAAGAGCAGATGTAATGGACAGAAAGTTAGGGGATGTATCGTCAGTGTTGGTAAATCGGAAAATATAGGAGCGTGTTCTTAAAGGAGTGATTACCTTTAGAAATAGAGCTAGGTAGGAATCAGGCAAGAGGCATTCCTTGACTTCCTTGAGTGGGGAAGGGTGAGACGGAATTAGTTCTGTGTCCGAAAGCACATATACTTTTGGAAAAAGGTTTATTATTTGAAAGGGTGGCAGATGTTCCATCTGCTGGTTTCTGTGGTTAAGCTTTGCTTAACTCCATTGGAAACACTCTGTTTATCTCATGCTGTTAAATAAAATATTATTCTATTGAGGAACCTAGAATAATTTGCAGTAGAGTCAACAGTTCCATCTAGCAAGGTCAGTGTGAGTGACCTGGGGCAGCTCCAGTAATTCATCCCACAGGTAATGACCTGGCGCTGGTCCAAGTGAGCAGGGCGCTTGGCTTCACGGCCAGGCTCCAGTAGACACAGCAGGACCCGTTCCAGTCTGGTGATGGAAGGCAAATACAAGGTGCTTTAGGAGCAGGTGCACCCAGCCATGACTAGGTTTATCTGTGAGTGGGACAGGGGAGAGCTGTCCAAGAAGTTAGCTGCTGAAGAGGTGACATGAAAGTAGAGATCCCAAGGGGGAGTATGGGTAGGGTGGCCGGAGGAGGCGTGGTAGAAAGGTGAGCATGGCTCACTAAGCAGAGGCTAGGTGACTGCGCGGGAAGCATACACTATTGGGATGTGGCGCTAAAGGCATTAGGAAGCTGTTGACCAGTTGCTGGTCTCCTGGCTCTGATGGGCAGAATGGATTGGAAATGAGGGAGTTGGGAGGCCAAGGAGCAGGGGAGAACCACAATGGTGGATGATAGGGGTTGGGGTTGGCATTCCAGGCCAGGAGTCAAAGGGGTGTGGCTGGGAGGTGAACTGGCAGCCAGGAGGAGGCTTTGCTGTGGCCTACCTAACAATTCAGCCCACGCATGGGTGGGTGCAGGATCAGTGCAGCAAGGTGGCAGCCAGCTTCTCCGGCAGACCAGCCCGGGAGGGTGTGGGCAGAGTGGTGTTTTCAGGGAGTCTGGCTTTAGGCCAGGGCTGAAAGACACGATCCAGGGAACTTTTCAGGCATTGGAGAGAACAGGAGAGCATTGAGTGTGTTACGGGAAAGGAGCGAAGGATAACGTGAGAATGACAAGCTCTAACAGCTGGCGTGACAATACCTGTGGCGTTTGCATTTGCTTAATAATAAATGTGGACTTTGCTATTTTAAAGTGTTGCTTTAAAAAAAAACTTGGATATTTTCACATTTTTAATTACAAGGCAGGGCAAGAGATTGAGATGAATGGAGAGGTTTTCTACCCACTGGTTTACTCTGCAGATACTCGGGAGCGTCATACCAGATTCAGGCGCTAGAACTCAGCCTGAACCTCCAGGGCTCCAGCTGGGTGTGGGAGCCCAATGACTGCGTGCCTGGTGTGTGTTTGCAGGAGGCTGGAGTTAAAAGCAAAGCTGCGACTCAAACCTGGGCACTTGTTACGGTGTGCAGGTGTCCCCAGCAGTCAGCAAATCCAAGCAGCCAGCCCCCTCCCTTTCATTGACGCCTTTTTTTTTTTTTTTAATAAGGATTTTTTGTTTCTTTGTTTGTTTGAAAGACATAGTTACAAAGAGAAAGCGGAAGACAGAACATGAATTTGTGTCTGCTGGTTCACTCCCCACATGGCCGAGTGGCCAGGACCGGGGACTAGAGACAGGAAACTGGAACTCTGTCCAGGTGTGTCGGTTCATGGACCAGCACTCAGTTCGTCTTCCACCACTTTGCCAGGTGTGTCAGCAGGGAGCTGGATTGGAAGTGGCGCGGATTAGAACCTGAAATCACATCGATGTGGGATGCTTTTTATTTTGGGGGAAGAGGGAACTTAATTATATATTTGAAAGACAGAATTACCAATGGCAGAAAGGACAGAGACAAACCTGTTTGCTGACTTACTCCCCAGATGGCCAGACCGAAGCTAGGAGCTTCTTCCTGGTCTCTCACCTGAGTTCAAGGGTCCAAGCACTTGGGCCATTTCTCACTGCTGTTCCAGGCTCATCAGCAAGGAGCTGGATTGGGACAGGGTGCAGTGGAGCCTGGAACCAGCACCTGCTTGTCCGGGATGCCTGCATCGAAGACAGCAGCTTAAGGTGCCACACCACAGTGCCGCCCCTGCTTTTTAGCCTATTTCGTTCATTCTTTTAGATCAGCCTTATCATCAGCTGGCTCACGTGTATATAGAAATGAAAAAAAGAAAAAAAGCTGTAAGACAGGTGAAAAAAAGGAAGCTCTAGTAATTTTCACCTGGTACATTAATGAGTATTTTGTCTTTAGAAGGTTTGTTCTTCAAACTTCCTTGGTGGGGAGGAGAGCAGGGTGTGGAAGGAAGCAGTATCCTGAGGTAGGTGGTGGGTGAGAAGGAAACAGACCTCTCACCCACCAGTCACGGTTTCACGTAGGCATATTCCATTACTGACATTTCTGGGGCATGTAAGTTCCAGCTGTTCCTTTTATCTGACAAGTTTTAAACATTAGGTGATTTTTGAAAATATATTTCAAAGAGAGTTCTTCCATGTAGTGGGTCACTCCTCAGTTGCCCTCAACAGCCCAGGCTGGGCTGGGCGGACGCTGGGTGGCAGGAGCCCGGGTGCCGACGCCATCCCCTGCTGCAGATGGGCAGGACACTGGCATTGAGAGCAGAGCCGGAATCCGAGCCACAGCGTCCAGTACCCGCACCCTTTGTCTCAGGACAAGTCTCCTGAGATGCTTCACCCAGTAGACTTCTGTGAAACTTACTGGCTAAACCTGGTCACCCCAATTCAGGGAAGTCTGAAGTGAATATTTGAACTGGATTCTTTGCCGGTGTTGACAAAATCAATTTTGTTTGGAGCAAGTGAAGAGACCCTGGCCAGACAACTAGTTGTGTCTGTTGCAGGTTGGTAGTGTAAATCTAAAATAATCCCGTGGGAAGACTGTGAGGCTGTCCCATGAGGCTGGTGCTGCCGGGAGGCCTGGGTGCTTGCTGAGTCCCGCAGTGAGGGAAGACAGCCAGGGAAAGAATGGTTAGTATACATGTTCCTAACTTTATGAGATTTATTTTGATAAACGTTGATAAAAAGAGGAAGAGCACTATATATTATATGTGCTGCTGAAGCGAGCACAGGTCACTAAATATTAGTTAGTACTGAATAAATCAGTCTCCTTGTAACTAGTTAGGTATTTCTTTTGCTTCTACTAAAGTGTGTGCTACCTAGGGTTTCCCACTCGTGAACATCAGGTGGAATGCTCAGGCATAGACCAAGCTTGGGGAAAGGCTGGATGTTTCTCTCGGTGGCTGCTCCGAGCAGCACTTGGCTGTCAGCTGTCACCTGGGGCCTCTGTTTCTCTGTTTGACACACTCACTCATCTATTTATGCATCTCATCGAGATTCTGTCTTTTGCATCTGGGATGACTGCGTTGCTGTGACTTTGCTTTTTTTAACAGATAAAAATCTGGATAATGCCGCTGAAGCCGCCGAGCAGTTTAAGTTGATCCAGGCAGCCTACGATGTGCTGAGCGACCCGCAGGAGAGAGCATGGTGAGCCTCACGCCGTCCTCTGTCTCCGTCTGTCGTGTTGAGAGGAATCGGCAGGACAGGACACGTGTTTTGCTTCTGTTTTGATTTCATAGGCTAGGTGGTTTGTGGTATGTTCTCAGTCGTCGGTCACCTGCGCGTTTCATACAGTGCAGTACTTAGATAGGAACATCACAGTGATTGTGCCAGCTGTGTGGCTTTTATAGGTCCTGACATAGAGTTTGATGGATTGTGGTTTTAGTTTGATACTTGAAGTGATTTCTTATTAAACCTGAATGACAGATTTACTCATAGCAGAAAGAATGTTGACTTGTGCTTAAAAAAACATACAGTGGTTCAGTACAAGAATTGTATATTTTTCCTTAGAACTGCTTTATATGAAGAAATTGGGTTGACCTTCTGGATCTCCAACAGATAACTTTTACTGATGATGTGATAATTTACCACCATTTCTACACCAAAAGTTCTGTGTTTGAAGTTTTCAGACTCTTGATTAACA
Source organism: Ochotona princeps (assembly GCF_030435755.1). NCBI lineage: Eukaryota > Metazoa > Chordata > Mammalia > Lagomorpha > Ochotonidae > Ochotona > Ochotona princeps. Next base: position 22,964,905 of record NC_080854.1, on the reverse strand, counting down.
TTTAGCTACAGAGGAATGGGTTTTGAGTCCTGGTGTGAGCATGCATGAGACTGTAGCTGGGTTCTCTGTGTGGAACACTGGCTGTCAAGAGAAGGGTGAAGATAGTTCTTACAGGAAGATCCTTTCTTTTTAAAAAAATTTTTAATTTACTTATTTTTATTGGAAAGCCAGATATACAGAGAGGAGGAGAGACAGAAAGGAATACCTTCCATTCGATGATTCACTCCCCAGGCGGCTGCCATGGCCAGAACTGAGCCAATCTGAAGCCAGGAGCCACCTCCAGGTCTCTCACGTGGGCACACGGTCCCAAAGCTTTGGGCCGTCCTCCACTGCTTTCCCAGGCCACAAGCAGGGAGCTGGATGGGAAGTGTGGCTGCCGGGATTAGAACCGGGGCCCATAGGCAGATCTTTTCTAGGAATGTGAAGGAGAGGATCGTCAACTTTTCTGTCCCCAGGAAATTGGGAGGTCCAGTTTAGAAATGCTTTTGCCTTCTAGAACTTTGGAATTCTGCCATGATTTACCAGCGTTGTGATTAGGGGAACAAGTGATTTGATACTTGGCAGTTTCAGTTCTTGTTTCAGCACATGCTTCCGGCATCGTCAGGAGCACTTGCTCAGGTGTGGAGTTCCTACATTGAGCTTACACAAGCAGAGTCCTGGTGTGTAGTGAGTGTGTGGTCCAGGCTGTGTCCACTCCTGTCCTGGGGCAATGCAGCTGCCCTTTTGGGGGTCACAGACATTGCTGACTTTCTAAATGCCCCTTTTCCTATGGACTACTGTTGTATCGTCATGTGTTAGACATTGCAAGCACAGTTTTAATTTGCAGTTCCATGCAACGTTGATGTTTCCTTAAAATCTTTGGGCTGTGGATTGGAAACAAGAAAATATATTCTATTTTGTCTGTTTCAGAGTAAGGAGTGATGGGACACTAAATTCTGAAAGCCTTTTTGAATCTGAAAAGCCTTCACTTATTTGAAATTTTATGTTTTAGGTATGATAACCATAGAGAGGCGCTACTTAAAGGTGGACTCGATGGGGAATATCAAGATGACAGCTTAGATCTGCTTCACTATTTCACTGTTACTTGTTACTCTGGTTATGGAGATGATGAAAAGGTAAGAGAAGAGGATTTAGTTTTAGTTGCTTCTCGAACTTGAGAAAGAGTTACACACGAAGAGAATTCTTAAAAATTTTCTACAGTAGAAGTGAAGTAGTATTCATTTTGAAAGCTGAACATACAGTGCCTTCTTTGGCTTACCGTGTATGGAAACTGTCAGTGGATACTCACATGGACTTGGCAGTGACGGTGTGGCCCTATCATTCTTCAGCATTCAAGTTTTTTTCACTGCACATTTTAAATCTTACTCTGATTGGACAAAAAAGTATTAAAATAGAATACATGCTTCTGATTTTCTTAGGGTTTTTATACAGTGTATCGCAATGTTTTTGAAATGATTGCAAAGGAAGAAATGGAATCCACGTTGGAGGAGGATGTTGAAGAATTCCCAACTTTTGGAGATTCCCAGAGTGACTATGATACGGTACAAGAAAGATGCATTACGTTTTATAATGTTTATCACTGTTGTCTTCTTATAGTCTTATTAAAAAGAAAATCATGGGTCAGGTGTTTGTCTTAGTTGCCAAGCTGCCATTTAAGATTCCTGCATCCCACATCATGGTCCGGAGTTAGATGCCAGCTCGCACCCCTGCTCTCTGTTATAAGACCTTGGTTGGCAGCAGGTAATGGCTCAAGTCCGTTGGGGCCCTGCTGTCTACGTGGAGATCTGGATTGAGCCAGTGGCTTCAGTCCCACTCCATCTTTACAGGCACTTGGGGACAATCAGCAGATGGGAGCTCACTTGGTCTCCGTCTCTCTCTGTGTCTCCAATTAATTTGAATATAAGTTCCCTGTCTCCATCCTGACCCATCACCTCTCCTCCTGTCTTCCTTCCACAGGGAGCATGGCTGGCCTTGTAGCCTCCTGCTCATTTTTCTTCCTGTTTATTGGCCACGATCCCAACCTGTGGTTGGTAGTCCTTTCTCACCAGATCTGTTTTGAAGAGTATTACATTCTGGAAAAACTTAAAAGGGTGTCTTTTCCATTGATGAAAGGAATGCTGTATGTGAAAATAGCCACTTGAAAGGTGTTTTACATCACTAATATTTTCTGCCTTGCTAGAAATTATTGAAAAGAGGTGGACATTTCAGTGGCCCTGTGGCTAAGACACCACTTGAGAACCCTGAGTCCTAGATCAGATTGTGTGAGTTCAAGTCTAGGCTCCCCCTCAGGTTCTAGCTTCCTGTTGATGAGCAGCACCCTGGGAGGCAGCACACGGCGATGGCTTGCGGGACTGGGTCCCTTCCACTCGTGGGAGACTGGAGTTGAGTTCTAAGCTGCTAGTTTCTGGCTGGCCCAGTCCCAGCTATTACTGGCATTAGAGTGAGCCAGAGGGTGGGAGATCTCTGCCCTCTGTGCCTTTCAAATGAATAAATAGATCAAAAGAAATAAAAAGCTAGAAATTGACTTGTTTGTTTGTTGCTAGGTAGTCCATCCTTTCTACGCTTACTGGCAGAGTTTCTGCACTCAGAAGAATTTTGCTTGGAAGGAGGAATATGACACACGACAAGCTTCCAACCGCTGGGAAAAACGAGCTATGGAAAAAGAAAATAAAAAGATTCGGGATAAAGCCAGGAAAGAAAAGAATGAACTTGTCCGTCAGCTGGTAGCTTTCATCCGCAAACGAGATAGACGAGTACAGGCCCATCGAAAGCTTGTGGAAGAGCAGAACGCAGAGAAGGCGAGGAAAGCTGAAGAGATGAGGCGGCAGCAGAAGCTAAGGCAGGCCAAGTACGAGCAGTGGGTCTGGGCAGAGAGGCTGAGCGCTACTGCCCAGCCCCCAGGGTGACGCAGGAGGACGTCCCTCATCAGACTGGTGTCGGCTTTTTTTTTTAAATTAGGGATTTATTTATTTTTATTATTGGCAAGGAAGATTTAGAGAGAGAAGGCGAGATAGGAAGATCTTTTATCGCTGGCTCACTCTCCAAATGGCCGCAACAGCCAGAGCTGAGCTGATCCAAAGCCAGGAGCTTCTTCTGAGTCTCTCATGCGAGTGCAGGGTCCCAAGGCTTTGGGCCGTCCTCGACTACTTTCCCAGGCCACAAGCAGGGAGCTGGATGGGCAGTGGAGCAGCTGGGATTAGAACCGGCGCCCATATGGGGACCCAGCATGTGCAAGGTGATGGGTTATCCGCTGAGCCATCATGCCAGGCTCCATCATTTTTTAAAAATCCATATATTGGAGAATAAATTTTCAGTTGATACTTTCCTTCAGAGGCCCTTTATACTTGAACTCTTGGATTCTCTTAAAATTAATAACATATTAGGTGATAGCAAGTCTGACTCCAGGGTCCTCGCTTTTAATCACCAGCTGAACTCCTTTCTGTTGGAACACTCTGATGAACTCAGCTTGTTTCTTCAGTCCATTCCAGCTTTGCTTTTTGAGTTAACTGCCAGAGCATTATGTCTAGAACATTACAGCATTCTTTCAAAACATAATTCACTCTTTAAAACCTTTACCTAACACTGACCCCATCTTTTACAAATGGTGCTAAAAATCACCAGGATATTTTTAATACACCACTAAAGAGTTTCAAAAACACATTTGCCGGGCCCAGGATGATAACCTAGTGGCTGAAGTCCTCACCTTGCATGGCCGGGATCCACTGTGGGCACCAGTTCATGTCCTGGTGGCCCCACTTCCCATCCAGCTCCCTGCTTGTGGCCTGGGAAAGCAGTAGAGAATCCAAGGCCTTGGGATCCTGTAACCGTGTGGGAGACCCGAAAGAAGCTCCTGGCTTCAGATTGGCTCAGTTCTGATTGTTGCGGCCACTTGGGGAGTGAAATCAGCAGACGGAAGATCTTCCTGTCACTCCTCTCTGTATATCTGACTTTCCAATAAAAATACATCTTTAAAAGTCAGAAAAAGTCTTTAAAACAAAGCAAAAAACCAAAATTCTTTTGGCAGTAGTTAACCCCCTAGTGGGTGACAGGGTGAAGTGAGTTTGCACAGTTCTAAGACTGATTCTAAGCTTGTGCACATGGACAGCGTGGGAGGAAAGCCCTCCGTGTCTAGAGTATAAATGTTGGGTCTGAAGTCAGTAAAACCTGCAGAGGTGGTTGAGCGTACTTTGTGTGTGCAGCCTGGCGGAGCAGTACCGCGAGCAGAGCTGGATGACAGTGGCCGATCTGGAGAGGGAGCTCCGGGAGATGGAGGCGCAGTATGAGAAGGAGTTTGAAGATGGTTCAGATGACAATGAAATGAAAGACCGCGAGCAGACAGACACACAGGAAGGTAATAATCTCCGTTTATGAAGAAATTTTAGAAAATGGTGCTCGGATGCTATCCAGTGTCTATCGGAGGGCTCAGGTAAGACATCAGGGTCTGGGAGAAAAGAACACGTGGAGACAGCTGCATTGCAGCCACGTGGGTTTTACGTTGCATCTCCAAATATTTAATAGGACGAAGAGTCAGAATTAGCAGCCATGTAGAATGCAGCAGAGGTGGTCTGTTGAAGCAGTCTCATTCAGCTGATCTGATTGACATTCTCTTTTGATTATGTTGTAACTAAATGGTTTGTGTTTCTGGCTGCATGACTAATGATGAATAGGTGTATTGGCAGGCTTCACCTGACTGACCACCAAAAATGCAGTTAAGTAGTAAGCGAAGTTTAATAGCACTGTATCCAGGAAAATGGATGTTCTATATAGCCAGCAGGTTCCATACAAGCTCTTCCAGTTCCTGGCCTTGTTCAGGAACTCCTGATGTGTGGCGAAACAGGAGGGCACAAACGTGACCACCTTGAAAAGGTGAGGCCCTGGCATGGCCCAGAGGAGCTGCGTGCTTCGTTGTCGCGGGCTCTGACTATTCTGTGAGAAAAATATTGGCCAAACATCTAGCAGTTGGACAGTTACTTTGTCAGCAAGTGTGTTTTTCAGACTTACAGCCCATTTATTTACTCAACCTGACTACAAAAGGAAGTATTTTGTTAATGAATCAGCAGTAGTCGTATATCTAAAATTGTTTTTTCAGTTAAAAGCACTTTGTGAAGGTAAGGTGGCATGTATAGTTTACAATTTATAGCACGCTTTAACATTCAAGATTTTGTTTGAGGGCCTGGTATAGTTTACAATTTATAGCACGCTTTAACATTCAAGATTTTGTTTGAGGGCCTGGTGTGGTAGCTTAGTGGCTAAAGTCCTCACCTTTCATGCACACGATCCCATATGGGTGCTGGTTTGTGTCCTGGCTGCTCATCCCATCCAGCTCTCTGCTTGTGGTCTGGGAAAGGAGTCGAGGACAGCCCAAAGCCTTGGGAGCCTGCACCCACATGGGAGATTCAGCAGAAGCTCCAGGCTCCTGGCTCCTGGCTATGGATTGGCTCAGCTCCAGCCGTTGCTGCCACTTGGGGAGTGAATCATCAGATGAAAGATCTTCCATTTTTTTCTCCTCCTCTCTGTATATCTGACTTCCCAATAAAAGACTTATTTATAAGTCTTAAAAGAAAAAAAATGTTTTGATTGTCATAGTGCAACTTAAGAGTAGGTTCTGGGGCCCGGCGGCGTGGCCTAGCGGCTAAAGTCCTCGCCTTGAAAGCCCCGGGATCCCATATGGGCGCCGGTTCTAATCCTGGCAGCTCCACTTCCCATCCAGCTCCCTGCTTGTGGCTGGATCGGCGTGCACCGGCCCGTTGCAGCTCACTTGGGGAGTGAAACATCGGATGGAAGATCTTCCTCTCTGTCGCCTCCTCTCTGTATATCCGGCTTTCCAATAACAATAAAATCTTAAAAAAAAAAAAAAAAGAGTAGGTTCTGTATTCATGCTGTTTCCATTTTATGAATGAGAAAACTAGAGCTCTGAGAAACTGGGGAACACCTGAGAACACATGACCATGTCAGAATCCAGGTTTTACTTCCAATCTAGTGTTATTATAAACTGAAGATTTTCATATTCATGAACTATTAAAATAGTCAAAGTGTGTACACAGTTAGAAAATAATACCAGATACTGAACGTTGGAGCTAGATAGAATATATATTGGTCATTTATGTTTTAATGAACATGTCCTTTAAAATTGTATTTATATTAAGAACCTAAAATAGAATGAGAACGAGATATTTCAGATCTTTACTAATCCTATAATGGAGCTCAAATGGCACCAACTTACTGATAAACTATACAATTGTATGTAAGTTTCAGTTGAGTCTCTAATGATTTAGTTTTTGTGGGCTGATAGGTACTAATTATTTTAATAAGATGTAAGCCAGTAAAAAAAGGTCTGTAAATGTGTTCAGCTTTACATGTAAAGTACTATTTTGTTCTTTCTGCTTACTGATAGAATATTAAAAATTATGCTTATTTTAACATTGGAGGAAGCTCATCAGGATTGTAAGTCTGTTTGAATCAGCTCTTGCTCAGGTGAACTGTGCAAATCTCTCAGAAAAATTACTTCACAGCAGAAGTTGAAAGGGCGTTTGATTTCCTTTTTTTTTTTTAAGGATTTATTTATTTTTGTTGGAAAGTTAGATTTACAGAGAGGAAGATCTTCTGTCCGCTGATTCACTCCCTAAGAGGCTGCAGTGGCCAAAACCGAGCTGATCCGAAGCCAGGAGCCCAGAGCCTCCTACTGGTCTCCCACCTGGGTGCAGGGTCCCAAGGATTTGGGCCGTCCTCGACTACTTTCGCAGGCCATAGGCAGGGAGCTGGATGGGAAGCGGGGCCACCAGTCTAGAACAGACACCCATGTAGGACCCTGGCGCATGCAAAGTGAGGCCTTCAGCCACTAGGCTACTGTGCCGGGCCCTAATTTTGTTAATTGAGCTTTTAACTAGACTCTGAAAATCTTCTGAGTTGACATATGAAAAGAACTGGAAAGATAAAGTGACTTATTTAGGTGACTTTTCTTATAATTCAGTTGTCTCTCTCTCTCTCTCTCTCTCTCTATATATATATATATATATACACACACCCAACTCAGACTGCTAGCATTTGTGGGTGTGTTGGTAAAGAAATATACCAATTTTAGTTTTTGTGTGCAGCTCCTACTAAGGAAATGTGATTTATTAGCATATTTTAGAAGGGTGTTTTTGGATCACACAGGATTCTTAACATCGCCTCCTGTCCCCTAGGTGAGGAGAGCCAGGAGGCCGAGGTTTTTGACGACCTCTACTGCCCAGCCTGTGACAAGTCTTTCAAGACAGAAAAGGCGTAAGTTGATTCATCTTCCTCTTTGGGGCAATGTGTGGCAGTTGGACTGTTTAGCAAGGAGCGTGGTTGATCCCTCATCCTTCACATGCCATCTTGCAGGGTTTCCTGCGCAGCAGGGGAGAGGCATGCTTTGTACCAGCGACACGTATGGAGACCTCAGGCAGAAATGGTGCTTGTGTTGGTCAAGGCGGCACAGGCACATGAGCGAGGAGGGAGACCGTATCCAGTCAGTCTGCTTGTTGTTGGCCTCGGACTCTCCTCCGGCCATGCAGACTGTTGCTGACAGCTGAGGAACCTTAGGCTTGTCTGGCCTTTAAACTTTTTCTGTAAAGGTTTTTAAAATTTACTTTTATTGGGAAAGAAGACCCACAGAGAAATAGAAACAGATTCTCCATGTGCTGGTTCATTCCCTAAATGGCCACAAAGGCCAAAGCTAAGCTGATCAAGTGCCAGGAACCTCTTCCAGGTCTCCCACGCGGGTGCAGTGTCCCAAGGCTTTGGGCCGTCCCCGACTGCTTTCCCAGGCCACAAGCAGAGAGCTGGATGGGAAGTGGAGCTGCCAGAACACAAACCAGCATCCGCTTTCTGGTGCTTGCAAGTAAGGATTTAGCCACCGAGCAATCACACTGGCTCCACCTTTTAAACTTGTTATTTGCTGAAGTGGAAGCACTGGGTCTTGTGGAAACAATACCAGAGAGAGAAGAATTGACAAGGAGGCCAGTACAAATGAGAGAGGAAAGAGCATGGGAGTCCAGCCCTGGGAAAGGAGCTGACTCGGGCAGTTAGCGAGAGAGGACGCTGAGAGCAGCGCTGAGAGCCGGAGCCTGCAGGGGTAGCCCAGAGGGCCAAGCGGCCGCAGCAGAGTTGCTGAGGTAAAGTTAGGAGCAGGTGACAAAGTGCTGCACTGAAGGACATTTTCAAAATTGTTTTATTTGGAAATTTTCTTACCCATGGAGAAATAGCAAACTTAGAATATAACCCCGCTGATTTCCCATGGTTCACACTTTGTCCCGTGTGCATGTGCCCACTTGTTCTTTGTACACACAGCTTTCCTGAATGATTTGAAAGTTACATATGTAATGCTCCTTTACCTTTAAATAACTCATACATTTCTTAAAAATAAGGATATTTGTTACATAACCACAGTACCAATATGAATATGAGGAAATTGGTAGCACTAATAGGGTACGTTCCTCCAGTCTACCACCATGTTCCCGTGCTGCCAGCCGTGCTTGTTTTACCTCGTGTGGCATTGTCTGCACTTGCTACGGGTTCTGTGTCAGGCCCTGTGCGGCAGGTGTCTGTGTAGTCTTAACCTGCAGCAGTTACCTGCTTTCTGCTCATTCTTTTGAGCACTCCCTTTCTGGTACAGTCTGTTCCGGCTTCTCCTGGGAACCTCAGTGTTTCGGACAGTGTGGTGCAGGAAAGGCAGCGCCCTGAGCGGGAACCTCAGACCTCAAGTCGAAGGTGGTGTAGATTTCCCACCTCCTGCTTCATCTCCTTATGGTCATGCTGTCTGCTTTTGGGAGATGGTCTTTGGTTACTCAGACTAAAGAGGTATTGCCTGTAGGAATTTGGATGGAGGGTGTCAGATGTCTAAAGTCACAAGGTGGTGGCAGTGACAAGGGAGAAAGTTTCTCTTGTCCTTCAAGCCCTCACTCATCATTCCTCTAGTCCTGGGTTTTTCTGTTAAAGTGTGCATGTGTGTCTTCTAACGCACCCCCCTGGGTCCTTGAAGCCTGTGGGGTCACCGGAAGTGGAAGCACTTAGCAGATGGTGATAGAAGGAAACTGTGTAGACTTTAAGAATTTAAAAAACTGGGCTGGCCTTGAAGTTCAGTGGGTTAAGCTCCCTGCTTCCCCACAATATCTGCATCCTGTAAGAGTTCAAGTCTCAGTTGCTCTGCTTTCGATCTGGCTGCCTGCTAATGCCCTGGGAAAGCAACAGAAGATGGCCTGAGTGTCTGAAAGTCCCCTTCCACCTGCATGGGTAACCCAGATGCAGTTCCAGGCTCCGGACTGTGACCTCTCCCAGCTCCAGCCATTGCTGTCACTTGGGGAGTGAACCAGCAGATGGAAAAATGTCTCTCTACCTAACTATAGCTTTCAAATAAATGAGTCCTTTGAAGAATTAACTAAAAATCAAAGCAACAGAATTTGCTGCCCTCAACCCGCACCCAGCTCTACTGCCCAAAAAAGGGAAAGAAATATATCTAGAGAAATGGGCGATTGCTGGGCAGTGGGAACAGAGGGCGGCCATGAGCTTCCCAGTGCTCATAAATCCTGGGGACTTCTGACAGCCTCTGTATCCAGTCTTTAACATTTGGTAAGTTACCCGTGCAGCATGGATCTCCACACGGTGGAGCAAGGTTCTCACGTGTGCTTGTGTTTTCAGCATCAAGAATCATGAGAAGTCAAAGAAACACCGAGAGATGGTTGCTTTGTTAAGGCAGCAGCTGGAGGAGGAGGAGGAGAACTTCTCAGGCCCTCAGATGGATGAAAATGCCCTGCCTGCGAATTCTGAGGAAGAGATGGAGGATACACCGAGAGAAAAGTACTTCTAAGTTCTTCCTGTCACTTAATGAACTTTTCACATTGGGGAGGGAGTTGAAGTACTGTTCATTCCAAGAATATCTGCCTTGCTAATGTTTTCTGCATCGTTTCTGATTCGTGGGACTTTAGCATATCCAATAGCTAAAGGCATGGTATCAAATACAGGTTTTACAGAAGGCATTATATCTGTGTTAAAAGCAGTTTTATGCCTTGGCAGTTCGTAGGCAGATTATTCACTGAACTAGACTTATGACAATATGAGAATTCTTTTTCTGTTGAACGCTTTTTAGTATTTTACTTCCCTGTGTGTCTAAGTATTATGACTTACTAATCTCCGCGTAGACAAGGGTTACACATTCTGATTTCTGTTTGCTCATAGGCTCTCTAAAAAACAGAGGAAGAAGCAGCAGCAGAGACCAGCACAGGTGTGTAGTTGGGGTCTTAACATTAAACACCAGCTCTAAAGCATGCGCGTACTTGGTTTATTCTGTATTGGCCAATGGGAAAGTCTTTCACTCTGTAATTTTTGTTGCAAGATGTATTAGATGGTATTGAAAATGTTTTCCCTTTCAACTTTTCCTCCTCTTTCTAGGTAACTAACTTAATGACCTGTTGTTAGTATATTTAAGAATTTTGTATGTAGTGTTGGACCTTGGGCCCAGTGGTTACATTTGCTGGTTAGAATAAGTGCTGTCCGTATCGACATGCCTGGTTTTAAGTCCTACTTCGGTTCCTGATTCGAGGTTTGTAATAATGTGCGCCTCAGGAGGTAATAGGTGTGGTGGCTCAAGGAGTTTGGTAGGTGAAACATCTGGAAAATCTGGATTGAGTTCTTCGCTGGAGTCCAGTGTGGGAGCTCTGTCTGTCTCTCTCAGATAGTAAACAGTTTAGAATTTGCATATATAGTTCCCCTGGTATGAATTGGCTGAGTGACTGTAGATTTTTCATAGATAAAAACTAAATTTGCAAAATTGGCTAGAGGTGGCAAATACTGAGATTTGTTAAATTTCAAACTGGGAAAGTTTATGTATGTATGGTCAAAGAATCCTCAGCCACTGAGGATTATGTAAGGATAGCCAATCCAAATGAAAACTGACTGTGATGATAGAGGATAATTAACTTTTGGGCATAGTATTTCACTGAACTCCCTCCCACAGGATATAATCAAAAAATAAGTTACTGTGGGCAAAAAAAAATCTTTGTAAGCTTTTTGATAGTATTGCTGTGATATTTCTGAAACTTTTGTGTCTTTGTGTATTGTAGGACAGAACAAGTGAGTATCTGCTCTTGCTATGGCTGGGCCAGGCAGCTGCTGGGATCTGGGTGCTGGGGACTCAGTTATTTGAACCACATTGCAGCTTCCCAGGGTCTATAGTAGCAGCATCCTAGAACTCTAACAACAGCTGGGGCTGACAGCCAGGCGCTGCAAACAATGTGGGCCTCCCTATCGAAAACCTGAGCACTGCACCCAGCAGCTCTTCCCCCTTGCCCGTGCACCCAGGAAATATCTGTGCTCTCAGGAATCACCTTTTCTTTGGGGTGAAGGGAAATACAAAAATAAATAGAGGGATAGGAAGGATGGTGGAGTAGTGCTGGATTGGGACTGTCATCAGTGGATTTAAAAAGCAATGAGTGTTGGCAGTGAACTGATCTGGCATACACATCCTGGTTTTTAGGTTACCTTTTCCCTGAAAGGGGAGAAAAATGGAGGGTTCTAGGCTGAGATGGAGACGATAACAGGTTAGCTGAGACCATCCATCAGAGTTACTCAGGAGTCAGTTTACAGGACCTGCCAGTTGGAGAAAATTTGAGTTATCTAAAAGAATAGTGACCATAAAATTTCACACATCAGTTTTGTTAAAAGATATTTGTGTATCTGTTTTTGTTGTTGGCAAAGGAAGAAGGGAAAGCTTCCTTACAGAAGAGTTAATATAAAAGGTACTAGTAATGGAGTGGAGAAATCCCTGTCGTGTGACCACCAGTGTGCTACAAAGGTTTGGCAAATAGCCTCAATTGATGCCACACGTGCCTGGTGACAGATATTCACACTCAAAGTCGCACTGGACAGGTTATCTACTAAGAAGGGAAGAAAGGCACCTTTTAGTAAAGATGATCAAACTTACTCATTGGGAAATGAGACAAACTGATAGTTTGCCTCATTAAGTTAAATACTGAGAAGGACACAGCTTTTTTATTATTGTCAAAAAGATTTAAATGAAGGCTATTGTTAATGGCCGTGTAAGGGCAAATCATGGGGTGTTATAAAAAAATAGTGAAAGGAAATATGAAAAAAAGGTTGAAAGAACTTTTGAGTAACGTGGTCTTTGATTATTTTACCTGCTGAGTTACAGAAAATAGTTGGTAAACTTGAATGAGGACTACAAGTGCTTAACTGTTGTGGGTCTGGAAAATGTTTTTGATCTTAAAAGAGACAAGGCAAAGAATCCTGTTTGCCTTCAGTGTGGGAATGTGTGATCCAGCTGCCCTTCGTGAAGCTACCTGTCTGTCTTTCGTAAGATTGGCAGTTGGTAGTGTTTTACTTTTTGTGAAAGTAATACCTGGTTGTTGCCAATCACTGAGAAAATATAGGGATATATAAATACGGGGTGTGCCAGGTAAAGCTATTGCCTGTGACACCAACATTCCCATATTGGTGCTGCCTGGGGTCTAGGCTGCTGCACTTCTGGCCCTACTGCCCGCTACTGTCCTGGGAAAGCAGCAGTAGAACACCCAAGTGTTTGGGCCCCTGCCACCCATATAGGAGACCTGGAAGATGCTTTGACCTGGCTGTTGTAGCCATCTGGGATGCAAGCCAGTGTGTGAATGAACTCTACTTTTTTCATATAACCTTTTAAAAAATATTTATTTATTTTTATTGGAAAGTCAGATTTACAGAGAGAAGAAGCAGAGAGAAAAGACCTTCTGTCTTCTGGTTCACTCCCCAAGTGGCTGCCATGGTCGGAACTAAGCCACTCTGAAGCTAGGAGCCAAGAGCCTCTCCTGGGTCTCCCACGTGGGTGCAGGGTCCCAAGGCTTTGAGCCATTCTTGACTACTTTCCCAGGATACAAGCTGGGAACTAGAAGGGAAGTGGAACAGCTGGGATATGAACTAGCACCCACATGGGATCCTGGCTCTTGAAAGGCAAAGACTTTAGCCACTAGGCTACCTCTCCTGGACCTCAAATAACTTTTTATAAAAATGTGTAGAAGCCAGGGTTGGCGTAGTAGATAAAGCCAACCTGCATTCCTTATGGTGCCGGTTCAGCTGTTCAAGTCTTGACTTCAGCTGCCTGCTTATGGCCTGGGGAAAGTAGCAGAGGATGGCCCAAGTGGTTGGGCCCTTACCACCCACATGGAAGTTGAGGTTCCTGGCTTCAGCCTGGCCCAGGCTTGGCCACAGGGACCTCAACCAGTAAGTGGAAGATTTCTTCTCATAATTTTCAAAGTAAGTTATGGTAAATATAAGTATCATCCTTATTTCTATAGGGATTAGTTCGTATTGTAATTATATAATTTGCTTTCCATTTTGCTCTGTTTTTTCACAATTATGATATTTAAGATTAATATACTTTTCCTTCATATATTCATCCATTACTTAACATTTGGATTATTTCCAATTTTTCCTTAGTTTCTCTGTAACAAGCTGTTTTTAACTTACTTGCTGCTGCTTATTCTATGAACATATTCTACTAGAGTATGTGGGACATTATCATTGCTTATAGCTATTTGATAACCTCAAATAAGAGGCCACTGTGTTATGGTGTTTATTTTGTAATGCGTGTGTGTTTTGTTACCTAGAATTATGACAGCTTCAATGAAAATGGAATTGAAGAAGGAATAAAGGTTGATCTGAATGATGGTAACTTAAATCAAGACAGTGCCAAAGAATTGGAAGATAGTCCCCAAGAAAATGGGGGTGTTGTGGAGAGTGCTGAACCATGCAGTGACCCAAAAAGTGAACCTAAAAGGTAAGCCCAATCTGCTTCTTATTTTATAGTTACTGAATATTGATAAATCTCCTTTCCCACGACTGGCTAAGTTAGGTATAGCTGTGTGTGTATAACCCTCCAGAGCCCATGTACCTTCCCTTACTAGTGAGGTACATTGGGAAGATAATGTCGAAGAATTGTCTTTATGGACATTGCAGGAACTTGGGCACAATCAGAATTGGGTCCTGTTTTGTTTCCCTCTCCTGCTGCAGTTCTTACCTTGTCCTGGGCAGTAATCCTGGACACCCACAGGAGAGCACGGGGCTGCCGAGGCTAGCTCTCCGTCACCCACTCCTGGAGCTCGCTGATCCCGTCTCTGGCATGTGATGTATTTGGCCTCCCCTTGTCATCAGGACAGAGGTCACTGATGGGGCGGTAGAGAACAGGGAATTTGGGTGTAGCAGAGTGAGGAGGCTGGAAGTAGGGCTCTGGCTGTAGAAAAATGCAGGTTTTGGGCCTGGCACGATTGCCTAGTGGCTAAAGTCCTTGCCTTGAATGTGCCGGAATCCCATATGGGCGCTGGTTTCCATCCAGCTCCCTGATTGTGGCATGGGAAAGCATTCGAGGACGGTCCAAAGCCTTGGGACCTTGCACCCACATGGGAGACCTGGAAGAAGCTCCAGGATCCTGGCTTCAGATTGGCTCAGCTCCAGCCATTGTGGCTGCTTGGGGAGTGAACCATCAGATGAAAGATTTGTCTTGTCTCCTGTTTATCTGCCTTTCCAGTTAAAAAAAAAAAAACAACTTGGCAGGTATTGGGGTGGGCATTTGGCACAGCTGTTAGTCACTGCCTGGCAAACCCATGTCACATCAGAGTGCCTGGTTCAAGTCCCAGTTACCCGGCTTCTGATCCAGCTTCCTGCTGATGCACACCCTGGGAGGCAGTAGTGATGGCTAAAGTAGGTGGTGTCCTTGCTGCCCCCATGGGAGACGTGGGGTGAATTTGGGCTCCTAGCTTTGGCCTGTTAGTGGTGCTTTGGGGGAGTGAACAGGCAGATGGCAGGCCTCCATCTACCTCTGCCTATCAAATTAAATGAAAATTTTTGCGTGTTTTAAATATTTATTTATTGGTTCATTCCCCAAATGGCTACAATGGCAAGGCTGAAGCCAGGAGCTTCTTGCAGGTTTTCTACATGGGTACAGGACCCACGGACTTGGCCCATTCTTCACTGCTCTCCCGGGACTGTGAGCACGAAGCTGGGACTTGAACTGGTGCTTGATATGGGATGCTGGTGTCATACAAGGCAGCTTCATTCACTGCGCCACATTACCTCTACGTCAGAATTCTAGGGAGGGAAAGGGCTTCTCAGACTTGGACAAGCACTGGTAAGAGTTCAGCTTTTCTCATTTGAGTGGTTTCTGCTGAGAAATGGCAGGGATGGACACTACCCACCTGGCCCTGCTTCCCCGCTTCCAGCAGGAAGACGGCAACAGACGTAAGCGCTCCGATCGGGTGGCTTTAGGACTCTGCCGGGCACTGGGTGGCGGCTTTCCCGACAGGGCCATGGTGCCCACTGTGGTCCAGGGCCTTCCTACTGCTTCTCTGTGGTGATGTGGATGGATCCTGTGGCTGCCTAGTTACGGGACTGCCTTGAAAAGTGTATGTGGATGGAGAAGCTGTTAGCTTCAGAGATGCAGCTGCCTCTGCATAAGTTGTCATCTGTGATGTAGTAAGCGGTCTGTGTTGCCTGTTGGAATGTTGTACTCTTTTGATGATGCATTCAGAATTAGCTGTGTATGTAAAGGATGCTGACGTGTAGGCCATTCTACTTGCTGCAGATTTTGGGTTTCTGCAAACCATCTATTATATCCGGTCACAATGTGGTGTTTGGAAACGTTATCCTAGCTCTGGTAGTTAACCCATCCCATCTGTTCTGTGAATGTAGTTAACACCCTGATAATTTGTTAGTACAGATAAAGAAAAGTATAAAATTTGTGAAGAAAATTAAATTTCTTGTGGGAAATTGTGTATAGAATTTTAAAGAATGTTCCAGAGCTTAAGAACCTTGGTGCACTGGCTAGCAGTTTGTTTTCAAGGGTGCAGGGGGAAACCCAGTAAATCAGAAAAAAAGATGTTTTTTTCCTATATTAGCTATTTGATGAAAAAAATGCATAATGTTTATTTCTTTCATTTCACTGAGGGGCTATTAAAGTCTTCATTAGAAACTAAGCAGAGACAAGAAACTAGACAAGGTAATGTTTGGGGAGCTGCTCTGAGTGTTTTAGTTATTTACAGTGAGTACTGATTAGGTAGAAAAGGTGGTAGCTTTAGTAAATGGAGTATTGTGCTTTGCTTTATATAGAAACCAGGAGACATTTTAGGAATTTTGTTTACTGTTACAAATCAAATTAAGAATTTGGGCTTTTGCTCATTTGAGATGAAGTTTAATTAAAAGATAATTCACTGAGTTTAATGGCCACTTTAAGTTCATCTCTTTCAAGGGATTATTGGGAGCAAGAGCAATTAAGACAAAACTTTATTTTTGGATTATGGTGAATTCTTTATCTTCCAGTGTTGCTAAACCCAAAGGAAAGAAAACCAAAGACATGAAAAAGTCTGTCCGAGTACCTGCCGAGCCACAGGCACTGGTAAGTCGGAGCTGACGCCTCCTCCTGGGTCGGCCTTTGTTGATGCAGCATGCTCTTCCAAAGGTGTGAATGTGCTGGGTGAGCCAGGTCCATAGGACTCTGCAAAGCCCTGGCTGCTTCAGCAGTTCTGCAAGTGAAAGCAAGAACGTAGGACATACTAGACTGTTCTAGAATATGTACTAACTCTGTAGTGCTTTACCTGATCTAAAGCTAGTATAAGGTTCTGCAAAGTGAAGCATGAACTTGTCCTGTATTCTAGTCTGAGGTGCACACTGCTGAACATTCTGGGACAGAGTAAGTGCAGCTGTTGATGGAATTTAACTCCCAGGAACGTTTGCCTTTGTCGGTCCTGTTTTGGTAGCTGTTTTAAACATCAAGGCATTGCAACATGTTTTAACCCTAACATTAGGACATGGAACAGTATTCTCAGATGTTGCACTTTTGTCTGATTTCTCCCCCTCCTCAGAGCGCTGTTCTGAGCTGCACAACCTGCCATAGTGAGTTTCCGTCCCGGAACAAGCTTTTTGACCATTTGAAGGCCACCGGTCACGCAAGAGCGCCTTCATCCTCCTCCGTAAACAGTGGAACGAGCAGTCGAAGCAAGAAAGAGAAACGCAAAAACAGATAGAAAGTCTGGCAACACCTTTTCTTTCTTTTTGGCTGTCTCTAGGTATTTGAAACCAAAAACTGAACTGAAATCATCTAAAGAGTTAAAATCTCAGTGATCTGCAATTTATTGCATTGTGGAAGATTATTTTTATCTTGTTAAAACATTTTTTGTTTAATATATATTTTTTAAACATTTCACTAGTGATTGAATTATACTTTTGCCATCTGAATTAACTTGAATGTCTCCAGACAGGTAAATATTTGTAAAGTGTGTATTGATTTCTGTAGCTTTGTGTGGACAGAAATGTACAGGGAGATTAAATTATTTTAACACATACAAATGCCCCTTTTTGCTTCCTTTTGTTAATTTCATATTTTCATAATGCTTTTGTATTCTTTATAATATCACTTTTTTTTCCTAGTACGAATGAGTCGGATTTTAAAATCATGGTAGTGTAGTGGGTAAGAGCTACGACCTGCAGTGTCATCTTCCCATGTGAGTGCCAGTTTGTGTCCTTGCTGTTCCACTTCTGATCCAGCTCCCAGCTAATGTCCCAGGCAGAGCATTGGCAGATGGGCCCCTGCCACCCACCTGTGGGATCTGGAATATGCACCTTGCCTTTTTGTTGGTTTTAACAGATTTATTTGAAAAGGCAGAATACCAGAGATCTTCAGTGCACTGATCGACTCCCCAGATGGCTGCAGTGGGTTGGGCCATGCTGGTCCCCAGGTCCCCAGGCACCCGGGTCCCAGGGAGTTGATTGGAAGTGGAACAGCTAGGACATGGTCTGGAACCCTTATGCGATGCTGGTAGTAGCTTTATCTGCTTTGCCACAATGCTTGCTCCCAAATGATTTCTAAATTACTAATTGAGTACTGTAGGATTTTGCTCCAGGACAGTGCTAGTACATAAATGGTTTGATTTCCAGAGTAATACTGTTGCTTCAGGATTTTACTATGTTGGATTGGATACTTTGCTGGTAATTAGCAACAAGATATATATTTTTTTTCCTGCTCTGATTTGAATTGGTATTTCTTCAGTATGCATGGTGACAGCTGTGACCATGGTAGAGCAAGGTAACGGTTTAAAATTTTGGCTAATAAGGGATGTTTCCTTCATTGTGTTTTTTAGAATTTTTTTCCCCATCATTCAGTCTTACATATCCCTTCCTGGCTAGCTTCTATCATTTTTTTCCTCCTTTTTTAATTTCTCCAGTGTGACAGCCGCTGAGTTTGTATCTACAAACCCCTTCCTGCCTCTCGTCTGCGGTAGCTATCTTAGCGCTGATTGGGAACAGGTGCATCAGTGAGTGGCGTGCCGCAGTGACCTGACCTTGCAGTAAAACGCGGCGTGATGTCAACGTGAGAGGCAGCCAGTGACCGCACGTGTCCCTCAGGCCTCACTGATTTCCTTCACTTTCAGGGGATCGCCACCAGCTGTGACTACAAGTGAAGAAAATTCATTTTTAATCCTGAATGATCATACAGGTTCAGTGTGAAGATCAAAACAGTAACAGAAAAGTGCTTCCTAACCCACAAAAGCTTCCACCAGAAACTGCCGGATTGAAATGAGCTAAATCTTTTCCATTTAAAGTAACCATGAATTAAGTTTTATAAAACTATGCTTCCCAAATCTACTTCAGGAGGGGAGGGCAGAATACCATTTTGGATGAATCACATTTAATTCATTTGTCTAAGGCAAAGCAATATGCTAAAATATGTGAGTATACATTTTATATCACTCTCAATAAAGGTCAATATTAATTGCCTGTCTTGACTAAAGTTAAAGTGATACCTTGAGGGAAAGAATTAGAGGAAATTTCATTTTCTTTATAATACATTCGGTGTTGCCCAACGTGGCAGTTCTGTATAGAGCCCATTTAGACTTTCCCTGTTTGAAGCTGGAAACATTACCCTTCATCCCAGCGAGTTTGCTAATTCTGACCCTGGTCACAAAGGAACTTAAACAGATGAACTGGTAGACAGTTAATCACTTTTGATTTGGGGGGAAGCAATTGGTGCTTTTGGTACTGCAAGCATATTTATAGGAGGATTTTATCCTAAGTTTATTTTCTCCAAATCCTCCCCTGCAGTATCCCCAGATTACAAATTAATTTTTGTAGAAGGTTGTCCCTGAAATTGTTATTTAACTACTATAGGAAATAAAATTCTTGTACAAGTTTCATTTTAGAGCGATCTGAAACTTTGCTGTGTTAGCAGTGCTGTCTGAAGCCTGAGTTCAGTGAGAAGTAGGACCTCTTCACCGGCCAGTTTTGTTCGCTGCTCTGCAGCGCTGAGAGAACTTTACTCTGTACCGTTTGCTCCTTCTCCAGCCTTTTTTGGTTTAATGTCAACAAAATTCTTACCATGTGCATGATTATTTCATGATTCTGCAAAAAGGGTTTCTTTACAACAAGACATGAAATCACAACCTCCTGGGAAAACAGGATTGCATCAGCAGGAACCGTAAGTAGAAAGCTGGTGACTGGGAGACGACATCCTGGGAACACAAACGAGTCACACACGATCGTCCAGAGAGGAAGTGACAGCGTGGGAGCTGCAGTTCTCAGATAGCTTGGTCATAAGACCCCTTTATTTAAAATGTTGAGAATTGCAAAAAGTTTTTCTGTAGTGGGTTTATATCTGTATTTACTATATCTGAGCTAAGGATAGCAGATGCCAAATAATTACAGAAAGTGAATAAAAGTTGTGTCGTACAGGTATAGAAAACAACTAAATTCTCATACCTGTTTCTGCGGTAAGTCTGTTCCTATGTATTTCAGTTAAAGTATGACAAGAACATCTTTATGTAGCCTTACCTGGGTTGGGAATTGGAAAAGGAAGGACCTTGTAGTCTCCTGGTTGGGTCTCAAGAGACCCCAGAGACATTATACCACGCTAAGAACTGCTGCGTTAGAAAGGGGCAAACTGTAAATGAGCAAGGAATCTTGAAGAGTCAGTAAGAGGAAAATATGACTTTCCCTTGTAATCAGGGAACTGTGACTTAATAACTTATGTTCTCAGAAAGTCCATGAGGCCTTTCTGAGTCTCATGTTGTTGAGAATGCAGAAACACATTCATTACTTTGGGAGTAAATATTGGTTCAGTATGATGGTAGAAGAGTCACAGATTTGCAAAACCTGTGGCCCAGCAGTGGGGGTGCATACCTGGAGTCTCCCCAAAGTGTGGTCCACAGAGCAGTGGCACAGGCACCACTTGGCAATTCCTGGTGGGTGTGCGGCTCCTGACCTGCTGCTTGGAACTTGTGTTTCAGATTACCAGGGCAGCTGACATGCTCATGAAGCCCAAGATACGTTCTGTAGAGAAGTCCTGGCACGTGTGCCCAGAGGTGCACTCAGCTCAGTCATTTCTCTGTAGGAAAAGCTGAAAATAACCGCAATTCTGAGTCAAGAAAAAGGAGCAGCGGTCTGCTTGCAAGTTGGCAAACCACTGAGCAGTTAAAACATTAATAAACCTGATCTATAATGTGAATGTACGTAGCCCCTGTAAAGCTCTTGAATGAAAGCAAGCTAATGCAGAAATGAAATGCATGCCATTTATGTGTCTATTTATATAAAATACAGAAATGGCAATAGGAAAGACTTCTATTCAGGAAAGCAGCCTGACCCATCCAAGTCCTTTTTACTTTTTAATATCTAAGGAAAACACTACTGCCTGTCAATTCTGGTCGAGAGTGAATGGAAATTTATTGCTGTTTCTCAAAAGATCCTTCAAACGTATGAGTACAAGTTAGTGCTCCACAGCACTGGCAGCATATCCTCTCGCCTGCAGAGGAGAGGGGTGCTCACTGCTTCTGAATCAGGGATATTCTAGAAGGACAGCATGGCAGCGGTTCCTGTCCCTGCCAGTATTCCTTCTGTCAGATCTCAGGTTTGGAGTTGTCTACAAAGCCGCCCTGACTGTAAAGATGACCTTCCCAGCTTCCCATGCAGGTGGATGTCTGTTGGACAGAAGCTGCTCAAACAGGTCCTTAAGGAAATGGGTGTGTCCTTGTTCCTTCACCACCTTAAGAGAATAGGTGGCTGGAGCTCCAGGTGCTATCTGGGATCAGATCTTCAGGGCAAACAACAAAAGCATAGGACCTTCAGACTGCCACCTGCAGGGTGGTCAGCTTGGAAATGTACAGCAAAAACTACGAAAACAATGCCCCAAAAGTATCAATTTCACCTTTCCTGTTGGATAGCTGGTGTTGTGTAAATTGGTCAATCGTCCTGAGCGAGTTACCATCACCTCCAAGCAGAGAGCTTAGGTGTGACCAACACACGGGACTGGGATTGAATTTCAATTCTGTGACCTTCAACAGATGCAGAAATCTCACATAACTCTGGCCTTGGCACTGGCAAAGTCGGAGCAGTGCAGTGGATATGTTTCCAATTGCTGTGTAAAACCACTCAGCATGAACTTGGTGACTTAAAATAACATGAATTATCTATCCTCTTAGAATTCTAGAAGTCAGATGGCCTGATGGCTTCATGGAGCTAAAATCCTGCAGACAGGACTGGGTCCTTTAGGAGAATCTATCTCCTTCTCTTCCAGCTTTCAGATACTACCCGTGACCTTGCACTGAGACCCCTAACATCTTTTTTTTTTTTTTTTTTTTTTTTTAAGATTTATTATTATTGGAAAGCCGGATATACAGAGAGGAGGAGAGACAGGAAGATCTGCCATCCGATGTTTCACTCCCCAAGTGAGCTGCAACGAGCCGGTGCACGCCAATCCGATGCCGGAAACCAGGAACCTCTTCCAGGTCTCCCACGCGGGTGCAGGGTCCCAAAGCCTTGGGCCGTCCTCGACTGCTTTCCCAGGCCACAAGCAGGGAGCTGGATGGGAAGTGGAGCTGCCGGGATTAGAACTGGCGCCCATATGGGATCCCAGGGCGTTCAAGGCGAGGACTTTAGCCGCTAGGCCACTGCGCCGGGCCCGACCCCTAACATCTTTAAAGCCAGCACTGACAGTGGCAGTGATCGCTATTATGACTGATTCTAGCTTAGGTCACTGACAGCTGAGAAAAATAAAAATTTTAGAAATCGGTCCACGCTTATTTACATGGGGATTTTTAAATGTTCCCATGTAATTTATGGGACTACATAAATTTAAGACAGACTAGGACAAGGTTTTGTGATGAAAAGACGGTGCAGAAATGTGACTTTGAGGAGAATATGGGTTTCTTTATAGTCTCCAGAGAATTTGGTATCGGTTACATGGCAAACTGTGATGGTGCCTTGGTCTTGGTGCTGAGGGAGACATAAAGGGTTCCCCTGTCTCACCGGCAAGCCTGAGTGATGGGTATGTGGCACAGCTTAGAAACCCGCCCCAAGGAGAAGTTTGATGCCCAGATATAGGTTCCCTCGAGGCTCAGTAATCCAAAGGTACTTCTTCTGCCATTATGGCTTGTAAGAGTGAAGTCTTTCTGTGGCAAATGGAACTGACATTGGTTATTTTAAGAAAGAGCACCTGGGGCAATAGTGACTTGAAAACAGGCCATCAGCTCCACAGGCCTTAGCAGCAGGCGGTCAGAAACACAGGTGACTTCCTTTAGAGGCAATGCCTAAGTTTACTGAAATAAAGGAAATAGAGATCACACCGGGAGAAAAAATACCATTTTCACTTCTGCAACTGTAAATTTCAAGAAGCTTGAAAATATTTTCTGCTGAGAAAGTATAGAAAAACAACCTGTACACATGGCAAATACCTATAATCTTTGGTCCCTAAATTACAACTCTATAAAGGTCCTCTACAAGAAGATTTTAATAGCAGTATTTTTGGTAAAAGCAGAGAAGTTTTAATACCTAAATTCTCATCAATAGGCAATAAATTATGGGGAAGCTATGAAGTGATCTGCAAGAAGCAGTAGTAAGCTAAAGAAAACAGCATGCATTTGCGCTAGCGAGTGGTTGAAGGGCCGCTAACCATGGCTTCCCAGGCCAAGTGGACCAGGTAATGGAGATGAGCTAAGAGCTGAGGAGGCTGAGACTAGATGATACTGGTTCCCCTTGGGCACTTATGAACTCCAGATTGGCTGCACATAGTGGATATTCCAAGAATGTTATTCTTTGGTTGGGCAGAATTTAAAAAGCTGTTTTCTTTCCTGCCCACCTCTCTCACCCAGGCTGCTATCCTTAATCCCCAGAACCTGCGAATAAGATGAAACTATAGCTCTGTCCATTGTTAGGTTCTAAACAAGCACAGCTGACCTTCCATAGGGCGATTTTTCTCGCTGGAACCTAACCTAGTCACAAGAGCCACCCCTTGCTGCTTTTTAAGAAATCGATCTTGAATTTGTGTTGAAAAGATTTATTTTTATTTCTTTAAAAGACAATGTGGTGGAGAGAAAGGGAGAGACAGATCTTTCATCAACTGGTTCATTCTCCAAACAGCTGAAGTCAGGAGCCAGGAACTCTATCAAGGTTTCCTACATGGATGGTGGGGGACCAAATACTTGAGACAGCTTCTACTGTGGTCCCAGGTGCATTGACAGGGAATTGGATTGGAAGTGGAGCAGCCAGGGCTTGAACTGATGCCTCATGGCATCTATGGATACCAGCATTGTAAGTGGTGTGGCTTAACCTGCCACACCACAATGTTGGCTATGTCACATGAGTTCCTTTCAGAATTTTCTCTGGGGGCTTGGCAGCATGATGTAGCATGCTCCGCTTCCGCCTGCCTCGCCAGCATCCTATATGTGCACCAGTTCAAATCCTGGCTGCTTTACTTCTGATCCAACTCATTGCTAATAGTCTGGGATAGCAGCAAAAGATAGCTCAAGTCCTTGGGCCCCTGCACTCATGCGGGAGACCTGGAAGAAGCTCCTGGCTTTGGATTGACTCAGCTCTGGTCAGTGTGGCCATTTGGGGAGGGAGCCAGCAGGTGGAAGTTCTCTCTTTCTTTCCTGGTCTCTCATCTCTGTAATTCTGGCTTTCAGGCCAAAAAAAAAATTTTAAGTTTTCTCTGACTGGCAGCAGAAAAGGAAATCAGAGAGAATCTGGCGAATGAGAATTTGATGCCCCATGGCTGGTTCGGAAAGTATAGCTGAAGAAAGTGGGTGGCATTAAGGAGAGAAGGATTCTCAGCTAACAGCAGGAAGACCCCAGTACTCTAACCACAAGGACCTGGATTCTTCCAGCAACCTGAGGGAGTCTAGAACTCAATAAACCTGCAGCAAATCAGTGAGTTGATAGTTTTGTATGGACTGGGAAGGATGTTAGAGAAATCCAAATGGCCCCTGACAGCAGAGGTTCTCCACCCCTGCTGGGAGGGAACCAGATGGAAGTGTGACCCACACGGCTGTGAGTTCCTCAAGGACTGTTTTCAGCTGTGCAGGTCACAAGGATTTATTGTATGGCAGCAGCAAACTAGCACACTCTTTACTGAGATTCATAGAAATTCAGTGCTTGCAAAAATGACCAAGGGTGCACCATTAATATTTGTTGAAGACCTAGCCTGGTCTTGTGTTCCCAGAGAGGAGGAAACAGAGGCTTAGAGGCTGGCTAACTTGCTTGCTATAGGACTGCAAGGTGCCAGAATGAAGCCTTGAACTTGGAGCCTTATCCCCAGCTACTTTCCTACCATACTGTTTTGCTGGGCAAATGCCGTAGTAAGCCTCCCACCACAGATGGTAATAAAGGTAAGAGACTCAAACCACAAAGAGTGTCAGCAGATGACTTCTAGGAAAAAAAAAAGTGCAGGTAACTGAAAGATACTCAAACTGAAAATGTAACTGGAAGAAAATAGATGGTGAAGAAACAAGGTTTAAGCACAAGTTGTGAAATGAAGTGGGGATTCGAGTTAATGACAACATCTTGATGAGTCTGAGCAAAATAAATGGCCAAGGTCACTGCTGTCTTTAGGGTGTGTTATTAGTGGGCAGGGTCCCTCCTTCCTCCGGACTGTGTTTAGTGCTTGGATCTTGCTGCAGGAGTTCATGGGAACCGGAAAGTGGATTGACAAGAACGATTGGGAAATTTGGGTACATCAAATTTTGGGTAACTGGAAATGGGTCCAAGATACTTAGCAACATTTGGCTGGACAAAGGCCAGGCCGGGGGGGGGCTCACTGAGTGTTACCGTTTGGCTCATTGTCTCCCATCCATCAAAAACATCTCCTCTTCTCTGCTCACTCAAATCCTAACCTGCCTACAAGTCAGACTTAAAGTGCAAAGCTCTAGAATTTATGGGACCTGAGGAAACAGCACACATGGAAACCCACATACCATATGTCTCAATGCTTAAAGGTATAAATTAAGTATGTCTTATCCTCTGACTGTAATAATTACACAAGTGGGAGACTCAGAAAAGCTTTCTCTAGCACAAAAGTGGTGGCATGGGAAGATCTGGGCCCTGATGTTCCACCTGCAATGCCACCCCATGGTGTTCTTGTGTTAGCCCTATGGGCAGGACTTCCTGGGCACAAGAGCTGCGCAGTGGCTCATGTAGAACCTGCTCTCAGAAAGGCCCTGTTCATGATCTTTTGAAGTCATTGGAAATTCTTGACTTTGAACATGAGCCCCCATAGCTGCACATTGTTCTGGCCCTCGTAAGTTACATAGTTGGTTATACTTTGAGGGGCTAGTCCCTCACTCTCCCTCAGAAGATTTTTAAATAATAATTTTCATTTGAGCATTTGCATTTATTTAAAAGGTAGACTAGGAGAGAAGACAGAGACAAAGACACAGAATCACACAGAGAGTGAGATCTCTCACTAGCTTACTCCCCACATGCTTGCACAGACATTTCTGTGCCGACCTGAAGCCAAGAAGGCAAAACTTAAATTGGATCTCCCATGTGCGTGGCAAGGGACCCAGATTCTTGCTCCATCATCTTAAGGTGCACATTAGCAGGAAGCTAGAATCAGAAGGAGAGCCAGGATTCAAACCCAGGCACTCTGACATAGGATGACGGTATCCCAAACAGTGTCATCAATGTGGTACCAATATCCTGCTCCTATGAGAGGTGATGAATTCTTTTCTCACAGCTCGAAACAAACAAAACAAAACAAAATAAAAACCCACTTCAACTAGTATACAGTGAAACTGCTGGCCACAAATTTTAATTCTCATCTATAAGGATTCTGGATGAATTTACAGCTCTTACAGGATGTATGTCAATGCTTATAGGATGTGAAATTGATTCCCAGCATGCAATCTTACCCCACACTCTGCTTTGTGCCCACAGTCTCATCTCCAAAGCATCACATCCAAATTCTCCACGGAGCAAGAGGATGTGAAGGATCAGAGTAGAGTTTATAAAAGATCTGCAGACACAAGACAAAGAACAGGTGCACCTGTAAGATTCCATCTTACAGCTTGAGTTTGAACACACTTCTTGTACTTAGCAGCAATTTGTTCCTGCAAACATTTAAAAATTTACTTAATTACTTGAGGTTGAAACAAAGATAGCTCACATCCGCTGTTTGATTTCCCAAAGATTACAACATCATTATGCTGTCCCTGGCCAAGGTTAGACTAGGGAACATAATCTTGCCACGTGGGTATTGGGGATCAGTTACTTGAGCCATCACTGTTGCTTCCTGGGGTCTGCACTGGCAGGAAGTTGGAGTCAGAAGCCAGATCTGAGCATTGAGACCATTTACTGTAATATAGAGTGTGAGGATCTTAACTGGCATCTGACAATTACATTAATGCCCACTCCATGCACACATTTTAAAATTACACTTAATGACTCAATGGATATGGTATTTGTTAATGGATTCATTGATTCTTAACTACCAAGTGTTCACTGTACATAGCACTTGCTGAGTGTCTACTATGCACCAGGCATCACTTTGCTGGGTTTTGCAGGTACAAAATAAGAGATTAATTGCAGGATATAAGGAGCTCCTAAATGAAAATAGACCCTTGTGATGAGAAAGGATATGCCAGTGCTCACTGGGATTGCAGAGTTGGCATCTTCCTCTTGTCTACACCAGGAGAGGGAGGGACCAATGTTAGGAAGGGAGCTAGGGAAGCCTGTTATTAAGAGGATGCAACATCCAAACTGAGAGTTTTGTCTCAAGACAGTGAGAGTTATATTGTCTCTTTAACCCAGAGCAGTTTTATTGAGTTGTAATCCACACACACATAATTCACCCCGAGTGTGCAACTGCATGGGGACAGTATTGTGGCATAGCACATAAAGCCATCACCTGCAAGGTCAGCAACCCATATGGGCACTGGTTTGAGTTCTGGCTGCTCCACTTTCCTGCTAATAGCCTAGGAAAACTGCAGAAGATTGCCCAAGTGCTTGGGACTGCATGCACGGGAGACCTGTAAAAAGCTCCTGGTGTTGTTTTGGTCCAGTCCTGCCCACTGTAGACATTTGCAAAGTGAACCAGCAAATGTAGGATTCTCATTCTCTCTCTCTCTCTCTCCCCTTCTCTCCCTGTTTTATCCCTCCTCCTTCCTCCTTTCCCCACACTGGCCAGTTCTCTAACTCCCCAGATACCGACTGGTATCCTACAACTGAATCATGGCATTAACCATCTAGAGTTCATGCAGACCCAGACCCTGAGAGCTCCCACCTCACACCCAGAGCAAGCTGTGGAGCCCTGTCTCATCCAAATTTCTATTTGAATTGTCTGCAGATTGGGGGTGATATGACAGCTTGCAGAACTCAAGGAAACATAAAGGATTTGACAAAGGATGCAGGTGAGTAGCCTCCTGACGGGCTTCACAGGGTGAGGTCCAGAAGTGCTCCTGGCTCAGCAAGCCTCTGTCGTGGTGGAGTTAGGATGAATGTGCTCACCCACCCAGAGGCTCGCTAAGCCTCCTCATTTAGGGATTTCTACAGAGGCCTCATCATGGAGACATGGTCAGTTATTAATCACTTCCAGCCTTCTTCCCAGAGGATACAGGGTGGAGTGGGAAGTTCCAAGTTTCTCATTAGGGCTCAGTCTCTTTCTGGTGAGCAGCCCATGGTGAAGCTGTCCAGAAGCCAAGCCAAGAGTGGCCTCATGAGAACAAAAGATGCTCCCACCATCCTGGAAATTCCCAAGGGTTTAGGAACTCTGCGCCAGGAACTGGGGATGAGAACCACATGTCTGTTTCTTATTATATCACAATAACTTTAGTCATTTTTCTTTTTTTAAACAGGAATTGAGCATGAAGGGAGGTGAAGGATTTTTTTCAGGAGCTTCCTATCCCACCCCCAGCAACCTCCTCCATAAATCTCATTGGTCAGGGATGTTTGAGATTAATATGGAGGCAAGAGATGAGGCCACCTCCTCAGGGTAGACACCTGAACAAAGGTGGGAGTGAGAGCGGATGAAGCTGTTGGGTCAGCCACCACCAGGATCTGCTTCCCTGCCTCGTGTCCATATTTAGTGCTGGAAACAGAACAGGCACAGAGACCAAAGGGAAGAGAACTGAGGAGAATAAGGAGATAGAAAACAAAGCAGGAGACAATAAAAAAAGGGAAGACAGTCAATTATGGCAAGGACTGTATAAAATGTCCCAAGAAGGAATGACCTGTTCACTTTGGCAATTCAAAGCTTCTAGATACTTCTGTGAACAAATGAAAGTGGCATGTGCAGGAAGGAATGGAGTTACAGCAGGTGAGGGAGTGGAGGTATCAGGTTAGTAAGTCATTACAGAAGGGGACCATGAGTGGGACTGCTGAGAAAACCTGGGCAAGGCAACACTACAATCACAGAAAATAGATCAGGGAGCTGCAGGGCTTAGGAGCAGGAGAGTCTGTGAGCCTGGGGGTGTTCTGGAATGATTCTCTGTCTTCATGTGGGGGTGGTTACAGGCCTCTATGCAATTGCTGAAACTTGCAGAGCTGTTCACGGAAAAGGGTGAACTTCTCTCAACCAACAAGCTGGAAGAGCGAGTGGCGAGTCTTTGCTTTGGGGGCTTGGGTGTCTTTCTGAACTGAGTGGCTCAGGTGGGCACAGCCCTGACCACAGTGTTACTCCTCCACCAATGCCATGCTCTGACAGACAGTATCCTCAGAGACAAGTGTCCCAAAGTCCACGGGGAAGGTCTCTCAGCAGTGGAGGGCAAGAAGCAGGTCAAAGATGTGTGGTGAAGGTCATTGTCCGTTTTGATTCCCACTGTCTGCTTTCAGATAGAAGTATCTGCTGCTTAGATCCAGGTCTAACTAAAACATTTTCAATTAGCTTCAAATTTAATGCTCTGTCTGAACTCTTTGTCACCCCATCATTAGCACAGTGAGATCTCAAGGGCAAATGAGGAATCAGCAGAAGCCTCGGAGGCTTCCCTATGGCTAGATCTGCAGGACTCACTTCTGCACATCCCATCTCATTAGCAGTGCACAGTCAGTTACTAATACACCTGCTCTCTGGGGACCTCACACCTAGGTGTCAAGCAGGCCTGCAACACCCTGATGTCAGATGCTTCAACATGCGTTCACTGGGAGCCCTCCTACTGTGCCCTGTGGCTGTTGGAGAATCGAGAACAGAAAATGCTTGAGTGGACATGGAGTTTTGTAGTGGTATCTGCTGCATCTACTCATGTCACAGATGAACCAGCTCGCTGTCTGCTAGACAAGAGGTTCCACCCAGCCGGGGAAAGTGCTTACTGAAAGGTGACCACAAGCCAGACATCTTGGTTGGTCTTACATCTGGTTCACTATTCTAAAGCCTGAAACAGAGGAGGCTGCCTGGGGCTGAAGCTGAGGACTTGGGACACAATCAAGGTCTCCCACATTGGTAACAGTGATCGACTGACTGAGCTGTCATCACCCCCTCCCAGGCTCTGCAGTAGCTGGAGTCAGGAATTAAAAGCAGGTCCGCTGAGGGAGGATGCAGCATCTTCAATCCCTACTCGAAATTCCTACTTCTCTGGTGAGTTTTGAAATCAAGAATGTGAGTCCTTCAACTTTAGTCTTTTTTTTAAGTTAATTTTTAAACAATTGTGTAATGATACGGCATGTACCTTTGGAAGACACATTCAAAAACAGAAAAATCTGAATCTTGGAAAGTTTGATACACTAGATTGTTTTCCTCCCCCTTTTAGCTGAACCACCAGGATAGAATGGCAGTGCATCCTACTTCCTTTGAATAAAACCCACTGCCTCTCGCCATAACTCTCTGGAAGGGTTAGAGGAGTCAGAAGGTATCACTTCTGGGTGTAAGGAACACAGGTGAAAGAGAAAGGAATCAGGGAGACGAAGGAAGGCAGTGGGGAAGAAGCACCTGCTACAAAGATTGAGGGAAGCATTTGCAGGGATGCTCCTTGGGGTCTAGGAGCTGACTCCAGGAGCACTGTGAAGAGCAGAGAGACCTTTTGTACCCGGATTGGCTGAACAGGCACGGGACAACCAGAGGGGCATGGGTCAGTCCTCTGCCAGGTCCTGGTGCGTGCTAGTATTGAACTGTGGGAGACCTCCTCTGCAGGACAGTGACTCTCAATAACACCCTTACAGGAGTTCAGTGATCGTGCTAGTCTTCATATCCAGTGCCAGCTTAGGGAGAAGAGCACTAAAAATACTTGAGTGCTGGCATAATTTCCACTCTCCTCCTACCTTCTTGCTTTTTAAAATTTACTTCAAGTACCAATGAATGATGCCTGCAAACTGGTGTTTTTTTTTTTCTTTGTCCTGAACAGAGGACATAATAGGAAGAGCCATGTGCTAGCATTGGCATGGGTGAGGATGAGCTGTTAATTGTTTGGGCAACGTGACAGAGGGGAACAGAGTTATAAGTGGTCCAGGAAGGTCTAGAGTGTCCCAAGGGCCAGCAGTGAAGTCCTTGATCTGCCATGACAGCCAAGTCTGGGTCACAGACACATGAAAAAACGCTCAGAATCACTAGCCATGAGGCAAATGCAAATTAAAATCACACCTCACTCCAGCTTGAATCGTTGTCATCCCCAAATCATAAAACCATAAATACTGGCTAGGATGTGGTGAAAAGGTGCCCTAATCCACAGTAGTTGGGTGTGTAAACTGGTACAACCACTGTGGAAGACAGTATGGAGACTCCTCAGAAATCTGACAATGGATCTACCATATACAACTGGAAACCATTATATTTAGTGAAATGAGTCAGTCCCCAAATGATAGATATGTTTAGTCTGTTGTAACTAATACATAGGCTAAAGAAAATAACCTATCCATCTGAATCAACTATGTAAACATCATAAAAAATAAAACTGGACAAAAAATAAAACTGGACTATAGGAGCGAAATTGGCACTTCGAGATTTTATCATTGCTTACAGCATCAGCTGCTCTTGAGGAACAGTGTTTTTCCTACTTGCTGTTTGTTGATTTTTTGACTTAGAGGAGTGTTAAGCCTGTGATGGTGTAGTGAACTGAAAGAATGCCATTGTAAAAATTTAAGAAGAAAGAAGCAGGAAGGTGGGAACATGGGTGGGAGGAAGGGAAGAGTTAAAAGTATCACTGTGCTCCTAAATCTATAATGTGAAATACACGAAAGTTAGTAACCTGATATAAGTAAAATAAAAAAGCAAGACAAAATGAAGAGTGATTGAGCAGCAACCTAAGTATTTTCTTGTTTAAACGCTCACACAGGTTCCGTGGGGGTGATGTCATCCTGGATTTGATCTGAGAAAGCCTCAAATCTTAGGGGTGAGTTGGCCTCAAACAGGTCAAATGGGTCTTTGTGCAGCCTCCTTCCACTGCACCAAGTCCCATCTAATGAAAAGTTTGCTATTTTCTCACTTATTGTGAAAAAAATTTCACATTGATTACCCTGTGTTCCTGAGGTTTCTTTCATGACTGTTCTCCCCCTTGGATTAACTTCACATCACTCGTGGGCCACCAAATGGCTCCGTCACCAGTCAGATCTAGGCTTAGCCCCTTAATCTTCATGGCACCCTAAAAGTGACATTTTGCTCCTGTGACTTTATTCTGAGAGACTTCAGTGGGTTTCTGCACCTGTTGAGATTCTTTCTGGTCTTGTGTTCTACCGTCACTGCTGTAAAAATGCTTATTTTTTTATTTATGTGAGAGACAAAGAAATAGACAGGTAAGACAGTTCTGACTTGCTTGTTCATTGCCCGAATGCATACATTGAATAGGTTGGGCTAGGCTGACTCCAGGAGCCAAGAACCAAATCTAGATTTCCCAAGTGAGTGACAGGAACTCAGCTGCATGAACTACCTGTTGCCTTCTGGAGCGTGCATTTCTAGCAAGCTGGAACTAGGGGCTGGAGTTGGGACCTAAGTCCTGGCACCTTCATATGGGATAAAAGTGTCCTAAGTCATATTTTAACCAAACAGGCCAAACACTCCCTCACATAATGGTGAATCTGTTGTTTTTACTGATTATGCCTCAACTGGAAGTGAGCCTTTAGCTTTAGTTAACCAAGAATAAACTGCTGATGCAGGGCACAGCTACCTAATGACTGATCCTCTGACACTAATCTGCATGATGAAGAGGCCTGTGTAATGTCTGCCATTGCTCTCTTGTCATTCAGGAAATGGAAGACTTCCAAATGATTTAAATAAAGAATTAAGCTCTCTGTGGTTGAGAGACACCATTTGAATATTTGTATCCATGCATCTGACTCTACGGGTTCAACCAGAGGTGGATGAAACATATTTGATAAAACATTGTGTGTGTGATGAATATTAATAACTTTTTTCCTTCTCATCATTCCTGAATTAATTTGTATCACAACCACTTATGTAACATTCATATTATATTGAGTATAATATGCGCTCCAGAATATGCAATTTAAAGTGTATGAGAAGACATCGTGAGTTACATGCAAATTCCATGCCATGCACTCTAAGGGGCTTGAGCATTTACAAGTTCTGATATCTAGGGGCAGGGGGCTGGAAACAATGCTCCATGGATAATGATGGACAACTGTTCTAGAAAGTTGAAAGCTATGCTGATACACAAGACAACATTTTACAATACATAGGGTAGTTTATTACTGCAGCATCTATTCACAGGAGCTATAATAATTACTGTTAGTTTATTATAACCCAAACTTGCTGTGATAGAATCTTAAACAATTACTATATCCTGAGTAGATTGGCACTTCAAATGTTTTTAAACAATTGTCAAATTTTTAATGCTGTATGTCAATATGTTTCTCATGGGGAAGAGTTTCTTTGAGCTGGGTGTTCATGACCACTTACTTTAGACAGTTTCAACAGGAAAGGAAATATAGAAGAGCTTGGCACAAATGTGGGCTCCCAGCCTTATGTAAGCTGGCTCACATCCCACCTCCTGTGGGCAGAGCAGAGAATGGAAGTCAGAAAAGGTGGTGCTAACGTGCCCACGACTCCAAATGGAAGGCAAGAAGAATTCATCATGTTTATAACACAGTGAAGGAAAGGAATGGGCCTGCATGTTCGAAGGTCACAACATTTGACCCTCTCTGCTGTAAAGCTTGTGATGTGTACTTGTCTTCAGCCATCAGCTGCTCTTCAAGAAAGACTTGCAAGTTATCCTGATCCATAGCAACTTGGAAAGCAAGGTCTGGTGACCTGTGGGAATTTCATTGCTGGTTTGGGCTCTGGTTTGTCCCCACCAGCCCTCTTGCTGGGGATTTGTCTCCAGTGTGGTGGTGTTGGGAACTGGGTCCCAGAGGAGTGGTTTTGGGGATGGGGACAGAGCTTTCCTGAATGTACTGTTGCCTTTCAAGTTCTGCCTCTGGTGGGCTGGACTAGTTACTGTAAAATGTGAAAGGCCCATAGTTCATGTTCTCTTCTTACAGATCCACTTACCTTTCTGTTTCCCGATCAAAGCAGCATGAGGCCATCACCAGAAGCTGAGCAGGAGCCAGCACCACATTCTATATCAACTAAACTATTACAGCAACAAGAGGTCAGCTAGGGCACTTTGACACTGGGCTGTCCTCAGAAGGTGGGAACTAACAGGGTATGGTGTTAGGTATATATAAGAGGCCTTCAGGAATCCACAAACACTCTGCTGTATGAATTGATCTGAATGAATAAATCCTCTAGCCCTCTCTTTCTGAGAGAAGATGTGTTGGCAGGGATGTTGGACTAAGCATGGGAAAATCATTTGTTGTTGATATTACACTTAATTTTTATTGTTACCTCTTCATAGTTCCCTAAACTCTTTTTTTGGTCTTGTACTGTTTTTATTTTTTTTAATTTTTAATTCATTAATTACATTGTATTATGTGACATAGTTTCATAGGTACTGGGATTCTCCCTTCCCCTCCCCAAACCCTCCCCCCAGTTCCCTAAACTCTTATGAGGTTATCAAAACCTTTATTTTTCAGTGTTTTTTTTCTTTTATTTTAGAGGATATGCTTTATTGGACTTGGGGAGACTGTGGCAAGCAACTATGTGTGTCTTTTCCAATTGCCCTGATTCCATAATTTTCACTTCTAAAGAGAAGAACATATTAGCAAGAGTAAACTAACTATAGAAGCAAAGATGCAAGGTGCACGGCATGGAAAGAATGGCAGCAAAAAAGCTCAAAATGTGGCTAGGAGACAAACTGTGAAGGTTCTGGAAGGTTGTAACAGTTGAGGGTTTGGACCTGGTTCTTTGGACAACAGGGATCCTTTGAAGTCTCCAACAGATGAGAGATGCGGTCATACTTCTGGGTACGTTGTTTTGGCACCAGTGTGGATGGAGCATGTAGGAGTGTGGGATGCCAGTTAGAAGGCAGTTCAAGTCATTTAGGGAGATGATGGTCTAAATTAAGATAATGATGGTATCAGTGTGCCATGTTTGAAAAGTTATATTGGAGAAAGTATTCATGAGACTTAGTTATACACAGGTCAGAGGATAAGGAAAACAACAACAACTTTAATTGGAAGCCAGAGTTGATAAGGCTACCATTAATAAAGAAGAGAATTAGAGGTGGGGTGGAACAGAGAGAGAGAGCTGGGGAGAGAAAAAGAGAGGAAGGGAGGGAGGAAGGGTAGGAGGGAAGCAGGGAGGTAGGAGGGAGAAATAGGCTTGGTGTCAAACCTGCTGAATTTGAAATGTTCCTATGGTATTCAAACAGTGTGTACAGAGTGCTATGATTTTTGAGGCTGGAACTCTGTAAGAAGGTTGGAAATGTAAGATAGATTTTTGAAAGAATCATCACGGTCAAGGAGTGGGTCACAGGGGGCGAGCACAGCATGGAAGAAAAGATGGCTCAGGAGAGGCTGTCAGGGTTGACGGCTTCGAGGAAAGAGGCTGGGCGGGAGTGGTCTGAAACAGAAGGACTGCAGCACAGAAACCCAGGAGGCATGATATATTGGGCGAAGCCATTGTTCTGCAAACCCAGGCAGGAGAAACATTGTTTTGGTCAGAAAGAAATCACCAATGGCTTTTTGAGAAGGCAGGTTCCAAGCAATGACTGGGAGACAGAAATGAGATTCTAGTGTTTGGAGCTCGGATGGGAGGCAAAGCAGGAAAAAAAATCAAGCATAAAACACTTCCCAGCAAAACATTTTATGGAGAAGTGTGACCGGAAGTGAGCACATCTCTATTCATGTATTAATTAATTTGCAAATGCATTTATATATTTATTGGTTCACTTGATTTCCAAAACAACTCTAGGTGTTAAGAAGGGAGAAGATTGCTGTGCTTAGAAACAAACTGAGGCTCAAAGGCTTGTCCAAGGCTATTTATTACAGAGAAACAGAGGTTCTGGGTTTCAAGTAATTTGATTTTTAATCCAACGATATTCCCATTGTACCAGAACAGGTGCTAAGGAGTTTTGACTTTACCTAGGTGACAACGAGGAATGACTGTAAGGTGCTGTGCTAGGGAATGCTGCGTTTTAAATCAAAGGCCAATGGAAATAAACCTGGCCATGAAGTGTAGGATGTAGTAATAAAACACAGTTTGGGAGTGGAGAGTGGACACTGATGACTTGGCTCTAAACCAGGACGCAGATCACGTCTTTCACGCTTCTCCAGATGTTGCTCTGTGCGTAGCAGAGGGTCTCAGCTTTCCAGCATATTCTAATATCCCTCAAATACTGTGAAATCTCTTTGCACAAAGAACAGACAGGCTTAAGGCTGACAATATTTGCAAACACCCATGTCCTGTTAGGGCAACATATATTGCTTTGTGTTCACTCTCTTTTGATGGTGTCTTTCTCCCTCTGGAAAGTAGAAATGATTTCTCATAAAAAGTTTAATATTAAATCTACCTTAATGAAAGGTGAGATGAAAGGAAAAAATTGATCAAGTGCCACATGGATAGATATGTGGAAACAATGTCAATGTTCACTCTAACGATGAAAGCTTGGAAAATTCTAGTCTCAAGGATTCTTGTAACGATGATGAGTTTAGATCAGGGTGGGATGATGGCAGTGAAAGTGGAGAAAAACGGCTTTGACACATGTTTTAAGGAAAACAAGGGAGGGGCGGCTATTTCTCTGAGGAGTTAGGTAACAGTAAATGGATATCAAAAAGGCTTATACAATACAGTGAGCTTACTATCTCATGGAACTGGAGGTGCTCAGGTAAGGCGGCTCTGCCACTTAACATTTAGCTTCTGTCTACTTTCCAATCTTAGCAAATGGGATTTACTTGCGTGGTCCCAAGCCAGTTGACATAGCTCCCACAATCTTTTCGTGATGTGTGGTGTTTTCAGTGCACAAACAGGACGCCTCCTCCTAAGCTGAGGACTCAAGTGTGAAGAAAGCTTTTCTGGAAGACACTGCCACTGGAAGACTTGCCTTCAGGATTTGTCAACCAGAAATGTTTGTGCAGTGGGGCACCAACCAACCCAGATGGGCTGGGATTTCGGCTCTGACCTAAGGCTTCTCCTCTGACCAGAATGGCTGGGAGCAGACCACCATGCCTTTCACGCTGCAGGTTTTGTCCAAATACTCGTGGATCTTAAGTTCCTCACATTCACCCTTGACCGTAAGTGGGACATTCTCGAGGCTTGAGGTTTTCTGACTTCTAACAATGTGACTTCGCTCTTCTCTCCATGTGCTGGTTGAAGGCACAGCGGAACACTTCCACCGCAAAGTCAGCTTCTGCTTTAGCGATGCACATGGGGGGCGCAATGCGGAAGGTCTGGGACGAAGGAAAACAGAGCAACACACCATCAGAGATGCAGGAACGACGCTGAGGAGACGCACTACAGGAAGAGCCCAGGGTCTGGTTTCTCTCCTGTCGCCTAACTGCCCCGTTACTCAGCACCTGTTCCCATTCCAGAT
This sequence comes from Ochotona princeps, assembly GCF_030435755.1. Lineage (NCBI taxonomy): Eukaryota > Metazoa > Chordata > Mammalia > Lagomorpha > Ochotonidae > Ochotona > Ochotona princeps. The sequence continues at coordinate 22,927,799 of NC_080854.1, read as the reverse complement.
CAGCTCCATGAACCTCTTCCTGAGCAGGGTTAACCCAAATCGGATTTCCATGACCCCCCCATCCTTTACTTCAGTAGGTCTTACTCCTTCCTGCACTCACGCTCTCCACCCACTCAGCCCTCTTCCTTCCATTCTAGCTAATCTCTGAATCAATGAAACCATTCTCCCCTTTGTCTTTATAAATCTTCATTCTTCTCAATTTCACACTTGATCTTAGCCCAAACGCTGAGAAGTGATTCTTCTCCATTTCCTTACTCAACAGCTACATCTCTTGTTCTCTTTCCTACACAATTATGCCTTATATTGCTTAGGGAAAACTAGAACCATTGGGCAGAGTCTTTCTCTAAACCCACTTGCTCCCTGAACTGTTCTTGTGTTCTTCCCTGCAGACTCAGAGAACAAGGGATGCCCACTGCTGTTCAAGTCCAAGTTATGCACCTGACCCTGGATATTTCCATCACCTCTACTCCAGAAAACATCCCAGTGTTTCCTCGCAGGTCCAACTTCTTTTCAACAAATGTAAGGCTCTCATAATCCAAATTCAGTCTGTCCCCTTTGCGTTTATCCTCCTTGGTTCATCAGTCAGACTGCTTGTGTCAGGATTTGGGTTCTGCCACTCACTGTGTGATGTGGCGCATTTATATAACCTTTGTATGCCTCTTATTCTTCACATACAAAATAAGGGAGTGCAAATGGCTTTCCAAAAATGTGTGGACAACATATACTATGGAAAAGCTATGTATGGGGCCCCCTATGGTGGCATAGTTGGCTAATCTTCCACCAGCTAGTACTGGCTACTCCACTTCCCAACCAGCTCCCTGCATAGGGTCTGGGAAAGCATTGGAGATGGCTCAAGGCCTTGGAACCTTGCATCCTTGTGGGAGACCTAGAAAAACGTCTGGCTTTCAGATTTGGATCAGCTCAGCTCTGGCCATTGTGGTCATTTGCAGAGTGAACCAATGGACAGAAGACCTCTCTCTGTCTCCCCCTTTCCCCCCAAAATCTGCCTTTCTAGTAAACATAAGCTACTCGCGGTGCCTAAGTTGATGGTGCCCTGGGTCCCATCCCTGTCTGTGCATCTCGATTCCTGGCTGGAGTGTCTTTTGCCACCCATAGTTAGACTGAAGCGTCACCTTAGAGCCTCTTGTACATTTACAAATAAACTTTGTGAAAAAAAATGGGGGAAGAAGACACCAGCATATGGAAAAGAAAACAAACCCTACGTACCTATGTCAGCATGCTTTTGCATTGAAATACACTTATCTTTACCTGTCCCCTTTATAGATACTTTCATCGTAGTACTCCTTTTAGAGCTTGTTGTGAGCAGTGTACAGGCCAACATAGACTACAGGTGGAAAAAGTGCCAGGTAGATCCATGGTCAAGGCTGCCTTCCTTCTCTTCCTCCTCCCTGTCCCAGACCCTAAGCTCCAGTCCCACTACAGCACCCATGGGCGCCCGCCGTCTGCCGTGATTGTGTGAATGGGGGAATGCTCTGCGTGTAGGCTTGGTTAGGATCAGGCTGAGCAGGAAGGCTGATCTTGGCTGCTGCTCTCTGGCTCCTCCCCCAGCACCCCATTTGGACATTTCTAGAGAAGTTCCCTACTTGGTATCATTGTGTCTGTTGATGAGTCTCCCCCAACCGCTCCCTGAACAGGGGTCGGGGGGTTGGGGGAAGCAGCTCTTATTAACCACGATACGTCACTCCCCAGGGTATCACCTGCTGCATAACACCAGAAAAAAATGCTTGCCAAGTAGCGAAAGGATGGCTAAGCCAGCAGCCAACCACCTTGTAGGTCTCAGGATTTTGTGCTGATTCACACAGAAAAATACGTGCAGAGATTCTGTAGAAGTTCGGCATGGCAGCCTCTGGTTTCTCTGAAAACGGGGTGCAGGGGGATTTCAGGACTCAGGCTAATGGTGAGAGGCGAGAGCGTGCAAGGAAGCTGGCAACAGGGGAATGTTTATAACCAGAAACGCTCAGCCCCCGAGGGAAGGGTAGCAGGGAATGGCTGAACTGGAGCCCTGCCTTAGGGCTCTGGCATAGGGGAATTCACCTCCCCTGCTAAAGGTGCCGGGTCAGCCAGAGCTATTAGGTGGCATACCACGATCACGAGGTTGAAGCCAGGAGCTGTTTAAGCATGTCTAGTATTGCTCTCACATACAGCAGGAGAGTTATTTTTTTGCATGGCTGGTAAGGCAGCTAGCTAGATGTGCGGCACTTTTCCGCAGACACCAAACCAGTTCCTACAGTGCCACCTCGTGGCCAGACGACATCACTGCCCTTTCTTTAGAAGACACCTGTGCCTTAGGAGGTACAGCCGGGTCCCCCAGTGTGCCAGCTTAGGGTTGGGGTTAGGGTTAAGGAGCCATCTACCTACAGCGCAGGTGTTCTCTTACCTGGGAGAAAAGGCCGCCTCTGCCAACGAGGAGCCCCAGGTTTTTGCAGTCTTCGTGGATTTGGTTTACTTCTTCAATGGGAAGAGGCTGGCGGCTCATCTGTGAACACATTTTAAAAAATGATTTCTGTTTGGCACTAGCATGGTTGCAGGCATTATCGCCAAGACAAAGGGAAAAAGAACCATCAAGTCACCGGTGCCCTTCTCTATCTACTGTCTTCCCTGCCCCGTAACTGAATAAAGCTGTTAATTGTAGGACCAGATTTTTGGAGGGTATTCTTTCAAAATGTGTGTTTCTATCCCAATTTATCCCAAGACCCAAAGGCCAACTGAAGTGCTACAGAGATAGACAGTGAATCTTGGCTCTGCTAATGGATGTCTTGGGACTTTGGTTCTTTAATCGCTGACTTTTCTGAGTCCGTTTTATTTATGTGCCAACTCCCTTGAGCTTTTCATTTTGTTCTTGTGTACAAAGATCATCTCAAAGTGCAGGAAGTGGCTTAGAGGTTGCACAAGGGCCTGTGTGGCCCAGGATTCCCCAGGGCCACTGCATGGCTGGGCGGTTGTCACAGGGGTGCGATCGGTTTGTCCCTGTCTTCCCTGCTCCTGGAATTTTCTGCTGTTTCACCGCTAAGACTGCTCCAAGGGGTTAGCAGCTGAGAAGCAGCATGAGACCCTGAGTGAGCATCTATCTGTTATTTGCTGGGGAGTAGGGTGGGGTGTTTCAGACCTGCCAACAGCCTTGGCAATGACAGTGGCCTGGAACCTGTACTCTCTCTGTGTGTTACCTGCCTTCCCATTCTGTGAATACAATCACCTCCCTTGGATGTAGCCCTTTCTAGTCTGACTGTGTCTCTGTTCCTTGGAAGGCCCCTACAAGGATGGTCAAATTAGAATATTTGGGGCAAGCCTGAGGTCTCTGTGTTTTTGAAATGATGCCCAAGCACCCATGCCGACAGCTGTCTGCTGTTGCTGGTGCCCCTCTGTGCCTTCCTCAGCCTGGCCGGGCCCGGCTCTCTGGCTCTGGATGCATGAGGCATGTCTGGCTCTGGGGTCAGCCCTGCCATCCTGTGAGGTGGACTCCCCTGGACTCCACCTTGGAGCGTTGTCATCCATCCTTGTCTCCCCATCAAGCCCTCACCCATTCCTTCCTCTCAGTCTTGCTTCCCCTGTGAGGTGTTAGCATCTGAGAACGGAACAGACTGGACCTCCCTTCCAGAGATGCTTGCAATTTTTTTCTCTTTTGTTATGACTGAAGGTGAGAATAAAACCATGCACACTTTCGGACTATTGGGCCTGGGAGAGGGGAAGATCGACAATGTCTCCTTGATCGCAGGATACATTCCTGCATGCCTCTGGGTTCTCAACCGCTGGAGAAGGGAGGTTAAAGGGAGAGCTAGGCTGTGAGAGCTGGATTGCAGCTAACACAGATGGCAGAGCCTAGAATCAGATGGACCAGGTCTGCTGGAATGGCCTCTCAAAGGGAAGAAGTTGGGTTGGAGGTGGGGGGATTACCCAGTACTGTGGATGTGGATACGTGGCCTTTATTTGACTTTATCCCAAAGTTGGTCTGGGCCAGCCCCCTCCCTGCTAACACTAACCCTAGTCCACTTTAATCCTGCCTTCCTCGACTTCTGGGAATAACTGAATACCCAGCGAAAAGCAGGCCTGCAGAATTCTAACGAGGCACACTGGTGGAGTGGGCTCAGCTCCTCCTCCCCCTGCGAGGTTTCTGCTGTGAGGACCTGGGCATTGTCCCTGTGGAGGAAAACCACTTCCTCTGTGGAGGAAAACCACTATGGGGGCAGCAGTGCAAACAAAGGGCTGGTGTCGAGAGACTAAGCAAAGAATCCACAAAAGGATCTGCGGGCTGCTTTGCTGTGTTGAGGCTGCGTCATTGGAAGAATGATGAGGAGTGAGGAACAGTGATCTCGAGAGACCTAACTGGTTTTGGAGAAAACGCTAAGTTCATTTGTTGTGCTGTTGAGTCTTGGGTCTTAATGGGGAGCCTTCCTGCCTGGTTACTGGGAAAATCGAAAGTAACGCACAAACAAGCAAACACACAAGCTAGTGCAAGAGTTCAATAGATGTTCAACATCCTCACCCCGCACCTTGACCCCAGCTTCTCCTGGCTCCGCTTCACTCCTGCTAGTTCCCTGGACAACCTTCCCCTCTCAAAAAGTACAGATCCTCCTTGACTTACAGTACTGTTACAGTCTGATGAGCCCTTTGCATATTGAAGCCAGTGTCAGTCAAAATGCATGGAACACATGCCACCTACTGAGCACGCAGCATGAAGCACAATGCATGGTAGACTCACACATGCGTCCCCTCCTCATGGTGGGGCTGGCTGGGCTTTGTCACACGGCTGCATGTTGGGAGTGGGTTGTGCTGCCTATGACTAACTGGGCAGAAATCCAAACTCCAAATTCAAGGTAGATTTGTGGCTTTCATATCCCTGTAAAGTCAAAAAATGCTAAGTCGAACCGAGGCAGGTAGGGGATCACCTGTGCCCAGTTATTGCCTATGCTCTTTGCCTAATTTGACAAGAGCCCTAGTGGGTCCTTTTCCCAAATGCCCTTCCTCCTTCCTCCACTAGAGTTCTCAAAGATCTGCTAGCTTTTTCATTCCTGCTCAGTACTTCCCACTGATCGCTCAAGGCCTTTGCGGAGTCTTGCTGTGTGGGTGGGCTCTCTCCGCGAGCATGAATGCAATGAGCTTTCCACTGATGCTTGTCTCTTGAACTCTTGCCAACCCCAGGAAGCACAGAGAAAGTGACAGGTCAGCACCTACCTTGTCCTGCACCATTTCCATCCCGATCATGAGACCTTTGCCTCGAACATCACCCACGATGTCAAACTCATCTCGCAGCTGAGCAAACTTCTGTAATGCATAGGTGCCAACTTCATTACTGTTTTCCTGCAGTTTTTCTTCCTGAATCACCTGTGGAAAGAAAGCCCTCCTAAATGACCTTTCAAGGCAAATATTCTAGGATTGACTGAGTAGCCCAGAGAAGGAAATGTACATGACTTATAAGAGTTTCAAGAAACAGAACTCAAAGTCCGGGGTGGCCACATCACACACTGCAAACACACTTTTGGTAAGAAGAGACGTCTGGGTAGAAAGGGATACTCTTCCATAACTTTTTCAGCCTTGGGGATGGACCAGAATTTAGGAAAAATTTAATAAAAGCTGTGTTTCAAGGCAATTGGCAACATAAGCCCCATCATACCGAAAATCACAGTGCCAGGCTTTGCTGAGGGCAGGGATGTATGGTAAACAAGACAGTTGTGCCAGGGAAAGGGGCATTAGAAACACCTGCCACTTTGTGGAAGCCCTCAGTCACACACAGATCCTGGAGCTCACACGCCTGGACTGGTCCCTGGCTCCTTTAGCTGAACCGGGGTGGTGGCGCTGAAAGGTAGGGAAGAATTTTCACTTGAGCTCTATTTTCAGCAGACACTAATGTTTAACAAGTCCCAGTTGTTAACTGATAACAATTACATGGCTCCAGGTGAATTTTCTCGTTTTCAAGACCTATTTGCTCACCGAAATATTTTCTACCATCTGAATGGTTTAGATGCTACAGCACCTAAAATTGTCAAGGCCTGAAAAATGAAAGAAATGACAGCTTTTGGCTAACACCTTCTTTTTTCACGATCAAATCATTTTAAGGGTAGCTAATTAGTGAGAACAGATTTTTTTCCTTGTTTATTCCAAAGCACTTCTGGAGTTTCTGAATAAAAAACATCATGTTCTTGATTTAAAGATCAGAAAGTGTGAAAATATGGATGGAGAATGGCTCTCGCTGACTCTTGGGGTTTGCCATCAAGCTTCCCTCCCCACAAATGACTTATGATTGATTCCTTGGGCATCCTTCCAGCAACATCCTATCCTTATTTAAGCAAATGATATTGAGCGTATTAACAAAGACATTAAAAAAAAATCTCCTTCAACAGGTGAGGGCTCAGTCTATTGTGCAGTAGGGCTGAACTGCCACAGCTCCTCCTAGTAGCACTACTTGGTGCTCATCCCACAGAACTCAGATTCCCTTAAGAAGAACACAACAAAAGGAACAAATACAAACACCAAGAAGGCAGGCCCAAAAGTAAACAAAAAAAAGTATATTAATGAACAACTATGTATAAAACATTACCCAGATAATAAAGAAATTTTAGTGCTACGACTTGGCTAATGGAATTCTTACATTTTCCATGTAGTGGTTTTTATGTATTGTTTCCTTTTTACTTAATAAATTCTAAACTTATATATGTTAAATTCAATGCTCAACTTATTTTGAGAGGTAAGGAGATGCCATAGAGTATATAAAAGAGAATGCTGCCTACATTGGCTTACTGCCCAGATGCCTGCAAGGGTCCTGGTAGGCTGGGCTGGGCCAAAGCAGGAAGCCAGGAACTTAAGCCAGGTCTTTCACATGGGTAACAAGCATCCAAGCATTTGACCCACCACCTGCTGTCCCCCAGGAACAGGAGCACATTACCAAGAAACTGGAATTGGGGGCAGAGCTGCGACTTAAACCCATATGGTCTTATACAGGATGTGGCTGCTCCAACTGGTATCTTAAAGCATTAAGCCAAAATGCCAACCCTGATATTACTTCTTATCCAATATTTTGAGCATTCAAGGTAGATTTGATTTCCAAAACAGAGAAAAGACAGAATAATAACTGGAAATCAACCTTAAAATGAAATTTAGTTACTAAATCTTTAATAATGCAATACATCAGAACTCTGATAATGGATGTGTGGTTTTGCAATTGTTCTATGAAATGAGTGAAGCCCATTTGACTTGTGATACAAACCTCAAGCACAGCAGATCCAATAGCACAGGCCAGGGGGCTCCCTCCGAAGGTGTTGAAGTGAAGCAGGCTTTCAGCCAAAGACCTGGCAATCTCTAAAACAAACAAACAAACAACAAAAGGGAAGGAGGCTCGAGCATGACATATTTGGATCTATCTCATCTCATCACTGCAGTTGCATTTCCATTCAAGTAGTAAATGGTACCCTAGACAATTCATTCCTCACCTGCCTGTTGGTGGATGTTATGGACTTAACTGTGTCCATTCCAACCTGATCTACTGAAATCCTAATCCTGAAAGTGGTTGGATCTGGACACAGGACCTTTAAGAAGATAATCAAGGATACATGAGCACATAATGATGGGGCCCTGGTCAACAGGACTAGTAGCTTTACCAGAAAAGGAAAATACTAGAACATAATCCCTTTCTTCCACCCTCCTTGCCTGTTCCCAAGCACTCTAGTCAGAAGTGAGAAAGTGGCCATGAACAAGCCAAGAAAAGTGGTCTCACTAGGAGGCAACTCTGAGGGCAACTTGATCTTGGACTTTTGGCTTACAGACCTCTGTGAACCTAAACGTCTGTTGGTCAAGCCACCTAGTCTGTGATATTTGTCTTGTCAACCTGTGTGGACTAATACAGTGGATAAGGATGAGTGGTTCATGTGCTCCATGAGAAATCTGATAATAAAATATTTGAGGTATTGTATGAGTTAGAAAGTTCTTGAAAACTGGAGCTAAGGAAGTGGGACGTTCAATTAGCTAAGTGTTCTTTCATGAATTCTCTTCTTGAGACCAGCATCAAGGAAAAACCTTACGTTAAGGATTTAGCAACATCATTTGCCGATGGATTCAGTGTCACTGTAGGAACCTCAGAGGTGTGCTTACTGTTGATGGGAAAAGACGAATGAAGTGGTTTGAAGATTTTCAACAGGCAATGGTTCGTGAAAGAACAGCTTTCTGTTAGACTAAAATGGAAAATAATTCTAATGTTAATTTTCTGGATAGATGAGACTGGAGTGTTTTGTTGATACCAGCAGAGAAATCCAATCCTGTGGGCCTTGAATATATAGTTCATTGGTGTGGCTAGATCAGGTGAGAGTCTCCTTCAAAAATACGATGGCTGGAGGTTTCAGCTTGGTTTCGTTTTGGTTTGATAGCGCATTTTCCTCTTCCTAGGCAGTTGGCCAGAGCTTGCATTTCATTACAGGGTTGGTCTCTCCTGCAGCAAGTGCAGAAAGGGCTGGATTTCTTTCATGTGTTTCATAACCTGCCAGGCCTACTGTTTCATCCTTGGATGCACTTGGAAAATGCATGGTGCAGTTCTTGTCACCGCCTGCAACCCATCCGATTTCCAACCCACATGCTTTAGACCACCACCAAAAGAGGAGGCCCCAAAGCCAGCACAGGCTGCTCTTACCTGGAGTTGTCACAACTGCTGCCATGGGAAAGCCGTTCCCAATCCCTTTAGCCATGGTGACGATGTCAGGCAGTACGCCCTGGGCTTGGAAGCCCCAGAAGTGAGAGCCTAGTCTTCCAAATCCTGTCTGCACCTGATGGGAACACATTCAAACCCACCGGGAACCTTTCACGAAATGAGATTGCTCCCCGCCCCTATTTACTCTTTCTCCTTTCTTCTCCTGTCTGTTCCTCTTGCCGTCACCACCTCAACACCACTCCCATGGTTGTACTAACCTAGCCAGAACACTTCATCTATTTTAATCTATGTCTGATTGATTAGGCATCAAAGGCCATTTGCTAGCTTTGCATGATTCCAAAAGTGTCCTCCTCCCCTCCTCTGAACCTCGATTAATGCCTCCAGGTGCAGGTGAAAGTGATCACAGTGATTAGCAGCTTTCTGAAGCTTCTGCTGAGTGTGAAACAGTGGAGGAGAAAAGTGAGAAGTTGGGCGTGGCCCTGGCAGGGGAGCAGGAATCACTGTCAGTCTGCAGGTGGGGTGTGGGGGTTAGGGTGGAGGCTGTGACACCTGCCTCCCTGTGGGCTGGCCCAGCCCTCCCCAGGGATCCCTCTTTCTTCCCAGAACCCTCTGGTGAGGAGGACCTGCCTGAGCCAGTTAACTCAGGAATGAATGAGCCGCTCCAGGAAGTCAGTGATCTGGGCAGAAGGGAACCTTAGTCAGTTGCGCACGCTGTTGCCTGTCTTCTCCCTGCGTCCTCTCACTAACTTCTCTCCTCCCGTTTGTGGCCTCCTCACTTGTTCTAGGAAGCTTTTCCAGAAGGCCAGTGGGCTCCCACTCCAAGCACCTGGGACTCGCGGCCTTCAGATCTCTCATGGGGGTCCTTATGAGAATTGTATGAGGGCATCCTCCAAAACCTCATGGAAAACACATATTAAAGGAAACTTGGCAAGAATTCCAAATCTTTGAACCACACAGTAAGCATATCTGTCATTTTCCAAAAGCTTTTTGATGCACTCTCACAGGAGTCACAAGGCAAGGGCCACCTACCCTCCATCCTTGTGTGTGATGGCAAGGACCATGTCTCCCTCCTCTCTCTGCCCTTTCCTCCCAGCAGAGTGCCTGATGCAGAGGAGACACTGCTGGCAGAGTGAGTGAAAGTGAAACACCTAACCGATCGGGACTCACCAACTCTCCAAGGCTAGTTTCTTCCACAGCCTTCCCAGGGAATACTTCTGATCTCTCTCTGGGCCTTGGTGTCTCTGTCTGCCTAGTCTGGGGAAGCTGAGTTTGAGCCTTGTGTTTGTCCTTATTAACTGTATAGACCTTGATAGATGGATTTAACCTTCTTAGACCCAAGTGCACTTATGTGTAAAGTGTGAATAGAAACAGTGGGACACACTGTACAGATTGTTCTACGCATTGAACAAGTTAGTACTTGCAAACTTTCTGCACAGTGGCTGACACATAGGAAGCACTCAGAAAGCTCTAGCTTCCCTTGTTTTTGTCATTAGCACAGTCCTTCTGAAGGTTACCTTGTGCCGGACAGTTTCCAACAACTTCATGAAATTCGTAAAATACAAGACCTTGGAAAATTCTGAAATTTATGTTTTCTTTGAATTCAGCTTCTCTTCTCTCTCTAATTAGTCCAACTCTGGAAGCTTTATTACTTGCTGATTCTGGGACTAAAGTTCATCCTCTTTCTTAATATAGTTAATTTTAAACTGATTGGATACACTCTTCTTTTAAATGGAGGATTAACTTGCTTCAGCTAGAACTTAGCTGTTTATGACAGGTTAGGGCAATGGGAGGGAGGATCGCGGCTGGAGGAGGCTGTGACAGCAATGCCCAGTACTCCAGCGAAACTCAATGCACCTGAAGCTGATCATGAAAAACACTGCAAAATATCTGTCCACAGAAAGCACTGCAAAATATCTGCGCAAGGGGAGGGAGCAGTCCCGTCTGCCCTGTCCCTTCATCTTAGGTGGAGCTAGGAAGCAAATTAACACAAAGCTGATGACCAAGAGAAAGGCATACAAGTGCTATTCAATCCTTTGTACATGGGGGTCTCCCCATGCCAGTGAGGTCCAAAGAAACATCTGGAACACAGTTCTTTTGTCCCCCTTTTCAGATAATGGCAAGGCACAGAGCAGTGGATGGGAACTAGAGGCAGAAAACTGGAAGGCGAACATAAGTGAGCTGGAGAATGTGTCCAGGAGAGCATAGTAGGCAGGTGGAGGTGAAACAAAGTTCTCTACACACTAACATCTTCAGCTCCTTAATTCTCAGTATTAAAAAGAAAACTATTTTGGTGTGCTGCACCACCAGCAGCTGCACTGGATTTTAAGTTGAGGAAAGTGTCCCTGTTGTCATCCTTTAGTCTCTTGGTCTCCATGGCTAGTCTTAGTAGCAGACAAAACAGTGCTTTCTTTGACACACTGTAATGTGAGGTGTAATTATAAGTAACTTATCCCTGTTTGGATGCACCTAGGGTACAGCTCACACAGCCAGGGAGATGTATTCCTGCCATATGAGTCATATTGGAGGTATTGCGTGCCTGTTCCAACCATACTTAGTTTTCACTCAAGCTTATTTACAACTTTGGGGGAACACTTTTCCAAATGTCTACATTGTCTACATTATTCTGATGTAGAGGCTGGGTTGCTGTTGACTTATATTGAAAAACGTCATTTTCACGCAAACTTTGCCACAACAAACATACATGTTGCAAAATTGGTCAATATTAACCTTTAAAAATTAAGATGAAAACTTGGACAAGCAATTAAGCATGACTTTTCTGTCAGCTGCACCTGAAGCAGTTCCCCTTAAGAAAATTTAAAAGTTCATGGAGTATGGGTCTAGTGCAATGGCTCAATTGGCTGATTATCTCTTTTCAGGCAATGGGATCCCATATGACTGCTCCACTTCCCATCCAACTCCCTGCTTGTGACCTGGGAGGGCAGCAGAGGATGGATCAAAGCTTTGGGACCCTGTACCCACATGGGAAACCTTGGGAAGAATCCTGACTCCTGGCTTCGGATTGGCTCAGCTCCAGCCACTGCGGCCACTAGGGGAGTGAACCGGCAGGTGGAAGATCTCTGTAGATCTACTTTTCCAATAAAAGTGAATAAATCTTTAAAAGTTTGCGGAGTAATGGCAGTAACACCTATGGCTGTTAGCAAGTTGTTTAAGATACCACAGTGTCTGGGTTCTGATTTCTATCCAACTTGCGGCTAGCGTTCACACTGGGAGACAGTGCGTGACAGACCAAGTAGTTGGGTCCCTGCCATCCATGTGTGAGACTCAAATTGAATTCCTGGCTCCTGCTTTGGCCTGGTATGGTAGGCAATTTTTAGTGAGTGACTCTAAAGACAGATCTCATTCTCCTCTTAAAACTAATAAAAATAAATAAACGGCAGAGCTCAGTTTGGATGTTTAAGATCTGCTGTGGTTGTTAAACTCACTAGTTAATCTTCTAACAAACCAACCAGCCCTACTAGTGAAAGTTCATTTGTCTATAGCCATCCTTGGTAATCCATGTTATCCATGCTCTGTGCCCAAAGTGTTTGTTGTTTGTTTTTTTTCCATTTCCATTGCTCTAACTTGCCGTTCTGTGGTACTCACTTCATCTGCAATGCACACTCCTCCTTTCTCTCGCACCAGCTGGAAGGCTTCCTTTAGAAAGCCCTTTGGGTACTGGACAACTCCGTTGCCGCCCTGCAAAAGACCACAACCAAAAAAGACCTGTTACAATAGCCCAAGCTCCTTCAGAGTATTTAAAAGAAGACAGATCATTATCACATTAATTTTTAACACAACCTGTAGAACTATTTATTTCAACCACAAGTGAAAACAGGAGCTGTTGCTCTTAAACCAACCCTTCTGGAAAAATCATGCAAATATGATTTTTTTTCTGAGATAACAAAAAGGTAGAATGAGGGCACTTGGTGAGGTTAAAGACAGGTGTTTACCACAATGCGGCTGTTAAGCAATAACACTGCTAGGAGCTCCTTTTTTTGAGACTCTTAGGAATTAACTAGTTTCATCTGTCTAGTCATCATGGACTTGGAGAAGATGGTTTTGTGAAGGTCAATCGAAAAGCAGCATTTTGTATTTTCAAAGGGTTTGAGAGAAAGACTTGAATTTGGAGCAGGACACAGCAATGGGCACTTGATTAATTTGAAATTCTCTAAAATACATGAATGAAGACTCTTAATAATTGAAAATTAGGCTCAATGAAAAATCCAAGGTTCATATACCCACTTGAATTGGTTCAGCAAAAAATCCAGCAATTGACTTGGCTACAGAAGTGTTCAGGGTATCTTTGAACTGTTCAATATACTGATCTTTAGCTTCACAGCAGTCTGAAAAAACAAACACATAAACATATCTCACAGCCTTTGAAGATATGAGAATGGCATCCAGAATAAAAGAGAAAAATATAGAGAAAAAAATCAAGGACAGTCAAGTGGGTAGAACATAGTGAAGAAGGAGGTGGTTGATGAAGAGCGGACATGCTGTTGGAACGGCTTGGACTTGGTTCAAGGAGGAAGATGAGGATAGACATTGAGGTATGAACAAAGCACTTCAATAATTTCCATTTGGGAAAGAAATGCCCTAAAGCGTCACTGAGTCTGGCAGATATAGCTGGTTTGCCTGGGGAGGGCCATCCTTTCAAACAGGTGGATCTAACTAAAGTGCAATTGGGACAGTTTAATATTTTTGAAAATAACTCTACTTACCTTGGCATGCCACTCATGCTGATGTGCCCTTTCCAAGAACAGAGTATCTCTATTGTAATAGTCAGTAAACATGAAGACATGTAAATATGAACTTTAAAAAGTTCATGGAAACTAAACTTAAAATATAAGTTCATAGTGGTGCAAACAAAACAAGATACAGCCCAAAGCCTTTGGAAATACCTGCTAGTTTTTTTTTTATCCTATGTGTTTTCCATGAACTTTTTGTAGACTCCTGTGTGTCTGGAGAACACTGAGGACTCAATCTAACGTGCTGGAGGTGGTGAAGTTCATCCGTGAAGCCCTTGGCACTCGCTCTGCTACTTCCCGTTCACAGACATTTCTTGTGTTATGTGAGGGGTTTTGTTGGATGGGGACAGTGTTTTGTCTTTGGAATCCTGCCCACAGCCAAGCGTGTTGGCTGGTACATTTGTGGTGTCTAATGAATCAAGAGGGAAATAAGTGGTAGAAGTTGTGGCTGGTATGAGACACTGAGCAATTCCACTTGACAATCCCTTAGCTACAGAAAGAGTGAAGTGTCACTGTTTGAGTGATTTGTAGAAATCCATGCATTCTCTTTTAGACTGGATTAGCTGCTGATGAACCTTTCCGCTGAAGTTCAAATTCCAGTGAAGAATTTCTTACGGTTCTTTATCTCCTGTACACGCTTTCAAGTTCACATTTGATTTTCTGTAAACATGAGAGACATGCTTATTGTATGATTTCATAATCCTAAATATTTTATTCTATAGTCTGATGATTCTGAAAGAGTTAAGCAGTGTTCATTTTACAACCTGGCAAGTGACATCCTTATGGGTTTCTTATTGGTTGCAGAGTTTCATTTCGTTTCCTTGCATGTTAGAGATTTTGAGCACTGACAGTGTATTTTCCTTGGATTACATTCATGAGAATTCTTTGAGGGCGAGAAGGCAGCAGTTCCACCGCAACATGATAGCATTTGCAACATCTGGGTGCACAGGGATCTTACAGGCAGATTGCTCTAAATCACAACTAGAGGTAGTGACTGTTAAGATCGCAAAGCCTCCTGACAGGCAGCCTGAAGTTCAGATTTCCAGCAGTTTTGCTGAGTCAGTTCCCTGCTTCCTCCATGCAACACCAGAATCCTCGTGTGGGCTGAGTTGCTTATGGTTCTTTGTAATTGACGCATAGATGGCAGCTCCAGCTTTGTATTGGGAAAGACTTTCCCACGATGTTCCTACTTTGGTTGGGTCATGGACTTTGTCATCTCCTTGCAACCCACAGGGGTCACACAAACTGAAGTTCAAGATCAGTTTTGGTAAATGTCCTTAGGGCAAGAGCTAACTTTGGTGTTCTAATGGTTTCTTTGGGCTTCTGAGAATTCTTATTTTCTTGTATTAGGTTTTCACAAAGCACGCGGTTTGGATTTTACCCAGGATTCCCAGTTGCTCTCAGCTGCAGATAACTCAGGGTGTCGTATTCCTAGGAAGAACATCCAACCAGCCCAAGGGCTTCAGTGGTCACCTTGTTTATTTTTCCACTCTGTTGAAAGTTGATAAAAATACTCTGCTGGTGGTGAGGGCGGCTCACCAGGCAGGCAGGCGTAAAATCCTGTGAGTGGGACAGGATCTGGAGGCAGTGAGGGAGATGACCCAGAAAGCTGGCTCAAGGGCTTCAGGCAGCCTTCTGCAGTTGTCACTGAGGAAGACAGCAAAGACAAGAGAGAGGAAGCATCCTGTGTTGGTGACCAGAGATCCCAAACCACCTGCAGCCACAGATGACATGCCCTCAGGAACTTTATCCATGCCTGGAATAGTCACCCAGTCTCTGAACTCCAAACTGTCTCCACGGAGAGAAGGCCTGCAGGGGGCCATGGGATGCGATGGAAACATCTAAGGGAGCCCACACTTCCCATGCTTAAGGACAAAGCCTGTCTCCTGAAGCTACAGGTGAAGAAGAGAAACCTTCCGCGATCACCATCCAAACAGAAGCAGAAATCTATTTCGCACTTAGTTCTTCATTAAAAAGTGGGGAACACACCACCTGGCTCTCAAGAAGCTTTTAAAACTACATGTCAGATTTGGGAAAGCCCATTGACAGTTATGGCTGATATCTTTGATTAGTTGGAGGTTGGAGATCAGAGTGTAAGAAAACAAGTACTGGCAAGGATATCTAACCCTGAAAGTACTTTTTTTGGAGACTATGCTTTTTTGACCAGAAGAAGGTGTTAAATAAATAAATCTATGCCTGTAGAGATTGGGATGTCCTATTTGCATAAAGAAATGAAGAGAAAATCATCTCAGAAAGCCCTAAATGATGGACCAGACATACATTCAAAATATACATTTTGGGAATAGAGCAAACCTATTTGCAACTAGAGGAACAAAAGAGAACATCAAAATCAGCCCTAATGGCTTACATTTGGATGCAATCAAACCAAGAAGAGGTTTTGCTTGGAGCTGTGCTAGACATTTCATAATGTTTTCCCTCATCTTCCCACACATTCAGTAAGGAGAAAGGTCATCTACTGTGTTCCTCTTTCCACTCAATTTTACACTTGCTTCAGTGGCTCACGGCTGTAACTGCAGGTCATGCCACCTCAGAGACAAAGAGACTTGGTGCACTGATGTCTCCATGACAACATCAAGGGGGTGGAGGTGCTGTTCTGCTGCGTAGTAGAGTGGCCAGAGGAGAGTTTATCTTTGCTTTGGTACAGAAAAGGTTAAGCAGAGCAAAGATCCGACAAAAAACAGCCTTTTTTTTTGGTAAAGTTTTAAATGAAAAGTCACATCAGTACGGGTTTGGGACATGGCAGGGGCAGTGGGTGGTAGGAGACGAATGGCATCACAGGTTGCAGCTAAAAGTCAGACACTGGAGTTAAACAGTCATGAGGAGTCCATAATGAAGGGTACTCTATAAACCATTTCTATTAAGCTTACAAAACAGGCTCCCGACTGCACTGAGAGTGCTGGCAGAATTTTGAAATGACCAGGATCCCCGCTATGCTTGGTAACTGTGTGTACCCAGCACAGGGCCCCCAAGAGGAACTGAAAACTGGAACCAGCTGCGCTCAAAAGTGTTCGACATGTTTCAGTGCCTCTGTAAACAAATACAAACTTCCTAGCTTTATAACAAAGACCAAACACTTCTCCAGGCCTAATGGCTGGGGTTCCCTTTTGTATTCCAATCCTGCTAAAAGTTTGATGCTAGCCTGTCTTGACTCTAGATCTGAGTTAAGAAAACAGCTGCCTTCAAATATACCACTACTAACAGCTCAGACATGTAGAATGGTCTGCCACTAGAGAGAGGGCCACAGGATTCTTGCATTTTCAGTTTGGCCAAAGGAAAAAGAGGAGGTCTCAAAGTCAGAGAGAGAGGGGAGAGGGCAGGAGATGGAAGTAGGAAGAGAAATAGGTGAACAGCTATATTCTGGGTTGGTGATTTTGCAGACTGGGTTCTGTGGGGTGTCTTGAACCGAGTTTAGTTCTTGACGCCATCCACATGTTATAGACATGTATGTATAGCTTCACTTGCTCCCGATTTCTGGCTTACAAGACTCTCCAGGACGGATCTCGTGAAATGCTGGGCTGGGCTGGGGATGGGCCTTGCTGTCTTTCTCCAGACTGAGAAATCTGAAGGCAAGCAGTGGAGCCACCCCAGCTCCGCTTGACTTCATGCATCCTGCCATATTGGGCAGAAGAACAGGAATGCTTTGTCAGTTTCGGCTCTTCCTGGGGTTCACACCAGTGTGGATGAGGTAGCGGTTGCCCTGGCTTTAAGATTTGAAAACTATGTTAATATCCCAGCTCCACTGTCGCCTCTGTGTGAACCTGGGTTTCCTTGATCTCAGCATAGAGATTCTAAAAGAAGCTTTCACTTCCTTCCGGTTTAAAATTCTGTGACTTGGACATCTTGTCTTATGCGAACACTTATCCTTTCATCTTCCTGCCTCCGTTATCCCATCAGAATGCTAAGGTGAACTTCTTCCTTTCAAGGCTGAACTTCTCAGACTTTCATTTTGCATTCTCCCTCTCAATCCTGTGACTCACACTCTTCCATTGGAGATGTTTCTGCCAGAGCATGTCATGCTTTTCTCCAGAACTACTTAGGAACAGCTCTTCAAAAGGTCTTGTACTGTGATGATGAATCGGAAGCAGGACTTCCGGACCAGTTAAGAACACGCAATGTTTCCATGCAACCTCTCCCTTGTGTTAGGCATAGGTAAAGAACGCAAATGAATATCCACTTGATGAAGAAAAGTCCTCCTTGTGAGAATGCCTATTAGAAGTGTTGCAAGAGATGTCAGCAGCCTTCAGGAACAGCCATGTGCTTTGACAGATGCTCTCATTTTGGCTAGCATTCGAAGTCCCTGGAGAGTTTCTTGATTGGACTTCTGAGATTCTTCAAAGAACTCTTTTCTCCTCCCATCTCCCACTGGGAATTGGTACATGATTGCATCTGCATTGGCTTTCTTTAAAATTGACACCAGGGATATTGCTAATTGGGTCAGCAGAGCATTCTCATAAAAGTTGGTTATGTTTGAGCTTAGCTCTGAGAGTGTGAGATGGCTTTAGGTAGATGCTTTGAGGGCAAAATAAAGGTAGGCACCCTAAGTGCTGATTCAGTGAGGGGTTATTTGTTACTCTCTAGCTTTGCTTCTTTCCCAGTTATTCAAATGTGATTGTCCACTCAGGGGTGGTCCTGCCATTCTCCAGTTCCTTAACCCTTTTGACCTTCCACCCTAACGGTTCTCCCTCTCACCCCATACCCATTTGGACCTGGTGCACAGCTGCATTTCCTAGTTGTCTGCACCGGAGAATCTCGACAGCGGCTTCCTCCCCAAGGGCCGTGGAAAACATCTGGGCACATTGTCTGCAATTGGCAAAAGAGAGAGCTTAGCACAACACAAGTGAGAAGCCATCCGACTGGAGAAAGCATGTGATCATCATCAAGGCAAGAGGACTTCTTCAAGTGATATTGAGAGTCTCCCCTTTTCACTCCCTTCTCCCTTAGGATGAAAAGCCAATCTGCTTTGAACAGATCTTTGTTTTTCCTCTTAGAAATAAGTTATGTGGGCTCTTCACAAAGGAAACTGATTTCAGTGTTAGTCTGGAGACAACTTGCTTAAAGGTTTGATGAAGAAGGGCGATTGAAAGAATCAGAATAATTAAGTATCTGATTCTGATGCTGGAAACGTGGGTCCAGTAGGTGAAAACAGGTGAGTTGTAATGATTGGCAGAGAAATTTTGTATGTTCAGGGTCTCAGAGCCTCCTGGATTACTTGATTTTAAGAACAAAATTAACTTAAAAGCTCTATCATTAATTATTACTCATTCTGAAAGTCTTTTAGAGAAAGCTTTCCCCCTCCCATGATCTTCAAGTCAATGAACTCATAGGAAGCCCCTGACTAATGAAGGCTTTGTGTTAGTTGACAACGGTAACATCACCAATCTTCATAGAAACAAGCCAAATCTCAAAACTCACTGATTGGCAGCCCAGGGTGCTGGACAGTTTTGTCTTGAATTTGCCTACATTTGTCAAGCCAAGTGTGTAAGGACTGCATCCATGGTAGGCGCCTCTGCAGAGAGAACAACAGAGGGATGAGGTGAAGTCCATTTGCTTTGATCACTGGCCTATGGAACACTGAATAGCACATAGGGAAAAAGGTCTACAAAGACTAAGGAGAAGTAAACTGAATACCACTAAACTCCAACTCTGATGATTTCTAAGAACTCTTCCATGTCAGGGTAATGTACTCCTTTATTTTTTCTATCATCGTTTTAAAATTATGAGAGGAATTTTGGAGGTCCTCTGCTGAAGAATTCTGACATTAGCAGCTTATTCAACTCCCTTATTCTAAAATCCTGAGAAATGGTTTTTAGCAACCTGCCAGAAGTTATATTGCTCAAGGACAGCCAGTCTTCAGAGGTGCAAGTAATTACCTTGGGAAACCAAACATCTGCTCCTGTGACACTTCAACATCTTTGGGAATGTGATGTGATTTCTATCATCTTTGGGAATTTCTTTTTAAGTACCTAAAAGTCACCTTACTTGTCCCTTAACAAATATGGGTTTTGTTTCTTTGGAACACGAGTAGTAATATTTAGTATAAATTTATCTGTTTCTGGTCAATTAATTTTGGAAATTTCTCAGATAAAAATCACTCATAAGTAAGGATATAGGATTATTAAGACTGTGGAAAAGAGTGATCATATAAAAATCCACACATGTGGAATCTCGGTAGTACAGTGTTAGTTCTTTTGTCATTATATACTTTGTAAGTCAGAAGGCTTATTTTGACTCATAGCTCTGGAGGTTCAAGTCCAAGTTTGATGATTCCATTGGTTTGTCCTCTGGCGAGGGCAGCAAATGGGAATGGCAAGCAAGGAGAGAGTAGCCAAGAGCAGAGAGAGTGACGGGACCCAACATGGCTGTGAAGCCAGCCTTCCTGGGACTGCTTGCTGAGGGAATGCACTCAGTGGTTCAAGGACTTTCTACCAGACTCACCTTCTTAATACCACAACTGGATTAAACTAGTATTTTTAACTTATGATTCTGAGAGCTAAAGTCCTGCATGAGTTCAGGAGCCTCACAAATTCAAACCACAACAAGTACCATTGCTGATTCAAATAGGTCAGTGATTACCCAAACATATCCATTGTGGAATGCTCACTAGGTAAAGCATCTATCAATTTATTCCTTATTGCTTTGATTAAAAAGAACATATTTAGGGCAGATGCACTTTTTTCCCCCCTGAATGTATCTGATTGACAATTGGCTGGTTGAATATGAACTAAAGGGCGTACAATCCATGAATGGTGAGGGTCAATTGTAACATGAAATCACTGCTTCTCACATGTCAGAGAAGACATATACAGTGTTAGATAATGCAACCTAGGAACTTAAAATAAAAGGTGAAAAACACAGGCAACTGGCATAATGAAATAAGTATGTGACTTTCTATTACATACAGAAATTAGTATGGGTGCAGTATAGAACTTAGAGCCTCTATGGGTATAAGGCATTCATTTACCGGTTGGTCTATGTTGCAGTCCACACATAATCAAAAGGCTATCCTGTAGCCTTCATCTTCCATTCATTGGATGAATCTATGGCTTTATTAAAGCTCCAGGCTTCCTGTGACACACACCAATGTTGATGGTGTTATCCAGCTATCACATTCATTTAACTGCTTTCAAAATAAAACTTAGAAAAATGACCACGGGAAATCATTCTCTTCCTTTGTGCTGTCATTTAAAGACACATATTTGGTATGGGATTAGTCAAAGTTACCAAAGGTGAATATTCCAGTGTAATATTACCTGAAAGTAATGATATCTGTGTTTTGTGTGTGCGCTCTGGCCATCAACATGGCCAGGTCGTTGGCTTCAGAACCACTGTTCACCAAGAAGATGACCTAGAGGAAAAAGACACATGGCCCTGCGCTTCAGTGGAGTTCCTTATTATTCAGGTAATTCTACATTGACAATGACTATTCTCTTGTCTGTCAAGATTGAGGAGAACGCTCTTCGGAGAAGTTTGGGTTATTTGTCAGTGTCGTCATTAAACTGTTAATTCCACAGTCCTGCACTGAGTAGTGGCCAAGTTCAAGGTATGAAAAAAAAGTGATGAAGATGCTGTCTCAGTTGCCAAGCACTGGCTTTATTTGGTAATTTGCAAAATGTTCAGATGGTGAGATTAGTTGAGCATCATAAAATGGGTAAGTGATCAGCTTGACCTGAAGACTGAGGCTCTGCTTCTGAACCTATCTCACCCTACCTAATCCTGCAGGCTTGTGACGAGGCAGGCTTCTTGGCTCTGCCAATAGTGTTGTCCTGAAAAATCAACCACCCAAGGAAAAATATAAAGACCAGGCTTGGGCAGAGGAATAGGGAAAACTGAAGAGAACTGGGTCCTCTGAATTGAGCTCTGGGAGGCCTGTGTCGGTGACCCATGAACACCTAAGGCTGAATTTAGGCTTCAGCCCTTCCAATTTTCTTCATCTGTTCTAGATAATATGCTAAGCAGAGCATCTAGATGGTACAGATAATACAATGGTACTTTAAAAGGTGTGTGGAGAGATGGAATTAAAAGATGCATTTATGTATAAACTAAAAAAAAATCAAACACTGAGTATTCTAATTGCTTCACAAATATGAATTCATTTAATGGCTCTGTGCAAATCTAGGCCATTATGTTAACATCTCAGTTCTGTTGAACGGTTCAGTCTTTTAGATGTAGAATATCTCACTTATCAAAAATACTGAAATACATTTTTCGGTCAAATAAACTGAATGAATGGCATTTATAAGAGTTGGTTCCACTGTTTGTAAAAGCAGAAATACAAATAATGTTGGAAGAAGGGCTGTTGGAGTAAAGCCACACAGAAGTCTTGAGGCTGTCAGGAGGATGAGGGCTTCTGGAAATTGATTTCTGCCAGGATATGTTAGAAATCAAGAAAAGATGAGGCTCAGAAATTGATTTGCTTATGAATTCCTTTCTGCTGCTGCATTGCTTCCAGATAAGGCTATCGAATCACTGTTACAGGTGTTTGTGGCATGGCTAAAATTCCCTGCTCATTCTCTTGGTTCCCAGGGTGACTTCCCTGGGCTCATGAGACCCCTGTCCCTTGGAGCTGGGAGTGTTTTACCTTCAGAGGCTCAGGAAGAAGTGCTGAAAGCTTCTCTGCATACTCATGCATTGGGGTGTGGAAGAAGACGCTGCTTGTGTGCCACAAGCGGCTCAGCTGTGCTTGTGCCACTGCCGTTACCTTCCTGGGTAAACAAGAGAACAATTACACCAACTGCCAGTGGGCATGCCCCTTTAACACACACGCCGGCCACAGAACCCAGACATACGGCTTTTTCTCACAGTATCAGGAAGCAGATCTTATCCACAGCCGAGACAGAAGTCCTGGACTACATGTGTCTGACAAGGGGATTTGTGGCTTCAAATGACAGTGAGTTCCTCACACAGCAAAGGTTCAAAGGCAGACTCAATGAGAACTAGGAATTTTAGAGCAGGTCTAGTGGAGGAGGAGCTTGGGCCTAGGCTTTCTAGCTCTGCCTTCTTATTGACCAGCCTCAGAGCAGTTTGAAAAAAAACAAATGGCTAATATAAGCCTATGTGTGCTTCCCATGCTATTTTTCTGAAGAACTGTGAATTCATTAAGCACATGCACACAGGATGAACTGCTTTTCCATCCCAAGAGACGGCAAATATTTGGTTTTGAGCACTTGTCAGAGCAGAACATCTCATATCTGTGAAACCTCATTATTTGAAAGACCAAGTCAACTTTACAGGATCAGAATGTTCCCAGTGAAGGATAGTAGGAACCAAGGGTGGATGGACATGTCTGATCTGACCAGGGAGACGTTGCAAAGGCAGGCTAAATGAACTTGACTGAAATGACAGAAATTGTCATGGTTTGTTTCATACTAGTTTTGTTTATTATTAATATCTGCCTCATGCATGCATACAAATAAATTCAGAGGTTGAACAGTTTTGAGAAATAACAGATCAAACAGATTTTTTTTGACTGCAGGACTATTAGTATTTTAAATAGGCTAGTAAATTCTATCTAGAGAGGAGATATGAAGTGTTCACAAATTTGTTTTTCCATGGCAATGTTTTTTCCATGGAACCTCTCCTATAATGGGTGCTTCATGAAATTTACTTTGGAAAATTGTGGAGATTCAGTAAATTATAGAATAAAAGAGATACTTGGCAAAACTTTGTTTTAGCGAAAAAAAAAAAGCTGAAAGCAACTAAATGCTGGGATGGAAGGGGAAGACTAGTATTATGGTAAGGTATGTGGGCAAGGTGGACATGCAGGTGTGGGAGTAAGAGTCCTGGAATGTCAGTGGTGCTGGGAATTAGAGAGGGGCTAGTGGAATAGGTGTTTCAGTGCAGGGACAACTGCACCCTGCTGTTAGATTTGCTATGGGAAATGAAAACCAGAGTGGAGCCAGAGAGGACTCTAAAATTCTTGCCTAGAATGCTGGAAATCCCAGGATTATTCTAGAAAAAGCAGCTAGCTATCTAGTTCTGCTCCTTTACAGAGGCTTCTTCCAGGGTAGGTGGTTTCCATGTGCTCCATGATTCAGTGAGTGTCTTCATAGAAACAGTTTTGTGGAGATAATGGATTCAGTCTTGGAAATGTTGAGTTTGAGTGGAGGCTGGACTATCAAGGGACGGGAGGTGTCCTATTGGCAGTGGAAAATATGGGGCATCTACATAGGCACCCTGAGCTTGTTAAATTTACTGCATCTTGGTGAGAGACCAAGAATTGGGTAAGCTTGCTGAAAGTGTAGTAACTCCATGAGCACGGGTGGGAAGATGAGGTGAGTATATGATGAGAAATACTGAGAAAAAAGGAGATTCATTGGTCAATACATTGACAAGTAAATTTCTAGTGAGGATTATATTTGTCTTATATCATCCTGGCTTCCCTCATCCATTTTGGTGTCTATGAAGAACATTTTCAAGCCAGACGTTATTTCTCATCTCTTGTCATTCCTTTCCATACACATCTGTACAGACACTTCTTTGAGAGTCTTTCCTTCAGTACATTCTTTCTTTGGAACATTTATCTTAGTCATTAACACACACAGAAACACCCCAATCTCATGGTAGTTTCATATTGCATGTACCTCAAGAATGATACGATCTTGTCAAAAACTTAGAAATGGATAAAGCACTTAACATTTTTTAATCCAAGAAAGGATGTGGAAAGTATGTGGAAGTCTGCCAGTTGCAATCTTTAATAGATGTATTTTTAAATTAATGGATTCATTAAAAAAAGAACCAGATAGACGGACAATGAGGAAGAGACCTCCCATTAACTGCTTTATATCCCAGTCACTTCTCAAATACCTAGGCTGTGCAGGGCTGGGCCACGCCCAAACTAGCAGCAGCCAGCAATTCAATCTAGGTGTCCTATACAAGCCACAGAAACCCAATTTCTCAAGCCATTGGGTGTCAGTAGGAAGTTGGAGTCAGGAGCTGACATAGGATATCAAACCCAGCTACTCCACTGTGGGATGAAGGCATACCAATCAGTTTCTTGTGCACTAGGTCCAAAGCTTTTCTTGTTTGATAGATATTTTTAATGACAAGAGGCAAAGCAAGGGTTGTAATTCACCAACATGATGAATTCCCATATGTCCAGGATGAAGATCCTTGGATTTTAAGGATACTCACGGATGGCAGTGACCAACACTGACAGTGACAATTCCAGAAAAGAAGTCAAGGTATCTGTTTCCCTCAACATCAAATAGCCACTCCATGTGCCCTTGATGGAGCAGCAGGGGCTTCCGGAAATACGCCGTCCCCACAGGAGAGAGATGTTGCTTGTGGATCTCCAGAACACGGTTGTAGGCAAGGGACTGCAGAGAGAGATGAGAATCTCATTTCCTTTTCCCCATATTCCTTTCAGGATCAACAGCAGTCCATATTCTACTGCTGAATCTCTCAGGTGAGCTGGGAAGTGGGCTATGACACAATAGAAGTCCGCAATGGCCATCTGGCAGGAAACTACGACCCTTTTTCCTAAGGAAGGAAGTATTGCAGCCTTTTAATCTGTTCCTGGGTTGAATATGAAGAAACAGATTTCTGCTTCTCAATTGGCTTTGAGTTGATTTTGGTTATGGGGAAAATGAGCTTTGAAAGTGAATGTTCCAATCAGTACCATTTTCATTGCCATAGCATTTGTATTTCTATTTATTTGATAAGGGCATAGAGGGAGAATAAGGAGAGGGGGAGGGAGAGGGAGGAAAGGAGGAGAGGAGTGAGAGGGAGTGAAGGAGGGAGAGGGGGAGAGGGAGAAGAAAAGGGAGAGAGAGAGAGAGAGAGAGAGAGAGAGAGAGAGAGAGAGAGAGAGAGAGAGAGAGCGCGCCTGCCCAATTTATGTAAGTGTGAAAACAAAAAGAGAATTTTATAGCTTCTGGTGGAAGACTCTGATCCTTCAGATTATGCATTGTTGCATCAGTTAGCCAACATGGGAGCAATGCTTTTTAAAAGCAACATGCTCCTTCACATTTGTGACATGCACATGTCTACCTGCATACTTGTGTTGTCCTGTATAGTCTCTCTCAGGTACTGTTTATCTTTGTCTCACCCCCATGCACACCAATCAATATACCAGACTCAAACGGAGTAGCAGTGTTTCTGATGCTCCCAGGAGTTTGGAGGATAGAATAGCTGAGATGGGATAGTTTAGTTTAAAGCAAGGGCCTGTGTGGGTCTTTCTTGGGGGAACAACTGAGATGCTGCATGGAGAATCACCTCCTTGGGTTTCGTAGAAGCCCTAAATCTTACCTGGTATCTTTCAGGTGAGAAGTCACATGGAGGCATTTCAGGTTTTGTGTGAAGATCTAGCTTGGCTATGGATGCCCAGGAAGCACCTATTGAAAGTGAAGTGAATTACAATCCCTTAGGTACTTTTATTTCTGATTTGGAAAAATCATTTTCAATCAAGATTTAGTTTGGATTTGAAAACTGAGGTGCAGCTAACTCAATAACAAATTTGCTGGAGGGTAAAAAAATTGTTCTTGAATTTAGTCTGGAAAGATGTGGCAGGTGTTGGGGAGCCATGATATTTCACATTGCGGTTCTTCACAAATGTGGGAAGCTCATTTTAGGATAGCCCTCACTCAGGGATTATGAGTCTTTCTCCAGTTGACAGGACTGCCAATGGAGTGTGTGGCTGAAATCCCTTCTGTTTGTTCATGAGAGGAGTTTTCTAGACTCTGAGACCTCTAATGCCTGAATCCCAGTTGGTTCATAATAAATGTGGGTTAATGGCTATTGAGCATTCTGGTAGGGCATGAAGAGGGTTAGAGGTTGGGCAGAGTGCTGTGTTAACAAGTAACGTATGAATATATCTGGAAGACAAAATTTCCAAAATAAAGGCTGGTTATATATGACCATAACAAGAGAGAGAAACTGAGTCAAGGAATCACTAAGTATTTAATTGGAGATAAAAGGAGACCTTTGGTTTTGGTGAGGGTTAGGGGGCCAAAATACCCATTACAGAGATGAAATGAAAACGGTCAGTTTTAACATCACCAAGCTAGTTAGCTAAAGAATAAAGAATGGAACTCCAAGTTTCTAACGCCTCACATAGTAATCTGTTTTGCTCATTTGTTGGTCATGTTCTCCACCCTACTAGCCTGGATCTTGTCAATGTATGGCACGGAGATGTGATAATGGAACCAGAGAAAAACCCAACAGGAAGAGGCATCTAGAGATCTGACAAGTACCATTGAAGAAGAATGTTCCTAATTTTGGAGAGTCAAGGCCAAAATTCAGATAATTCTACAGGTGGAGAGAGCTGAGGAAATGGTGCCTGTATGCTGCCTGAAGAATTTGAATGCATGGATGAAACGTTGGTGTTTTTATGGATTTTATGTCACAGTCCTGAGAAACACAGTGAACAAGTGCATTTTTAAATGAAACTGAGAAGTAACAGCTCTGAATATATATATATATATATTTTTCAAAGAGATCCCATTCATTTTTTCCTCTAAATAGTCACTAATGCTATTAATTCACTCTTACTTTAAAAGCAAGTGTCTTTTGGCTATGCAAGGCATAGAAAAGAGAAAAAAATTACAGCTTATTTTTCTGAGAATTTCACCTCTTAAAAAGCTTTTCATTCTGTCTCTCTGCATTAGTTACTTTCCCAAGATGGAGAAAAAAAAAATATTCTGGGTGTTTCTAAGAATTAAAAATACTTTACTCCGTCAGCCTCATTTTCTTATCTGCAAAATTGGAGTTGTCCACTGAGTAGGCTTTAAGAACTCTTCCTCCAAGGTTACGGGATTACGCAAGCAGGCTGGAGAGAAATGGAACGAAGAACTATGAGAAGAAGCCAGAGCTGTCAATAGTCCAGGCAAGCTCATTCTTTTATTCACCAAAATTATAAGCATATGATGGTGGAGGGAGGATTCCAAATGAAGTACATGTAGTCTTGGGCGAAAGAAGGAAGGAGGGGGGAAGCAGGAGAGGATGGAAGGGAGACAAACAGCAAGCAAGACAGTAGGAAAAATAAATAGCAAAGTTAAGTCTAGGTAATATCTTGAAAATCTCTTGGCATCATAACAGTGCACTTAATCACCAACTCAAAGTAAAAATATGTGTAATAATAGTGATAATTGGGGGATAAAAATTAATAAAAGCACTTTGGTATTATTTTCCAGAAAAAATTAAAATTAAAACATTTATATGATTACAGGCATTCTCTACTGAAAACGATTTGCTTTGCAGATGATGTGAACATTGAGGGTTCACAAAGCTTTTGTTTGGATTCCTGAAAGTGCGTATCTGTGTGTGTGAGTGTGTGTGTGCATGTGTGTGTGTATGCAAAGGGACTGTGTGTTCATTAGGGGAAGAAGAAAGCGACAAAATGGAGTGGGACAAAAGGAAAGAGATCTAGTTTGATAAAACTGAATGCCAGGTAAGCTTCTGCAGGCGTTTTGTGGTTCCTTTGGCATATATTTTATCTGATTTGCTATTACCTTTTTAGGTCAAACACAGGTGACAGCTAATGATTTTCATTTAATCCACACATTTTTACTTCAATTCACATGGAAAACTTGAGACATTTCAGAAGGGAATTCAATTTGGAGAACAGCACCACTTTTGTGCGATGAACACCAAGTGGGCAGTTGGATATTATTTCTGAGCTAGTTGTTTCTCACACGGTTCCATAGGAGATAGTTAAGTGACTTTCCCTATGTTTTCTTTCCCCTAAATCCCACTGTCAAAAAGGGAAACACTTCTGGGCACGATAAACGTGAGAGAGCAATTTTTCCATGTGTTTGGAAATGTTAAGGGGAATTCTTTTTTTGTGATGGTACTTTTCTAGTATCTGTAGACAGCTTTCAATCCAGGGGGAGCATTGATCAAGAATTTCCTTACCTTGTGCAATTAAAAAGGCTGTGGAATACTGGAAAATACTCAATGAGTCCAGTGCAGTTTGTTAAAAATGTAAATTATGTCAATTTCTTTATAGCATCTTGCCCATTTGATATCTCATTGGTTACACATGAGAACTACTGAGTTGGCAAAGGAAGGTTTTGTGACCTAGTTGCTTTGGAGCTCAGGCAGTGTCTAGCTAAACAAGGAGCCGCGGAGGTTTGAGCCTTGAGAGTTTTGTGTTGCCCTTTCCTGTAGGGGTCAGCTTCAATTTTGTTGGTTTCTGGAGATGTGTGGGGCAGCAGTTGGTTGAGGTGAAAAAATTTTTTTCTTTTTTTAATATGACACACAAAAATTGTATGTATTTGTGGAGTACCATGTGATGTCTTGATGTGTGTATGCATTGTAAAATGTTCAAATCAGGGTGAACTTTTTTAGTGTGCCCTCACACTGCTGGTACAGACAAAGTCAGACTTAAAAAGCAGACTGATGGAATTGGACCTCTTTATGAAGAGTTGTGACATTATGGGAAAAAATCAATCGGGGGGTATGTGGAAACTGGGGAGAGGGGATTCCCAGACTATACAGAATTATATGATAAATTTCAAAAATAAAAATTAAAAAAAATTAGGGTGAATTTATCTATCACCTCCAATATTTACCAACTCTATATGGTGAAATCATTAAAAATTCTCTTCTGTATGGGATGTCATTGCTATCTGTGATCTTTCTTCTGTGAAAGCAGCAGAATTTCCTTCTATCGAACTGCAGCTTAATACTCATTTGTCTATCTTTGCCTGTTGTGGGTGGGGACACACTGTTCTCTTGGGATCCCCTGCCATAATGCTTCCTGCATAAGGTGCCCCATGTTGGCAGGAAGGTGCAGAAGGGTACTTGTCCTATCATGACCTCCAGTTCCTCCGTGGGAATCACGTCTGCCCAGTTTTCTGTGCTCCAAGCCAAGGATCACTCATGCCAGGTGCCTGCCCCCAACCATAAAGTCATTTTCAGGCTGTTCTATGAGAAGTGACTGTCTCCTCATGTCCCAGGTCCTCACCCTCCAGCTGGTCATTTTCACCCCCATCATGCCTCTGCGTCCTTTCACTAACTGTGCCCCTTTGCTCAGAGGCCATTGGTTATTGTCCCGAGCAAGAGCTCCCCTGAGGGTCTCCCTTTTGAAACATTTGGGAATGGGCCTTCTCTGAAATCACCCTTCCAGGTCCTTGGCACATGCAGTCAGTTCTGCAGCAGCAATGTATTGAGCTCTATGAGTTCACTTCCAGCTCAGCACATGTGCAGCTCTCTGTTGTCCCTCCAGTCTTAAACTTTTTCCACATTGTACAAAATGGCACCTGATGTGCCACTACTAGAGTTTTTGATCTGCTGGCCATCAGGTCTGAGGGCTACTCGTACCTATCTTGGGTGGAACCTGTAGAATGCCACATTGTTTGCAGTCCACTGAGCCAGAAATGAGTTCACTCCCAGCTCAGTGCTGGCACAGTCCTGTCCCATACTCTTTGCCTCACTATACAAAATGGCCTCCAGTTGGGCGCTAGGGGGCAAGCTGGGCTGTGAAATCCATCCTGTTCTCACACCACCCCTCTGGGACCTGCCGCTCTGTCTGTGCTCCTGGTCAAATTAAAGAGACAAGCAGGGCAAGCATTTCTTCGTCTTGAGCTCCTGGCGAATGCCCCTTCCCACCCTGTTGCTGGTAGAGTTCCGGTTGCAGGTGCAGTTCAGATTACTGCTCACTGAATGCTGCTGGGGTATCTATCAGTCATTGCAACACCACACCTTTGTGTCTGCTGTTTTCCTGTGCCTGTCAGTCTCCAGGTGCCCCTCTGCTGTTGTTCTGTCTTTCTCTGTGTCCTAGAATGTGCCTTTTATAGCTTCATACTGGCTAATGTTTCTCTGTCTATTTATATGTGTCCGTACGTATTCCATCATCTTGATTCTCCTGAATTTCATACTTTATTTGGAGTTGCTTTCCTTTGACTTCTCTATAATTTCCACTGAAATGTCATATAAATTTTCTTTCAAAATTGTGTGTAGTCAGGTTTCATTATCCATGAGTTTCAAAAGGGAATATTACAAAACTCCTGGTTTTGATAAGGAAGGACTGGAGCAGATGGGTTGAGAACTGACTGTTGTGTTGTATTCTCTGTCTTGAAGACCCTATCCTGGCCTGAAGCTCCAGAACTCAGGCCCTCCCCCGCCCCCCGCCAACCCTCTGCTGACTCATGTCCCCCTAGTTCCCACTTACGGTTCAAGGCAGGGCAGGCCTTGGTGATCCTGGGAGCGGAGGTGTTCAAGCACCAGGTCCTTGGCAGATGTCTCCAGTAGAGAGTCATGTCCCCTTGAAGGCAGTGAATCTTCCTACAAGCGGGTTGGAGGATGGGCTCCCACCGCTCACTGACCTGCTAAGATGTGTAAGCAGAGTAGGCTCTAAAAGGGAAAGTCTGTCTCTGTGACTGCTAACAGCCTTGAACTTAGACCGGAGCCAGCCTCTGATTGCAGCAGAGCTTTAAAGGGGGAGAGGAAGAAAGGGAGAGGGGAGAGAAGAGAAAAGGGGCGAGAGAAAAGGAGAGGGAAGGGGAAGCAAGAGGGGAGGAAAAGAGAGGAGAGGAGAGAAGAGGGAAGGACAGGAGGGGGAAGGGGAGGAGACGAGAGGGGAAAAGACCTTGGGAGAGCAGACCAAATAATGGGAAAGGGATGAGTATTCCAAGGGGAAAACGAAGAGGGTATTGTATAACAAGGGAAGGCTTTGCACAGCTTTGGATCCCCCTAAGTGCTAAAATGAGGCAAGGGACTTGAGAACACAGAAGTAAGTATGTTTTATCAAATTTGAATTTTTAGCACCTTAAATTCTATTTTCATTCGTGACTCACTCTAACGCCAATGCCCACAAACACCTGTTTCATGTTTTTAATATACACCTTTTGTCATCATGTGTTCTTTTGCAATGTGTATTGCTTGGGGTGTTTGCGTTTTTTTATTTATGCAAACACATGCAATAGAGGTCTTTGTGTTCTCAGAGCCATGTTTTTAAGATCCTTTCAGGTTACTATGAGTTATCTCTTCCAGGTTTTCAATTGCTTCTGAGGAGTCAATGTGTTGTTGCATAGGAGTGCCAAACATGGGACAATGACAACAGCAACTGGAACTAAGGGACCAATAGAATAGAGGTGGGTGAGTGGGTGGTGTTTATCCTGTACTACCATGCAAAGGGGAAACTGTCTTGATCACTTTCTTCACCAACACCCAGGAAACCTCCTTTCTTCCCAAATGCCCACAAGGAGGAGAGGGCACTAAGTAAGTACTTTAAGTTCAATGTAAGCTGTCCCTTTTTGTAAGAACTTCTGGCTCTCAATCTGTTGTGGTGAGGCTGGATGGAGTGGTTTGTCACATGCTGTAGGAGTGACCCATTTCGGGTAGGCCAGGGACATAGGGCCTCTTCGGGGGTGTGTACAATCTGATGTGCTGCTGGACTGAGAGGAGAATATTTCGAGTCATGGAAGAAAGTCTGACATGTGCTCTCCAGGGTTACTGTGCTACGGTGGCTCTGCCTTTTTGAACATGCAGGATGTGGCCTCCCTTGCCTGGGGATATTTCTTGGGATATAAGGCTTGAGATTGTCATGGTGGGAGGTCCCAACTCCAGGGGCTTCCTAGAAAGATGTTTTTAGTCCCCAGAAGGAAAGTGAGAGATTAGATCTTCTGTAATCACAGGATAAAAATGCTGACTACTGGAACACAGCTATGCTACATGCTTTTCTTAAGCAAACTAGGCCACAGTAAAGCATGTGAAGCAAGTGAAAATCACAGCAAATATGACCATTAGATTTTAGAAAACATTCTTTGAGAAATCTTTCTCTATATGTATGTGTGTCATTTCGTCCACTGTGTAGCTACACTAGTCCAAAGTGTGGAAACAAAAAACAAAACAATACCCAAACAAAAAATTCCCCAAACCAAAAAGCCAAAAACCAGAAACAGATCTATGTCATCTTCTTTCATCTTTCATAATATTTCATTGTCTATTTTATTTACTTGTGGAAAGGTATTGCCTACTGTCTTAGTCCATTTGGGCTGCCATATCTCAGTCTGAGAATTTATAAAGAATAGAGATCTGCATTGTTCACATTGCTGGAAGTAGGCAAGTCCAATGTCAAGGCACCAGTAGATTGGGTGTCTGCTGGTACATTTGTATCTTCATACAGCAAGAGATGCAAACAAGAAAGATCCCTTGGGATTCTTAGAAGACATTGCTCTCATTCATTAGGATTCCACTCCCATTATCCATTCATCTCTCACAGATCCCCATCTCTTAAAACCATCACCTTGGGGATTAGAGTTTCAACATATGACTTGTGAGTCAGCAGAAACATTCAGAATAAATCAACTATTGTTATTCCAAGTAATTCTTTGGATCTTTCTTTTGCTTCTCATATTTCTTTTAGTTTTTTTAGTTATTTGAAAGGCAGAAAAACACCATGACAGAGCAAGCTTCCATGTGCTGGTTTGTCTCCAAATGCTCATGTAGGCTGGGTCATGTTGAAACTGGGAGATGGAAATTCAGTCTAGGTCTCCCACACGGGTGACAAGAAGCTAACTCCTTAGTGCCATCACTGCTACGTTCCAGGGTGTGCCTTAGGAAGTTGGAATTAGAAATGAAGCAAGGGCTTGAATCCAAGCAATCCGATGTGAGATTAGGGTGTCACAAATGGAGAGTTAGTTGTTATGCTAAATGCACACCTCTCCTTCTGATATTTCAATGACCAATATATTTCATGCCTTTTGAAGTTTTCTCATAGTTCAAGGGGTCCCCTCTTTTTTTTCTAGTTGCATTTCACTTTGAGAGATTCCTATTGTTATGTCTTCAATCACACTGTTTCTTTCCTTAGTTGAAGTCAGTCTTCTGAGACCATTAGTACCTCTTTTCATTTCTGATACAGTGTTTTCTATGTGTAGCATTTGCTTATGGTACTTTCATAGAATCTCTATGTGTCTTCTTCACTTTCCATCCGTTATTAAACATTGTCTACTTCTTCTGTTAGAACTCTTATTAACCATAGTTAACTTAACCTGATGATTGCAACATTCGTGTCATATTGTTTTAATGCTTGTTTTGTCTCTTCAGGTTATGTGTTTTTTCCCTATAATTTCTGCATCTCCTATTTTGGATGCAAAGTGAAAATGACATATTGGGGAATAGGATATGCATCAAACAGGCCTTGAATGTGATGTTTGACATTAAGCTGGTTGGGAGATAGACTGCATTTGCTCTAGCTGCAGGTGCCACACGATTCAAATTCCCCTGGTGTTTTTGTGTTTTTTCCCTTGAGCTTCCGTAAGATCTCTGCTTGGATAGGGCCAAGATCTGACAGTTCTTTCATCTGTATCCTACTGTGATGCTACAGACCTGAACTCAGTAGATCTCAGTTTTTAATGAGTTTGTAACTCCAGACTATGACGTTCACAAGTATTTCTTCATTACTATATCTTAAAAACAAAAGCAAAAGGAAAAAAAAAAATCCCTGTCTCCTACTTTCTTCCCTGACTCTCCTTCCTTGAAGCCCTTTTCTCTGTTGAATGCATTTTTTAAATTAAAAAAATTTTTTTTCTTTCCTATCTTAGATGAGATAGAAGGCTAGAGGGAGCTGGAATGAGAATGCTCTTTCCCCCGCGACATAAAACTCTGGTAAAGTCACTTCTACCGGAGAATGATCTTTCTTAAGGACACTGAGTAATTATACCCCTACCCCTGCTCAAGCAATGAAGCGATCTTCACCTGGTCATGCCCTCTCAGAGACAGCTTATCAAAGTTTAGGGGTCCTCTTAAGACTGTGGCAACCAGACAGTCTCTCATGCTCTCTCCAGTCTACACCCGGCTGCTAGCAATTTGCCGAAACCTGTGTTTGAATATCCCTGCTAGTCACAGCGCCAGTGATGTCTGTTTCTTAGCATATCTTGACTGTGACTGTCAGAATTCACATGTCTAGATTTCAGCATAACAGTTTACTTTGAAACCTCACTTTTCTGGTGGATTTGAAGAGTTGTTGATTTCCAATTGCTTTAGCTTCCTCTTATTTGTTTTTTTTTAAATATTTATTTGTTTGTTTGAAAGGCAGAGTGACAGAGAAGGAGAAGGAGGGAGAAACAAAGGAAGAGAGTATCTGTCATCCTCAAATGCTTGCAACAGTCAAGGCTGGGCTGGAGCAAAGCCAGGACCAAGACTCTACCCTGGTCTTCCACATGCATGGCAGGGAACCAAGTCTTTGGGCCATCTTCCCGTTGTTTTCCCAGGCACCTTAGCAGAAAGCTGGATTAGTAGCAGAGCAGCTGGGACTCAAAGAAGCACTCCAAAATGGGGTGCTGCAGGCTTAAAGATTTCTCTTTGTCTCTCCCCCTTTCTGTTGCAATGCCTTTCAAATGAATACACAAATATAAAACATTATGAGGAAGTGGACCAAACTGAAGATTAATAACTTTTCTATAACCCAGTGGTCCACAACACCTGTTCCCACCTGCCTTGTATTGCAGAGATGGTAGGGACAACTCCCACACTCTTGTGTTGGAACTGGAACTGGGGGATTCCATGTGTTTTATTTGATCTCTCCCTTTTGAGGAACAGCTGGATCTTCTGCAGTATCCGGGGGCACAGCATTTTGTGTACTTAATTATCTCTCTGCATACATTTCTTGAAGAAGGATTTCTAAGTTAAGATGCAGTTTTATTTTAAAATTGTGTTCCAACTAGTATTGCACAGAACTTTTCTCCAAGATGTTAATACTTTTGATCTCTTTAGAAATCCATGACATTCAAGAAATATGAAGACTGGGATGAGGAGGAAATCTGAATTTCCTCCAAATCTCCATTCTTAGCCTAGTTGTCACTTGAGATATCAAGGAAAGATCCTACTCTATGTGTTTTTAGTCTAGATAAATATGTGTAATAGATGTCTTCGTTTTTAGGCTCGATCAAATTTTATGAGTAATCTCCCATCTTCTTGTTCACAAATAAAATAAACATGTTCACAGATAAATTCCCAATAAAACAGTTGTTAGCTCTGATTATAAGGGACTTTATCCCTTGAATTATAAGTGACTTTTAGAGACATTTTTCTTTTCTCACTTTTGGGTATCTGGGTATAATTATTTTCCATTTAATCCAGGACAAGAGATGATGACAAAGACTCCAGGATACACAAATCACACATAGAAGGGCCATAGCATTAGTCTTTTGCTACCTGAGTTCCGTGTTTTCAGTGAATGGCCAATCTTGAAGGCACAGAACATATTTCATGTGGAAGGGAAATACTGGATTTCTCCTTGAAGCAAATATTTGACAACTTGTCATGTTAATGATTACAGGGGAGGATTTACACACACAGGTTCAGCAGCAATTGACTGGAAAGGCTGTGAGTGCATCTGAGCTTTGCTCTTTGTCCCCAGGTCTTTGCTAACAGAGCAGGGTCCAGGAAGAGCTACTGGCATTGAAAAATAGCCTTGATCTTTTCTCTTTGTTAACTCACGTAGGAGTTGTGATACTGATGGAAAGGGAATTTTTTTGAAAGATTTCAGATTTAAGTTATCTGAGTGTATTTCAGACATTTTATTTCACAATCAAGAGTGATCAGGAAAAGAATATGTAAGGTGTGCAACTGAGACTGGCAGTTGTGTAAGAATAGTTAAGTGGATATATGTGGTTCAGAAAAAATGGTGCAAAGTCACATTTTTTTTTAAATAAGGAAAGACTCTGGTCAAGTCTCCTTGGAATTTTAATTTTAATTGTTATAGATGAATTTTTATCTACCTGTATTTCTTATTGCTTATTTGAGAGAAAGAGGGAGAGAGAATGAGAATTTTCTGCTTACTGAGTTATTCCTCAGTAGGCATGACTGTGCGAGGCTGAAGACAGGAACATGGAGTTCAGCATGGATCTCTCATGTGGGTAGCGTTACCCCAAGTTGGAATCCTCAGTTTTGCCTCTGAGGATGTGCAGAAACCTGGATCAGAAACAGTATAGCTGGGACTCTGACCCACATGGCATCACTGCTGTGCCCAATGCCTGCCCCTTACTATTATTGAAGCAACCATCAAGACAGTCCTGAGATGTGCCAATCACCTCGGTCTGTAACCTCGGTGAGGTCAGAGAACACATCTTTAGTGCTCCCTGTCTCCTGGCACATGTTTTGGCTCACAATGCTCAACAAGTATTGTTCAGTAACAGATGTGGTACAAAAATGAATGACTAATTTTATTAGGAAAGATTTGTATTTCCAAGGAGAATAATAAATATTAAAACATTTTTGGTAGAATGGGTGGCAAATTTTTTTTTTTGACCTAGGTTCCCTTTCTTAGCTGTTAAAATGCTCCAGTTTCTCGTTTCCTTTTGTGTTAGAACCAAAACACAGTAATTTCTTCCAGATCATAACAGCATGGGAATTAACTGCATTTGGCTAAAGCTGGAGTTGCTTTATATATGGGCAAAGAGTTGCCATGCAAATTTAAGTCTCTCAGGGACAGAGAATTATTTGGCAAGGATCTTTAATTATGTCTGCTCCTTTAAGATTCTTTCTATTTACCTATTTATTTTTATTAGAAAGGCAGATTTACAGAGAGGAGAGACAGAAACATGTTCCATCTGCTGGTTCACTCCCCAAGTGGCTCCAATGGCCAGAGCTGAGCTGATCAGGAGCCAGGAGCTTCTTCCTGGCTTTCAAAGAGTCCCAAAGCTTTGGGCCATCCTCTGCTGTTTTCCCAGGCCATGAGTAGGTGGCTGGATGTGAAGTAGAGAAGCTGGGGTGTGAACTGGCACCCATTTGGGGTACTGACACATGTAAGGTGAAGATTTAGCCACTAGAATATTATGCTGGGCCCTTCTTTAAGATTCATATGAAACTGGTGATTTTAAATAAGTACAGATTGCAAAATAAAAATGAAGAGGGGTGCATTAGATGAGAAAACACCTTCTGTTTTCCTATGTGACTTTTAGGTGTTTATCAAAGGTTTTATGCCAAAAACTGAAGATTGCAAAGCAGTAAAGTTAGCCACAGCTGTAATTCAAGCGAAAATGTAGGATAATTCTAGGTTGGACAAACAAACAAAGGAAAAAGGGATGCTTTGGTCTTGAGATTCATAGTTTTAGTTGACTTTGAGAAAGTTTGATTTAGAATTGAGATTTGGAAACTCTTCTGCTTGTTCTTGGTTGTGAGCAGGACAAGATTCAGCACGCATCTGGGTGCTTGCAAACATGTTTACGTGTTTAAGACTCCAGTCTGGCAAGTGAATAAAGTCCGAGGGAACATGAAGGCTACAGAGAAAGGAAGTGCTGTGTTTTGATACATTGGAAGCAAGATTCAGTTTTGATTTAGACTTAGTAGGAAAACAAAATCAGGGAAAGTGTTGAAAGATGAGCACAAACATTTGTGCCTGCAGAAAATGTCATGGATGTGTGTCATAAGATAAATGTTTTAGTATGTGTTTATTTGCTTCCAAGAGTGTTGTCAATGCTCTATTTTTCATCCTTTTAAAGATGTGTTGCAACAAGCTTCACTGAAGCTAGAGAATAACTTGTCTTAAGTTTCCTTTTCGAAAATATAACACAAATTTCATATGTATAAGTAGAAAAGATCCTCCAAAATCCATTGCTCAGGAAATAATTTATTAAGTCAATTTAAACTCAGCATTGCGACTATTGCAAAAGCATTTGCTCTGAAAAAGGAGTGAAAATGCATCATAAAGTTACAGAGTTCAGCAATAATATCCATATTGATTGCGCCGAGTACAACTACTGGCAAATGTTATTTAAGCTCTTTTTGTGATTCTTAATGCTTTATAAGGAGCAAATGTGTCACCTTAGGAACAAACCTGTTGCATTGACAAAGTCTTTCAAGTACATTTATAAATACAGTAATAACATTCCTGAGCGCCCATTTTCTATGCCAGTGTTTGCAAACCAACATCCACAGGATGCTTTGACTTTCTCTAAAACTTTCCTAAAAAAATATTTTATCGCCTTCATAAAAATATCTGCGCTTTGAGTCAGTTTGTGAGCTTGTGTGTTATTGTGAATCTGCGTATAACTAGAGAAAAATACTTAGCATGTGCATGGGCAGGTGAGTTGAGGGGGTACTGTGGGATGGATGGAGGAGGCGGAGTCCCCCAAAGTAGAATATATTTTATGATATGGAAAGCAGGCTCAATATTATCTGCATGATTTCCCAGCTCAAGCCAGCAGAAACTGTTCCTTCAGTATCCCAGCCAGGACTGGCCTGTTAGGGGCTTTTCAACAACAGTTTTGTTTCTAAGCTCTACTCTCACTCTGTTCCCCCACCTTAAGATCTCAAGGTTTCCATTCAATGAAAGTTGTGCCTTCCAACACCTAAAAAATAGAGAAGGTTTAGAATGTATGAAAGTTGATTAGGAGTCTGACAGAGTTAAAATTTCAGATAGGATCTTGGCAACAGGTGGCAAGACCTAATTTGTGTTGTCTTTCAGAAAATCACATGCAATACTTTTGAAAAATGAGCTATGTATGATTTTTCCAGCTTGTCATTAACTGCATACATCCTGTGGTGACTGAAACTCCATATTTTGGAGCTTATAAAATACAAGGAGGCCAAAGCATTAAGGGGCAGATGGCTCCAATAGAAGCATGGGAAGGTCAGAGTTTCTTTGTAGCCAAATTTAAAGCATGAAACTCATTTAAGAAAGACATTTCTGACTCTTCTGTTGGACATGGCATTAGATAATTATCACAGAAGGGAATTCACGGAGCACACTCCTCATGCCAGTTCTCATTTCTGTACACAGGAACAGTTTCTAGATATCTGTATGTTAAAAGGAAATGATAATTCACTCACACTTCCTCTGATGGATTTTTTCAGGAAAGATGTTGTTAATAATATGGATGAATCACACTGATCCAAGAGACTTTACTTTGTTTTAAAACCTGGGTTGATTCTTCTTGTATTTCACATTGAAATGCTTCCCATACTCTAGTTTCATCTCATACATTTAGTAGCCTTTTACATTTAAGGGATGAAGTAAGGAAGGAGATTTTTGTCTAGTGATTATATTGAAAGGTGAGGATAAAGAACATAATTTTGGCCCAGCTTACATAAACAGTTGGTTGGTTATAGATTTTTAGCAGTGAATCCAGAAAACCTTCAAGAAAATTGCTTCATCCATACACATTATTCTAGTCACTTACATAGAAAACAAAATTAAAATATACAGGAAGGATAGACAAAGGGAAATAGATGTTTATTGAGTTAGGTGCTGAGCTGGGTATTTTTAATAATGACACAAATAGAACCATAATAACATATTATATTGGGATGCCAAGGATTTTTTTTGGCAAGTATTGTCTTTGGCATGCACTAAGACTGAAGATGTTATCATAATGGCAGTGAACCTTGTCTCCCAAAATATTAACAACGACTTTTCCTGTCCATGTTGTCCTCTCAAAATGGGAGAAGACAAATGAATAAATCCTTGGAAAACTGAAAGCCTGAAATTCAATAACCAAAGATTCACAAGTGAAAATGCACTGTAAATAACTTCCTAACACTGGCAAGAGAAAAATGGACATTGTGATAACTATATATGGAAATAAGTTCTTAAAATAAAATTATTTCTAATAAATAGCTGACTTTTTCCACATCCTGATATATTTGACAGCTAAAATCACACAAGGAAGATGTTCCTTTTTTAGATGGTTAGAGAAATCAAATTGTAAATCATGTAGTAGCAAAATGTCTTCAAGGAAATTACTTCAGCCACACTCATGTTGTTCTGATCCTCTCCATTAAAAAAAAAAAGAGAAAAAGTGTGGGCAAGGCAAACCAATGTTTGTTGAGCTAGGCACTGAGCTGGGTATTTTCAATAATGATACTGATTCTCATGGCTTTAGACAGCTACCTTGAGGTGACATCATTAGGAGTGCATCTGTACTCAATGGTGGTGTTGGTTTTGTATTTTGATGACTTACTTTTACTTCTTTATAAATGCATATGTCTAGATAAGTGTTCTAAAATGTAAAACTATAAAAATGGCTACTCAGAAAACCTAGTGCAAACCTGCAAAGTGGGGAGTTAGAAGTTGTAACAAACAATAACCCCAATGACTTCTGACAGTCACTTCTATTTTCCCACTTACTGGCGAAGAGTTTTGCTTGGCATTTGCTATGGACAGAGGAAAAGCAGAGGCAGCGGTAGCTATGAAAATAAGGACAGTTACACTGCTTTATCTTCTTCTCTTCAATATGGCTTTACAGAAGACACAATCACTCAGTAGGCTGGTTCTAGATTACTTTGGTTTCCACATGAGACTTTACATTGTTTCTAGTGAAGAGAGAAGCACAAAAAGCAGGCCTAACAATGCAAAGAATACGCTGAAGCATTTATGGTCACCTGAAGCAAGGCCTAGGGGTTGGCTTAGACAGCTATTGGAGATTGTACTTTAAACACATAACAACCCAGATCAGCTGTACACTGGCAAATGACACTATTTCTAGACAAAGATTAAGAAAAAAAAACTTGTACATTCACAGTTTCAGCAGAAACATATGGTTACATACTTTTAAACTTTCATTTTACATAGACACAAATCACAAACTTTGTTTTACATAGACACAAATCATCTGGAAATGTGGATAGATTATAAATCATTAAATAATGGTTTTCATTGGTATTTCATGATGAGTTTCCCAACATGAGGATTATATTTTTCAGTGTGGCA
The DNA here is from genome assembly GCF_030435755.1 of Ochotona princeps. Classification (NCBI taxonomy): domain Eukaryota; kingdom Metazoa; phylum Chordata; class Mammalia; order Lagomorpha; family Ochotonidae; genus Ochotona; species Ochotona princeps. Next base: position 22,886,788 of record NC_080854.1, on the reverse strand, counting down.
TGCACCACATGAAGCAATTGTAGTATAAAACAGTAAAACGGTTGTTTTAAAGAAAGGAATTTCACCTGGCAAATACATCAGCTTTACTATCAAGAAATATTCCAAGTGTGAGATATGACACTTTTTCATTTCTAAATTATGAGCAGCTTTGAAGGAAGGATGTTAGGACACAAAGGGGGAGGTAGTTACTTTTAAAAACAACAAAAAAAAATCATTGTTTTTGAGAATTAAAAAAAACCCCACAAATTCAAAGGTATCCTTTCCATGCAGTTTTCCAATTTCAGGTAACATGATAAATTGAAATCTTTTTTCTTCCCAGGACTCAGAAAATGTGCACAGAAATATTAAGACTATATTTTGAAGTTTATTCATTTGAAGCATAATTTGACCATAACTAATAAAGGTTACTTTAGAAATGACTATATCAGTTGTCAGTCAGTAGAGCTGTTTTATGATTTTAATGAACAGCAGGCAACATTTTAATTAACACACCAGGGCTAGCTGAGAATCCTGCCCACTGAATACCATTTTTTAAATAGAATATTTTTCTACATTAGGTGTTGCAGTGCTTTCTGAATTTTAGTCAAAGCATACATCACAGGCATTGATGTGCACAAACTAGTGGCTCTCACATAGTGTTTCAAGTGATGTACAGCTTTTTCCCATAAGCTCAGAACGTTGAATAGACTGTAGACTGGCCACGTGTGGCAACATATGTGCTTGGCAATTTGTGTAATTCTAAGATGACCCAAAGTTCTAGTTTCTATTCTTCCATTTTGTTTTATATTATTATTGTTTCATATTATTATTCTTTCATAAGAACAAAAATCATTCTCCCTGAGAAGTAGACATTTCAGGAGAGAAATATTTGACTTGCAGATGATCTATATATCACAAACAATGGGGTAAGTCTAACCCTGCCAATCATGGAGTAAGTCCAGGTTCTAATTATAAAGACAACTTCTGACTTTATCATAAGCTCAGATGGAATCGTTCTGTATTTTTGAAGTTTCTCTTACAATCTCTAGTACCAACTGGTCAGTATAGCTTGTATGAATCAATAATATTTGAATCAATGGACTATTTCACGAACAAAGGCTGTAGTGTCATTGATACACATCTCCAAACGGGGTGCGTTTGATGCTCAACCTGGGCTTGGATGTTTGTGCAGCTGTTTAACATTTGATTCCATTTATTGCGGAGTCAAAAATGTTTTTGAATAATTTCATTTCTTGCAGAGGCTATATTTGCTACTAGACATAAGTAGATCTTAGTGAAAAGCATAGGCTTTGTAGAGAAGGAGTAAAAGGTTCTAAATATTTAAGGCTAGGAAGGAAGGGGAGAAGCAACGACATGTAATCAGTTTGATTTGAATGACCATCTTTCCTTTCTTCCTCTTAATTATTGTTACAGACATGTGATTTCAGAGTATACTGCTTGGGTCAAGAGGTTGTCAACTAATACTTGCTCACATGCTTCTGGAGCTTTGACCTGAGATCCCACACTTAACTTATGATCATGAGAATTAAAGATAAAGTTGGAAGAGGTCTTAGAAACATTTTTTGCTAAACTCACGTTTCTAACAGGTGAGGAAATTTGGGGCCAGAGTTTAAAGGAATCAATCATGTTCAGTGGCAGAGATTTGACCTGGATTTGGACATGGAGGACTCATTCACTATCTTCTTGGTCATGCAATTGTGCTTGAATCAGAAAAGCAAATTTGTTCACATAACGTTCATCAGTGACAAATCTATGTGAACCACAGTGGGAAAGGGAGTTCAAAGTCATTCACAGATTTCCATCTCTGCACAAAGTTCCAATTTGTGTGTACCATGGTTTTCAAACCCTGGAAATTCATTGGCATTTGAATGTGCAACATTACATTTTAAAGTGAAGAATATAGGGTTATAAGATGGCAGGTTTATCCCCAAATCATAGCCAGACTAGAATAAATTACACTATTTTCACCAACTTGGTGGTAATACAATTAAATAATGTGTAAAAACATCCCGAACAGCCACAGCTGGCTCGTCCTTGGACTATTCTGCCATTCTCTTTCTGGTTCTCCTCTCCTTGATTCCCCTTTCAGTTATATAAAAAGGAAATCCACACAAAGCAAGTCTGACTTTCTACTCAGTTCACTTTTTTTTTTTGGAAAAAATGCAAACTTTTAAAATATAAAGCAAAGGAAGGCACTTTGTCAAATATGTACAGGTTTGTTTCTTATCTGCTCTCAGGGGACAGGAATCTGCAAAGTAGGACTGAGCTTTTCTGCAAGTAATGAACAGCAAGTGGCTTGGGTATGAGAACTTCAATAAAGAAATAGATTTTTTTTCACCCAGAACCAAAATGCTCCCTGGAATTCTGATCCCTCTGGTTGCTCATTAACTTTAGGATTCTCCATTTCAGTTTGGTCACCACAGGACCAAGATTCAAACTCCTTTGAACTTGTCTAGGCAGTAAGGTTCACCCCTTCTAGACAACAGTGGTTAAAATTAATCTTTAATAGATAACTGACAATCAGGATTGGTCTTAGGCACTTTGGAGAATGTGATTTATTACGTATCAATAACATAGCTGATATTAACTCGTCCACCTATGATAGAACTGGTCAGAGAACATTGTGAGGTTCACATGCATTCAAAAATCACACAGCAGCTAGACAATTTATAAAGGCATAAAAAATGAATAACCAGAATTTAGGATTTAAATAGTGAAGTATGGAAAGCATGTCAAAAATGATAACCTATTTCCACAATTAAGCAAAGATTTCTTGATAATAAAGTATTGGTTTTAATTATCTCTGCAGGAAAGTTTTCAGTGACACATGGCACCTAAGAATCTGAAACTAAAAGGAATTCGAGACAATTTTGTCTAGCATTTTTTCAGAGGAAGCTGAGACAACGCAAAAAATGAATGTCTTCAAAGCAAAACTGTTAACACTGAGCCTACGTCTCTTGACCTCTAGTATGCATTCAAACACCTGTCTCCTTAGTGGAAAACTTGTTGGATCATTAAAAAAAGGCCAAGTTCAAATAAAGAGTGTTAACTGACTTTGGAATTATAGTTTTGTTTTTTTCTTAATAAGCAGATAATGGGTATTTTTTTTAAAAGGGATTTAATTCAAGTTCTTAGGCATAACTTTTTTTCATGTCTGTGAAGTTGTATGGAGGGTTAAATCAATAAATCAATTGTTTGGTCTATGTCAACAAAGATTTGGTATATATTGGCTTTCAGGGCTATTGTCTTTGGTCAATGTTCCTTTAAGGTGGACTCCATGCCCTGGCCCTTTAGAATGTGGTGTGTACTTTCACAGGTCATTCTCTTACGTAGGACTCATATAAGGCTCTCTAAGATATGAATCTTAAATCACTAGCAGGTTTTGCTATTATGGCTCTCTTCTCATGGGCAGTATTGTAAATCTTGGACCAACCTGACTTGAATACATTTTGCAAGCCAGGATTATTTCCATGGGCTGACATAACCTTTAGTGGAAATGGTCATTAGAGTAGAGCTTGTCAAACTTCAATGTGCACTTGAATTTTCTGGAGATTTCAGTAAAATGCAGATTCTGATCATATAGGTTTGGGTTGGAACCTAAGATTCTGCAAACACAATTTCCAAACAGGGCCCAAGCAGTGCTCATGCTGCTTGTCCTTACATACATGGTAATGGAGGATCTGGGGGACTGAAAGAACTTGGAAAATTTCCTGTTGCTACAGGATTCTGGAGTTGGAATATTTTACTCACAGAGGTAAGACACGTTCTCCATGCCCGGCTAGTGAATGGGTATAGATAGTGGACTTGCCAATAGGCAAAATGAAAAATAGAAGGAGGCAATTTGCGCAGTATATAAATTATAGGTGCTTCTGTTGAATGAAGATCCAAGCATTGGACCTGACTCCAGGGGCCTGCCCTTGGAAATGGCCTGGAAAGCCTGCCACCACGCCCTGACCTTTGGAGTGGGTCTCATCTCTCCACGGAGCATTGTTCCCTAGAACTCTTCCTTGACTCTTCTGATGTGAGCATAGTCTTACCTCAGCCAAGATTTTGCAAACTGATCTGCTCCAGAGAGACACGAACTCCTGGCTTTGTTTAAAATACTTTTTGTTTTCCAAAATTGCTCAGAGAAATAAAACAAAAGCAAACATCTCTCTGAAGCAATATGTAATAAGTTATCCCTGTTATTTTTCATGGAGGTATTGTGGAGATTCACCCCATAGAGGTCAGGGGCCCTGGAGTGACCCTCTTCTCACTTGGGGGGAGGGGTTGGAGCAGGGAGGTGGAAAATCTTCTGGACTGTTAACCCTGGTTATTTTTTCCTTTTCTTCATTTTTAAAAACAGTATCTCAGAGACAAATTGAATCAGAGTCACTATCCTACAATGTGTTGCAAACTGAATTTTGCTACTCACTTTGTTTTTCCCAGTGAGTTTGGGGTTGGTATGGTGTTTTACTTCACAAACAGAAACTGCATATACTACTATGTGCTGTAAATAGTCATTATAACCTTGTAGCAGAAAAGACTGTGCCCACTGAATACGTAAACAGCTGTACTGGGAAGATAGAAAATAGTCTTTTATTTTACCTAAGTGATAGAAAAATAGTCTTCAAAAATACATTGTTACACTTATGGGACTGTAGTAAAGTAGAATTTATATGTACAGTAAGGCAGTATTTCTGTAGCATCCTGCTCTGATTATCTTTTAAATTAAAATTAATCATTTTGGGATTTTTTTCTCCAAGAAAAAATGAAGGGGGTATAATAAATTATCTATCCCGCTGAAATGAAGCAGGGAAACATTTTAAAAGAATTCATCACATGAAATTCATTTGCCTCTTGTGTAAGAAAACTTCATTTTCCAAAACTATATTCTCCAGAAGCTTTGGAATGAAATAAGATTTAAGGGGAGAAAACTATACTTAACATACTAAAATGATCTTAAGGAAAAATTGGAGGCATCATTTTACTTGCATATCGGCACTATGTCAGTAAGGTACAGGATCATACGAAAATGGTTTGTCAGGTATTTTGGAATGCATTCTTTTCCTGAAATGCATTATATTGGATAATCCTAATGCAAACAACAGTGTAGTATAAAGATTAAGCAATTGGCTTTCAAAAGTGCTTTTCATGGCATTTCCCACATAGCTGTCCTCTTCCTGTGGTAAGCCATTTTGACCATATTATTTCTTTCTGGCACAAACCAAGACATGAAAGCCTTTTACAGAGGAGATACCTATCGGCACTGTCCCTCAGGAATACAAAGCATGTGCTTTTATTTCATCGGACACATAATTGCATAACGAGTAGCAAAAAGGGAAATCTACAAATCACAGTTAGGAAACCAAATGATTTGTTCTGGAATTAGCTGTTGGAGAAGAAGGTAAGTGGTTGAAAATGGAGCATGAAAAGGAGCAAACCGTGAGCTTGAGTTAAGTGTTGCTCTATCCACATTCTTGAGCATTCACTAGTAGACTGCATTTCATGGACTCTGTAGTGTTACCTGAAGGGAAATCACATTTGAACCAATCATCCCATGAGTCAAGTGATCAATGAAGGGAGTGCAGAAAACATGCAGGATCCAGGTAATCCAACCCTCCCTGCTGGAGTCTGCAATCGCTGGGTGTTATGGAGAAGTTGGACAGGTCCTTCTCAGCTTGGTTCTGTGGAAGGGATGGCATAGCCTCCTTGGTTGACTCCTCAAACAAAGCCTTGTTTGGAGCTTTTGGGTCTTGCACCAACACCAGGATGTTGTTATCCATGACCCTGGACACTTTCGCATACTCCTTGCTGGTTTCAGGGGCCCCAGGCTTCCCTGTCTGGTCACCGTTCTCTTTTTGTTTTGGTAGCAATGATAGGGCTCCATCTTTGTTGATCTTGTGAATCTCCACATAATCCAAGGGTCTTGCAGCAAGAAAGGGGAGCTTCTCCTTGGTCAGCAGCCATCCAGTGTCTCGCTCAGTCTTGGGATGGGGGCTTTCTTCTTTTGTCTGCTTGACCCCCCTTTCCTCCTCTGCAGCCTCAATGGTTTTAGAGGATGTTAAAGTATCTTTCTCTGTTTTGTTCAGTGAAGTAGCCAGTGCACCTCCTGAGCCCAAGGCCAGCTTACACACATCAGCAATGTTGTGGTAAGGAGACCTTGGGTGGTGTTGACTGGGCTGTGGTAAGGGCCAAGTTGAAGATTTGGATTCATTGATGCTCAGGTAAGGAATTTTGTCTACCAGGCTTATACTCGGTGGCTCCCAGATGTGGGGATCATTTGGTTTGGGCGTCTCTGGGTTTTCAATAACCTCAGGGGTATGGAAAGTAGGGGGATTGGCCCGGGGCTCCTCACACTTTTCAGACAAAAGGGAAGGGCTGTCACAGCTTCCCCGGCCAGAGTCATTGTCAGGATCCAAGTATGTGGGTTTCATCCCTGGCCCTGAATGTTCTTTTGAGTTGGCTGGCATCAGCTGCTGGTCCTCACTGTCATCCACTTCTAGAAACTCCACCAGCAAGTCCTCACAGTCAGAAGTGGGTGGGAAGTCTTGACACCCCAAGGCACTCAGGAGTTCCTCAGACTTGCCCTTCTGTTGAACAGACACAAGGACAGCTGGCTGTTAGTTTTTCTCTTTGTTCTTCCCTTCTCTTTCCTACTTTGCCTTCTTTGCCAGCTTCTGACACAGGTCAGGTGCTGGCATCTGCTCTGTTCATTTATGGCAGAGTATATTGCTTTGGGCAAACTACTTTCTGAATCTCAGCTTCTCCATTTTTAAAATGGGAATAATCCTACCTTCGTGGGTGGGTTCCTTTTGAATACTAAAGATGATGCAATTAAGATTGCCTTTTTATTTTTGACACAGAAGTGTATTTTATCATTAACTCTCTGTGGTCAGCAGGTTGAATTGTGAGGTAGACAGTACAGGTAGCTAAGATGTTCATGAAAGATCAATGCTGACTGGACAGTGATTGAAGAGCCCTGGACCAGCAGCTCAGACTCCTGGACTTAAGTCTGTGGTCTGATATTTACAACCAAAATGAATGCAGATACGCCAAATTCTCTGACATTCACTTTTCCTGCTCTTGTTCCAGTGGCCCCACGATTATCAAGTGGCATGTGATTTTACATGCAACTATTTGCATATGCATATGTATGTATGCATATCACTGTTCAATTTAAAGTTCAAATGAAAGGTTATATTTCAACATGGAGGGAGATTTAAAATGTCTTAACCCCACTTTGTATTCAAAATATCTTGAATCAGTTTAAATAGATTCTGGCAAATACTAGCCCCACTCTACGGACTGCCACAACTTCAACAAGTTCAACAGAATATTCTGTTACAATGGTCTCATGGAAAGAATCTTCTGGTGGCACCTTATATCAATGTAGGATGGAAAGATCGATGATAGGTCCCTTGTTTGTGGTCATCAAAATACTTGCCCCTTCCTCAGTTCATTATTTACACAAAATGTTCACCTTTATGCTATGCAAAGACCTGATCATCTAGCAAGCATTACTAGGTGTTTTCATGTTTTCAGGGTTTGCTTTCTTTACCCTCTGGCATTCTGGATCTGGCTGTAAGACCTCTCCTCCCTCTCACCCACCCCTAACCCATCACATGCATCTTTTTATTAACACACATGCTGATGAACAGAAACAGCTTTGGGAAGAGAATCAAGCTGGCCAGGCTGTGTTGTAAGGGACTGTGTGTGTATGTGATTACCAAGCTCATTGTTACCAAGCAGTGAGTCATGTTCTCTGGCTTTGGCACTTACCTCAAGCAGATGAGAATCAAATCCTTTGATTTTTGGCCCAGGAACCGGTGGAAAGATGCAGGTCACCATGCTATAAAATAATTTGTGATAATGGTTAAGTGACTCATGTTTTCACTGTGTAATTTTTGAGAGATCAGTATTATCTCCAAAATAATTGCTACAAGGATGGTGGGAAATGGGAATTAGAGATCCCAGCTATGGGAGACTCATAATCAATGAAGAAGGTGATTAATAATTAGAGTCTTTTGTTAGCATTTGCTAAAGGCAGAGGAGGATGGTTTTGAGGTTGATTTGGACCTTCTGTTTCTTGTAATTTCATCTGTTCTTGCGAGGTTTTTACTATTTTACAACTGTGAACCTCTGATGGAAGGAGTACTGGCCTTAAAGAGTCCATTTTTCCACTTTTTCTGGTACTGATAAAAGGTTTCTTATGGTTGAACACTGCAGCTAAATAGCTAAAATGAGTGGGTTACATTCAGGTTCTTGTCATCTTTCTACTATTTACTTATTTATTTTTTGGCCATTATCCCTGACAACCATGATTTGGAGAAGGATTGAGAAATAATGCAGTACCTATAGCCCTTCAAAGCCACTGCCCAGACCATGATCAAACAGATGACAGCAGAAAGAACGGCCACAAAGATCCACACGGTTATATCTTTCATGGTGAAGTCTAAAAAACAAACAGCCACAAAGCTTTGATCACACTCTGTGTCATTAAAAACAAAGCAAAACAAACCTATGAATAAAATTCTCAAATGAAATAATCTTTCCCCACCCTCCCACATCACCCCCTCCATTTGAAGAACAAGCCAAACCAAAGCAGGCACAATGGAAGGTTTAACTTCTTTCCACATTGCATATATTTTACTATGTCTTACAGTGCTGCATAAATTTCAAAATCCTTTCACATATTCTTTTATTGGAACCCCCAAGGGCTTATAATCAGATGCAGTTCTAATCACAAAAGCTAACTTTGATCTAAAACCCACTGATGGTGTTAGGCTCTTTACAAACATTACCTTGCTTTACAGGTGAGAAAATAGAGAATGAAAGAGTAATTTACTCATGATCATGTCACTATGGAAGTACCGTCAGAGATTTCAACCCAGGTCAACAGCCTCTATACCCTGTGCTTTTATTTGGTATGATCTTGGGGTGGATTAGATTCAAGCAAGTCCAGACTGACACTTGAGCATTCTTTCCAGCATGCTTTGCCTGGTAAGTTATCAGAAGAGCTAGACTATGCCGCATGATTCTAGGGAAGTCTGCTAACTTCACCATGGAGTTTCAGTTTCCTGTTTCAATTCCCCAGGAAGCATGAACTTTTTTCTGAATATCTGAGAGGGTTAGGAAGACTAAACAGGACAAAGAATTTGGAAAATATTTCAGAAATACAAGAAGATTTAGTCTGCTATGAATAAAAGTTGCCAAATTTAATGGCACTTTATTAGAACTAAGTGCCTCTTGCATATTGTGCCTTAACTGCTAGATCAACACAAAATACACATCACAAACTAAACGTCTGTTCATGCTGTTGAGATGGGAGACCATCAGATAGATTTTGGGAATACTGAATAATGACCTTAACTGGACCATTTAAGTGATAGGGTTTTGTGGCAGATGTGGAGGACTGAATGACTGCCAGTTAGGCCCACTGAGACAGTTTTGACAGTCATAGTCTGGAACCTAGTAACCACTGTCCGTGACCTAGGGAGAAATGTAACCCTTCCAAGTGTCTTTTCAGTGGGTAGAGAGACTACAGGCCCATTAGTACATCTTCCAGAGCAATTTGTACTAGAAGTTATTAATGCAGGTTTGCCATTTTAAAAGCCTTTAGGATGTGAGCCAATGATAGTGAAGACACTCACCACTAGGGATCTGAATGGAGCTCTCTGGGCTCCACCCACTCCAGAATCCATGGTCTGGCTTGCAGCGAACCTGGACAAGGTACTTCTGCCCCGGATACAAGCTGAGAATCTTGAACTGTGTCTGTTGTCCAGCAAAGTGAGTCTAACGAAACATAAATAATTTATAATGCAGTTCCTTCCCTAAATAACAGGTTGCATAATTAAGAGAACATAATGTAATCACCTTCTCACTCTCTGAGACTTGAGTTTTCTCCTTATTAAAGATTTCTCAGACAAAAATGTAGTAGGTTTTACTTATTTATTTCAGTAAGACAAACATTTATTCCCTCTCTCCTCCATTACCTTATGAGAGACAGCCAATCAATGAATGTAGAAGGAATAGTGAAATTGGAGAATTGCTTCTTTTTAAGTCCTAATCAAGTAATTAACTCAAGGATTGTTCATGGGCATTAAAACTACTCAAAGGGTAAGAACTGGATATTAATGCATATTGAAATAATAACACATGAATTAAATATACCTTTACATTCAAGGAATCAATTTATCATGTCTCCACACCAGGGAACAGTTTTAACATCACTTATGGGGAGTTGAAAGATGGCTTATGTCTCCTGATACAATTCAATGTGAAGTACATAATATTTCCTATGTAGTATGCTAGTTAAAAACTGTACAAATAGAATCTAACCAAATCTTTAGAGCTAATGTTTTATCACAGGAAATACTGAGCCAAAATAAATTAGCCAAGTGACCCCACAAAGAATAAATCAGAGTGATCAAGACGGTGACACATCCTATGGGAAAATGGCCTGGTATCCTATGGCACACGTGTACTGAAATCAAAGGACTGTAACAACTGGCCACAGTGTGTGGTCCTGGGACAAACAAGACATTAGTCATGTTCTTAAAGCAGCAAGTGGGAGGGGATTAAAGTATGGACTGGCTGTTTGATGATATTAATGAATTTCAATTAAGTTTTCAATAATGATTCCATTATTTTGAATATGTTCAGAAATGCTCTCTTTTCATATGAGGGTGTATATTAAAGTGTTTAAGGGTAAAAGAATGTCATGATGTTTGTTATTTACTACATTATTTCTTTACAATGAAATATTTATGTAAATGTTCAATTTTCTATTTTAATTTATTGGTCATGGCTGAGCAAGGCCAAAGCCAGGAGCCCAGAACTCCATGTGAGTCACCTGGTGTGGGTGACAGGAACCCAAGTATTTGAGGCATCATTTAATACTTCTCCAGGTATACTAGCAGGCTGTTAGATCCAATGTATGGAGTAACCAGGATTCAAACCAGCACTCCAAGATTCATGTGACCCAAGTGATGGCGTTATCTGTTGCTCAGACCTTAAAATATTTTTAAATGGATGTGGTTTTTGCCTGTAGATAGATTAGGATGAAGATCTCTCCTGACTCTCAGCTCCAGTATTAATGAAGCACTCCCACAGTTGCTCAGAGCTAAGATATACTTAGGGAGGAGATTGGGATCATAGGAGAGGAGACTGTAGTATCAGAAACCCCCTTTTAATCCAATGGGGGACGGGAAGATCTTTCTATACCTGAATGGGTCATATTTGCTTCAAGAAGCTAATAACATTGTCACTCAATAATTAGGAAAAAGAGCCTGATTTCAGTTAAGAGTGATCTGTCCTTGCCAAAGAGCATGGTCCCTTCATAAGGCTTCCATTGGACTCACCTCCCATTCAGCTGCTTTCTCTGGTTTTAAGCGAACTTCGTATTGGAGTGTAAGCCAACCAGATCTTACATCCACCAGGGTAGGTGGAAGCCATTTGACCCACAGATAGGGCTTTCTGTCTTCTGGATGTTTTACTTCCAAAGTCAGATTCACAGGAGGGTCTGGTTCAACTGTAGATAGAAAAGAAATTTCAATAACATTCATAGCTGGTATCTTTGATGTGACTTTGCTGTTTCCTATTCTGAATGCATGTTCTATTTATCAGCCTGCTTTGCGGTCCACTGCATTTCCACAAGGGCCATGCCATCTGTATCTTAGGATGTGAACTGTCACCTTGCTCCTTGAAAACGAGGCTTTGGATGGTCAGAGTAACAAGCAGCTAAAATTTTACCCTTGACACATTCTCTACTTTATACCAATCAGGGTCAGGTACCCATCCAAATCATTTTCATGATGACAGGGACAAAGGGATACAAGCAGAGCTGGGATTTGCAAATGGGAATGGGGGTGGAAGATTATGAAGAAGGGCCTGATATAGGTTATTTTCCTCATTTGGGAGCTGGAACTAGATAATGTTTACAAATCAGAGAATCAGAACAAACATCATGAATCGCACATTAAAAATAGTTAACACGGTGACTTTTCATGTGTATTTTACAACAATAACCAAATCAAAGAGATGCTTTCTCTCAGAGTCCAGTAAGTATTGCCCGTGTGGGTTTCTCCCTCAGAGGGGTTGTTAGCTTATCTCACTCTCATATCACTCCTGTTGCCAGTAATGATTTCTCCATTTGCTCATGATCTCCTCAAAACAGTCTCTATGCTAGCTAGGGAAATATGGGTGTCACTATCACATACGTATGTGGCACTGTGCTCAATGTCTGCCTGAAAAATGCATGGTAAGAAGTTTGTACTAATCCTAATACTTATGTATTACTGAGTAAACACCTAAGAAAGATTATTTTATGTCCGTTTATTAAAACAAACATTAGTTAACATAAATTTTACATCAAATATCTATCAATTAATGTTTGTGATTTAAAAATATATGTGCAAGGCCTGGTGTCATGGCCTAGTGGCTAAACCCTTGCTTTGCATGCACCCAAATTCCATATGGGAGCTGGTTCCTTATATTGGCACTGGTTTATGTCCCGGCTACTTCACTTCCCATCCAGCTCCCTATTTGTGGTCTGGGAAAGCAACAGAGGATGGCCTAAAGTCTTGAGACCCGGCACCCATGTGGGAGACTTGGAAGAAGCTCCTAGTTCCCGGCTTCGGATTGGTTCAGCTCTGGTTGTTGCAGCCACTTAAGGAGTGAACCAGTGGAAGGAAGATCTTTCTCTATATCTCTCCTTCTTGCTATAAATATGTCTTTCCAATAAAGAAATAAATTTTTAAAAACATTTGTGCAAAAATGCATGTAAAATGTATAGAGTGAGTCTTTCTTCTAACCTCACACTATCAGCATTTTGTACTAGATGTTTCCTTGTTTTGGAAAGGTAGGGTTGTTATAGGTATAGTAGGATGTGCAGTATCATCTATACCTCCACCTACCAGTGTAAGTACCGCCCTGTCTCCATCTTCAATCTTCAATCTGAGGAATGTGAAATTGTCTCCAGATTTTGCCAAATATCCTCTGGGTGATAAACTAGTCACCAGTTGGAAACCATTGCTTTTGGATGTCTTTAACACAAGGAAATATTACCTAATGACAGTGACAACAAAGAAATTTATTTCTATGCCATTATCTGCCACTTTTGTCATTCTGCATTGAAGGTTGTCACTGGATGAGAGTTGAGCAGACAGATAATGCACTGTGGGATATATGGTTTGCTAATGAACTTCCCTAGCCTGTAAGCAACATTGCAGTCTGAAGGGTTATCCAGAGCTCCCCAAACGCTTCCTTTATTTTTCTGAAAGATGTGACCCAATACATCTTCACCAGAGATTTCTTTTCTAGAGTTAATACAAATTTGAAATGCTTATTAATTTTGCTTTTTAAATATACTACTTTAGTTAGCCCATTTCTATGCATGTATATATCTCATTCTATATAACAATTGCTTATTTCAGAATTTGTCTTGTTTTCCTTATTTTCCCTCAAATTTATAACACTTGGGGTCAAGGCAATTTGGGAGGTAAAATTTTGAAGTCTTAAATAGTCCATATTTCTAATAAATTTATAGAATTATAGTTTATTTTATTCTTTGCTGCCAGAGGGGTTACCTTTCTTGTTTTCTTAAACTTAGTTAAGTTTCTATCATCGTGCTCATTCCAACAATTTGTTGGTGGAAAGATATTCAAGTGTATGTGAGTTGATTTTGGAAACTTCTCTAGTTTTCTAGGGTCAATCACTGAGAACATGCCAATGGGAGGATATACAAGAGAATGTTCTAGGACCCCAATGTGATTTTCCTCGTTGGAGTATGTTAGAAAAAATAGGGAGTCTTGGGTGACCCTGAACCTAGTTAATGACTGCATAGGTTATTTTCCAAAATGAGGATTAAACCAAATCTTGGGCAAGCAGTCACTCAACTTTGAAATATTTTGTTCTCCTCACTAATCATAAGGCTGTTATAGTTATGCCCAGCTGTCCTGCAGCTTGATGTTAACCATGTAAAGTGAGAAGCATCTCTAAGGTCCACTTTGTTCTACCTTCCTGATGACTTCTTCAAATGTTGTCCTTGAGATCTTGACCTTCGGTGTGCTGCTCAAATAATAGCATTTACTTTCGAATTCTTGACTTACAAAATAATATTTTTTATTGCTATGAAGTACATGCATTTGATAATTGTGATTAGGACAAATAGAATGGACAATTTCTTTGTATATCAAACCATATATACCCCTCAACATGCTACTTCTCCATGGAGTAGCTCTATCTCCACTGGGGAGACAGAAAAGAAATTTCAGGTTGCCAAGGAAGAAGAGGACATGGATTGCAGAGGGAGAAGAGGAGAGAAAGGTCGGCAAGGGAAGGATACAACAACATAACATGTTATGTGCAAGAGGAGATGAACAAGGCCAAGGGAAGGCCATGGATTTCAAATGCTTACCTATCATGGGTGATCCAATAAAAACTGTTTTGAATTGCTTGTTTGACAACGAAATTGTGAATTATCTCATCTTTCTTTATGGGGATCCATTTAAAAGCCAAGAAGAATCAAACCGAATATGACCATTGGTAAATGCATACTGAAGTAACAAATTCCTCACTCACCCTACATCCCTCTCCCCTTACCTATGTAAGTCACATCCACGTAACGTGGATCTGAAATACTGCTTCCCATCTGATTGGTGGCATTGACTGTGATGATGTAGATTGTCCATATCGAGGTATGCTTCTTACTGAAGTAACAGGAGTTGGGACCACCAGTCTTGTAGTCTGGACACTCATGGGTGATTAATTCTCTGCAAGGAGTAAAATGTATTAGCAGTGAATAAGAAAGTCATCAAAAACAGTCTTGAGTTTTCTTAGTAGATCAACACCACTGACATTTGGGGCTCAGACAGTCCAAGTACAAAACTTAATCTGGAATATGGATCTCTGGCTTCTGTGCACCATCCATGTCAGTAGGAACGGACTGAGGGATGGAAGGAGGGACGGAGGGAAGGAGGGGAGAGGCAGAGAAGTAAGTAGAAAGGTGATTTCTGGGATGCAGCTACTTTACACCTCATGAAGCTCTTTCTTCTGTAGGTGTCTCATTTGCGCTTTCAATGGCTATGGCACCTCTATTCTCAGGGTATGACTACTGGGTTGCATTGGGGAAATGGGAACTTTCCATCTGAACACACATGCTGGAGCTCTGCATTTGAACATGCATTTTAAAAGCATGTTTAAAAATGTTGAGGTTCACCACCACATTAAAAAAAAAGACCCCAAAGGAGAAAAAAATGATGATAATGTATTTTGAATGTGCCAAGTTAGTCACAGAGTGGAGTGAGTCTGGAGGGGGGGCATTTCAGGTGGTAAGTGGCTCACTAAGTGCTCCTAGGCCGACTTAGGAGCCTCAGCTTCGGGAAATGTTCCATTTCACTTGCTAATTTGGGTTCCTGAAATTTGTTTGAATGATGTCCCTTTGCAATACAGATGTGTGGGACAGCTCTGTATACAAGAATGTGTAGTTATTAGGAAGTGGGCCAACTGTATTAACAGAAGCTAAATGTTTTCTTTGCGGAGCAGCGGCAGGGCAGCATATACTCTTCCAGGATTTTCATGATGGTGTCACTGTGAGTCCCACAAAGAACTCATGCATAGGCAATCTCTAATCTTCTCTACCACCCAAGGTCTACAAGTGCCCTCTAGAAGGTTGATGGTCCAAGAGCAGCAACTGGCCAAGGAAAAATTCCTTACTCTGCTTTTCTTTGCTTACAAAGTTCTTTTATTGATATGAAAAAAATGAAAACTAAAGTACTCTGTACAAAATTATATGGTGATGCTTTGTATAATTTTATAATGGTATACAAGTAACATGTTCACTAAGAAATGTGTACATAGTACAAAGTTTCAAGAAGAACATCTGAGATGAGCTCCCATTCAGGACACAGACTGATCAGGAAAGATAGCTAATGTATTGCTGCTGTGCTGATACACTTATGTAGACTGAACAAGCTTTGAATGGCTTTAACATGAGACCACAGGCACAGACACTGGACGTTCCTGTCTCCTTGTGATATGATGCTTATCGATATAATTCCAGAGGGGTATATATGCTAACTTGAACTCAGAACCAGCATGACGTTGGCTGGAGCGGTACGGATAGGAACACAGTCTTTACCCTTCCTTATGGTAAGTCAATGTGTAATTGGTAGGAAGTCCTCCATCAGTTCCCGGCTTCCACCAGCAGGTGAATGTTTCCTTCTCGGGAGAACGACATTTAAAGATGATAGGTTTCCCAGGAGGTGACAGTCCTACAAAAAACAAAACAAAACAACAAAAAGCAAAAGCAAAAACAAAATAAAAAAAACCCCACACGTTGAAATCGATTCTGAGGTCCATTCAGCCATTTAACCATTTTATTGGTGACTGAAGCAAATCTATGACTCAGGTCAGCAAAGAAGTGCTGGGTGAGTCAGCCGAGAGGTGTGGTACTCAAAAAATATCAAGGTGTCAGTATCTGGGTGTGGGCAGGGCTCTCAGAGAGGGGGAGAAAGAGAGAGACAGAGAGAGAGACAGAGAGAGAGAGAGAGAGAGAGAGAGAGAGAGAGAGAGAGAGAGAGAGAGAGAATTTTTTGGCAGAGTGTCTGTACTTTGAGATGAAGATGCCAACAACCTCTCTCTAAGAACATCAGTGGTAGATCCACGCCCATAGCATAAGGGTGGCATTATATGGCATTGTCCCAGGGAACAGGCAGCTCCTGGCACTCTATCATCCCATAACTTGCTCTTGGGTGCCTCAGCCCTCATTTCACTTATCTCCACCTTTCTGCCATCCCCATATGACTCCTGTGGCTTCTGTTTCCCAACACCTTCTCACTGATGTCTCCTTTGGGCATCCTCCTCTTCCCTTATCCTCTTCTTTCCTCCCATTTCCCTTCACCTGTCTGTGATTCCATTCAGTCTTAACTTTGTAACCAGTTTTATTGTCTAGCTCTTCATCCTCTTTCTCCCTGTTTTAAATGACATAGAATAATTGTGCAGCATAGTGTGACATTTCAGTATATGTTTGTGGTATTTAAGGACAGATCTGGTTAATTAGCAAACATTTACTATTTGTATTAGGAATGTTCAAAAACCTCTCTTCTGGCTGCTTTGAAGTATACAACAAATCATTCTGAACTACACTTACCCTTCCATGCTGTAGAATATTTGATCATAATCTTTCTATCTAATACTATTTGTGTAACCACGAACCAACTCCCCCCATTCCTATCTTTGAATGTTGGGTTTCAGTTCCTTTTCTTCTGTTATTATTTTCCTCTTTCCTTTTTTTTTGTAGTGAGGTGGAAAGGGGCTTTCTTGTAGGGGTAGGAGGCAGAGTAAGAGGTAGGAGAAAGGGTAGCTCTCCTATTTGTGAGCATACCATTGATAGCTAACAGCTGGATCCAGTCCCAGGATGGAAGCTGGAAGGTCAGAACGAGACGATAAGGACAATACAATGTCAAGGGGATATAATTTCTAGTTGCCTCATCTCCAAAACTCCTGGCAAACTTGTTTTCATTTTTCTGATGTGGTTGTCTGGCCCAAAGACAGAATAAACCTCAAAGTTTGCCTTGATCTAACCTGGGCTGAAGTGGCCCACCACGCTCCTCTCTGTAGCTCCAGCTGCTCCTTCTGCTTGCCTAGCTGGGTGGCGTGACATTTGGTTTAGGGAGTTGTGAGCAGAGAGGAGAGCTTTTGTTTATTTATTAGCAAGTCAGAACGCCCTGCTTTTGCTCACATTGGATCCTTCATGAAGACTCCTAGGCCAGAGCTTCTGGTTGACCTCAACGAAGAGCACATGGCTGAGAAGAGGGAGGTACGGCCAAAGTGGCCAGACAGAACATCAGGGACTGGCAGGACGTGGTGCGCAGGATGGACCCAGGACACAGGAGTTCCACTGGTCTGTCTCACAGGCCCCACTGCCAGCTGGGGCAGCGCAGCCAACATTTTGAATATTGCCCAAACTCCAGGAAAAGCCTCTACAGGCTCGAATGCTCCTGGGAATCATGGCAAAATTGCAAGTCTTGTTTTGTTTTTGTCATGGATAGGGGGAAATGTGTGAAATTAAAGTTTTTTTCTTAAACTCCAAATGCTATGGCTTAGTAATGAGCATATTTGAAGCTAATTTGGGCTTATTGATTATTAGAACACCGAGAATTTCTTTAATGGATTAATCTGATTTTGCTTTCCTTTTTGTGTCTCTGTGAAAAAGTATCTCTTATTTTACTGGTTATGAATAGTGACTTTAGGAGACTCAAGAAGTAGAGGAAAGTTGTAAAATTAAGTACAAGTATTCCCTTTATTTACTTTAGAAGAAAGGGTTAAAACTAATAAACTGCCTCAATGCACAAAACACAGGGATTGTTACACAGCTACCACACATATAGGTATATCAGCTATGGCATACACAGGCATGTGCACACATGCCTAAACAGAGAGCCCACATCAGAAACACACACACACACACACACACACACACACACACACACCCCACTCAAAACTTACAGAAATACATATAGATAGGATCATGTGTTTGGCAAAACATGCCTGTACAGCAAAAGGTACATGCTTATGGAATACATGGGGTATGCCTACAGATATGTACATGGTCGGGTCTATACAGAGAAGCGTTTACGATCAGACACATATAGAAAGGTTAATACACACACAGGCGCATGGAAGCATGCTTACCTTGAATTCACAGGGGTAGACTGCCAGGCATATGCATACACAGGTTAGCATTCTTTCATTCAGTTGCAGACTTTGCATCCCATTAGTACACATAATAAGGTGGGTTGCATCTGTTTCCCACCAGTAAGATTCATCTTTTTTTTGTAGCCCTTTATTGACTCAAAGATTTCTCCTGTACATTATTTCATCTCAGGTGGAGGAGACATAACAACCCTGACTTTGAAATTGAGATGCCCAGAATGATTAGGTAACTGGCTCAAGACCTTACGATTAATAACTGACTGAGTGTGGACTGGAAATCAGTCCAGCTCCTATAATCCCAAGGGCCATTTCATTATCCTCCCCAAATGTGGAAGAAGGCAGCCAGACAAGACCATTTCCTTAATTTCATTACTGAAAAATATTGTGAAGAATTGAAGAGTAGCACATGACATGAACACATTCTTTTTTTTCATAACTGCATTGCAAGAAGATTCTGATGGACATGCTGACTTCTTTGCCAAACACCCCAGGGCATGAAAAACACCCAGTCTCTTACTTACCATGCAGAAGACGAACGTTGAGAAAAAGTAGCAGGAGCAAAACAATCGTGGATGCCACATTCTTCATGTTGGCTTCCCTTTCTTGTATTAGATTCTCACTGAAAGAGAAGGCAGCATGCAAGTTTTTTGAGTGACAGTCTCCTCAGGCACATGCACCACTTTATGTTGGGTTTTTGAAATGAACGCCTGCTCCTTGCTTAATATGAATGACAAAACAGGAGGAAAGGAATGTAGGAAAATGTAACACGGGATGGCTTGGCTCAGCTGTGGTTCGCTCATGCTGGGAGAAATTCCACCACCAGAGGTCATCCCAAGACAGCAGAGAGTTTAAGGGGAGCTGCAGCCCCGGCACCTCTGCACATAGACAAAGAAAAACTGCTGTCTTTCCACTCAGTTGTTGTCCAGCAACGTAGCCCCTATATATATATATACATATTTTTTTGTGGCACAGATTGCTTGCTCTCCAAGAGATCCATTCTAGGAAGGGGATCTGTTTCTGATCTACTTGCCAGAAGTCTTCAGATTGGCAAGTCCACACCGCAGGTCCCTAACGGAACCCGATGATACACTCAAGCCAGGGGGGCTTCCCCTGAAGATGCAGATTGAGAAGGTTCTGTAAGTTCTTTGGGCTATGGGCAGGGCCATGAAGTGAACTATATGCAATGAGTTGCAGTGCATTTCCATGTGGTTTGTTTTTTCCTTTGAAAAGTGCCATAAATAAGAGAAAATGAACTGCAGTAATAATTCAAATCCCATGGGTACAGAGGATTAAGTAGATTTTGAACCTGCAGGGATTATGAGTTTTGAGCAATTTATTATTAATATTACTATTATTGCCTTTGGAACAACGTTCAAAGCCCTGAAATGTCCTTCTTAGAAAAAAGAATTTTTAAAGACATTGGCGGGGGGAACCTCATTAGTCTTACTGGACTTCAAACAACTCTTAGAAAACAATGGTTTTGATGAATTAAGTGTAGATTCTCAGAAATGCACAGCTTGAAAATTTTCCTTTAGGCTTTATTGCTTTTTAAAGCAAGAAAAGAATAACCGGGGGACAAGTCTGCCCATCTTGGAACATTTGAAGACTGCTGGTGGGCAAGCCCCTTAAAAGTCCAGCCTATGACGGGCTCTTCCGAACATGGGTTGCTCCCCACTGGACAGCTGCACATCACTCTTTTGACAACATCTTGAAGTTTTTTCCCACTTGCCATTACTCCCACAGAGGCATAGTCATACGTGGAAGTCATAGTGATCATTGAAGCTCGGGGCATGTAGGTTCCATCAAGTATCTTCCTCGCATTCAGTAATGGAGTAATGGAGTATCAATCTCTTACAGATTTTATCAGTAGAATGTTCTTTGAGGACCTGCTACTCAATCTTGCAGAATTCCTCCAAAATGCCCTTCCATGGTTGAATATACAAAGCCTCCTTCTTCACCTAACCCTTCAGAATTTTCTAATCTAAACCAGTTCATAAAATGCTCCTAATGAATTTGTTATCATGTCTACCACTTCTTGAGCACGTGTTATGGTATGGACTAGGCGCTGGACCTTCACCATTTGAATTCCACATTTGCTCTCACAACAGTCCCATGAATAGGTTATTCTCCTCTCTTTCCAACTGAAGAATAAGGAGGTTTCATAACTATCAGTTGCAAGCCCACAAAAGGGAGAAATCGAGCAAACCTGAGAAAAGCCAATAAAGTCACCCTGATTTGTGAGAAGTCTTTGATGGCTGGCGCAATTATTTCCCTTCTAGGAGGGAAGACAGTGGAGACAGAGGCATGGACTCAAAGTGAGTCCTAGGCCAAGTCTTGTGAATCCATAGTCCTGAGCAAGAACAGGAGGGCCAGGGCTGAGGCATAATCCCAGCTGCTCGCCTTTCAATGTCCCTGGATTGTAATGATCTAGCTACCCTAGGTACCTGTTACCTGGAGGAGTTCTTGGCTTGGTGATGGGGTGCTGGCCACTGACTGTAGTTGCTCTTGTTCTCACTTTGGAGGCTTCCCTGCTGTTTTGGGCATTGCATCAAAATGTTAGAGAGCAACATTCTATAAATCACATGTTTTGGGTCAGGTCAGATGTTCCCCAGACAGCTTGCCAAATTAGTACTACATATGTTTTGAGCAGAAATACTGACATGGGAAACAGAGTTGTGATAGACAACAGTAGATCTTATCGTTTGCTGCTTCTCTCTTGAGCATTGGTCCTGGATCAACATAACTCTGTTAACTTGTGCTTTTTCTGTAAAAATGACTCCAGAAAGCAATTTGTAGATTAAAAGGAAGCTAGTTTTCTCTGGGATTTCCTGAGATGTATCCTGGAATCTGGTCATTATCATTATATTCCAATACCTAATTCTCCTGGAAACTAGAAAATTACTCATAGTAATTTTGTTGTGTTTCTCAGTCATGATTTTCCAGCTCATCTTGCAGCTTACCTCCAGCAGGCACACACAGGGCAGGTAAGTAAACCTCCACTGGGAAGGACAATGGTGACAGTCCATCTCAAAGGAAGCTATGCTCAATGTCAATCTGATTACATATTGTGGGGTTCCCAGAGTTAAGCACACCTCTGCTTGCGTGCTGACCATGCTCAATGGCTGGCAGACACTAGACAGGAGATGACTTTGCTTATATCTTCGTGAATCCATCCTCAATTTCAAGCAAGCTCTTGATCAAGGGCAGACATGGAACTCTTTATTCACCCCAACTGGAAGGAATAAAGGCCTAGCAAGGTTCTGCAACTTACTTTTCAAGATGTTAGAGTAGCAAATGGTAAAATAATTTGTAGTCCAGTTAATAAAACATCAGTCCCTATACACTCAACCCCAGAACAAAAGTTACCTTGGGCTTCTCACCTCTCTCACTCCATGGGGTGACTATGGTTTAAAGCCATTAGACTTGGATATGTAGAGCAGGTTTATAGGAAGCCCACAAGACCCACACCTTCATCCTGACTCTCTGCCTTTGATTGCTTATCTCTGAAACTCAAAGACTCTCCTAGATTGATGCTTTTCCCTTTTACTCTTTTCAACTAATATTTACCTCCTTACCAAAAATTTTTCCCATCATACTATGTCCAACTGTGACATGACTCCGGGAAAATCTCTCTGTTTCTCTGCCTCAAAGCTAATCCTATTTTGACCCTCTTTCCCCCAAAACCTTCTCCTTCATTAAGTCAAGTTTCTTAGAGGACATTGATTGAGAAACTGGAGCTATTCTCCCCAGTTGGTAAATGACAGTCAGTTTTCCTATGGTCTGGGTTAATTTCATTCTTCACATTAGGTAAGGTGCACAGGAGAGCTGGTTCTGTGGCCTCCTGAGAGTCAACAATGATAGATCTGAGCTCCCAACAAACCTCTTGCCACTACCTTTCTCCTATGGGTACTGTTAACCTTTATCTCAGTGTTCATTCTGGTCCATCCTGATGGAGAACAATTCTGAATGTCAATGACCTCAACTTTCTCATTTGTGGAACTTGCTCCAGAGATTTGCCATAGGGCAATCCCTGAATGAGAGCAGTCTCTTGCTCTCTCCTACGTTATCTGCCACTGTGGTCCCAATGTTTGACTAGAATGGATATGACATGACAGGCAGGGGTTCTGAGAGCTCTTAGGCTCTTGCCAACCCAACTTCCCATTGGGCAAGTAGAGCCCAGTCCAAGGCTTTCTTAAAGACTGCCAAATGAATAGTATGTGCAATTCATAATTCAATAGTTGTCAACAAGTGAATGTAATAGATTTTTCAGACCAAGGCAAGACACAGAATGCTAATATATACCCATAAATCTAACTTATACTTCCTCCCAGTTTCTGTCTGCCCTTTCCAATAGGAGTCACTCATTTTACTTCTAGCACTGCAGATAATGTTTGTCTGCTTCCAAGTTTTATGTAACTAGAATTCTACAACATGAATTTTTGGAGTATGTGTACACAGCTTTTCTCATTCCACATTGTTGAATGAATCATGCTTGTTGGTCCGTGCAATTGTGAATAATTTATTTTTATTGCATTTCATTGATTTTTCACCCATATTACACTGAATGGAACACAATGATTTATTCATTTATTGTACTGTTGGTGGACATTTGACAAACTTTTTTTTGACTGATAAAGACTTGGACATTGAGAAGCCTTATGTATCTTATAAACCACTTTATGATCCTTACTAACTTTGGTTCTCTACAGCCAATGATTAGTACACTGTCTGCCACATTGCCTATTAACAAAAATTACACCTCAAGAATCTTCCTTATGTCAGAAACGAAAAACGTCTCATTCTAAAAAATACATTTTGAATACAGAGATCCACATTAACTGTTGAGTTCCATAACAGGTATGTCCTTTGGGAATCTCTGGCTACTGGTGTCCTTACCTGCTGTATTCCACTTGGAATTAATGGCTTAAGGCTAAAATAAAATGGATAGAAGCCCTCATGTACTCTGTGATTTTTTGGGAGTCTGACTCTTTTTTTCAATACAGAAAGGCAGCATTTTGTTTGAAAAATAAAGAATGTAATCTGCTCATTGTGGGACAGGAATAGAAGGGATTTTTTTCCACTAAAGATTAGATTAAGACTATTGCGAAGGCTCTCCCTAAAGCCTAGACTCACTGAATACAGAATGAATAAGTGAATGAATAAAAATGGGAAAAATAGGGCATGATTCTAAAATATAGGACAAAGCCATGTATACAGAATTGGTCCCATGACAGTATCACAAACACTAGACTTGGAAATAGAATGATTTTCAGTTTTTGACAGCAAAATCTGAAGAAGTTTTAAGGAGAAATTCTTTTCCTTCCTTCATGTTGACATTGAATGTTGGGGATGTATTACCAGGAGAACCCTGGCCAGAAGGTGGGAGATGAAGACTATGGCTTTGGGCAAATGTATTCACAGCATTGCCAGAGCTGGACTGTCCTATCTGCCTATAGATTGGGTAGCATGATTACGCATCTGTCTGTGGATGTTCCCAGGAGGACCTTGGTTCATGCGATCATCTATTTTGATTATTTTTAATCACCATATGATGGGCCAGCTTTTAATCACTAACAATTTACTGAGAGGAGTTATGAAGGAAGAAGTTTTAATTTCAGCTCGTAGTTTTGGAGGTTCATAGTCTATGATCAGGTCACCCTATTGGTGTGGAAACTGATGAAGGGGGATGCTGACAGTCATGGAGTGAGTGGAGGAAAAATCCCATGATGAGCCAGGAATAGACAATGTGCTAATCACCAGGACTCTGTGTGGATTCTCCTAAGAAAGCAACCATAATCCTGAGGCTGGTGGTTTCACCTGCACTGCTTGCATCCTATCCGAGTGCTGCATTGAGTCCTGGCTGCTCTACTTGCTATCCAGCTCCCCGCTAATACACCTGGGACAGCAGCAGAAGACAGCTCAAGTTTTTGGCCTCAGCGCCCATGTGCGAGATTTGGGAGAAGCCTGTGGCTTCAGAGCATCCCAGCTCTGCCTGTTGAAGCTGTTTTGGGAGTGAAACAACCGATGAAAGATCTCTCTGTCTCTCCTTTTCTCTCTGTAATTCTGCCTTTCAAATAAAAATAAGTAAATCTTCAGAAAATATGGACATATGGTTGTGTATGAAGAACTATACTATAGTAATTATATAGGGGAACTCAGTGGAGGGGGAGAGAATTGGGGAGGGCATAAGGGAAATCCCAGGGCCTATGGAACTGTATCATAAAATGATAATAATAAGAAGTAGAATTAAAAAAAAAAGAAAAAAATAAAGCAACAATGACAGAGGTATATGTATCCAATAGCCTAATCCAATCTAATTACATTCTAAGTTCTTACTTTCAGACACCATAACTAGGTTAAATTTCATCTTTAACCCATAACAGGAGACTTGGAGGACTGAGTCCTAACTCATGGACTTTTGGTGGACAAGCAGGGTATTGTCAAAGCCAAGGCACCATGATTATTTAGCTTATATTTTATTGCCTCCTGAGCACATCTTTATCATATTTTCTGTTTTGAGATGCACTTTAGTAGGGAGCATCTGGAACTTTCCACAGGAAATTACTTTTATATGAAATGTTCATTACTGTAGAATCTGGCAGTGGTCAGAACACGATAGCTGAGCTATCACAAGTAGTATGCTATCAAACGTCTACCTCTGATTCAACATACCCTCCTTCTCCTCTCCTATGAAACACTCCTATAAAAATCCCACTCAAGGGCAGAACTTGAAGACTCTGCTCTGCGAAGATGCATCGAAGTAAACAATGTTGTCTGCCTAAGCTGATTAGCAGAACTAGTACTTGTCCAAATGCAAGCTGCCTCAGGATTTGTGCTCTGCGGGGAGGACTTTTACAGCAAGGTTTCCTGGGTGTGACCTCATCAGGGTAAGTCACCATGCTGTGATGGATGAGCCTTTGCACTGGAGTCACTTTAATAAAGCAGTACGCTGAATGTTCCCCCAAGGCGGCAGGCATCACTTCTAAATCCAATCACAGTTCACTCACCATAACACACCAGGAACATGTTTTATCTCAGAGAGTCTTGTTTTCACTTAATCTCGTTGGCTTTAAGGCATGAATAGGAACTGGGTGACTTTCAGTCTTTCTGGCCAGTACACACCTTGGACAGATGGTGGAAAATTCACAATGGCCTGATTTCCAGAGGCGCTAGTCCTTCATGTTAGCATTGATCAATTAATCATGATTGAAATAATTCATAAGTTGCACCTTCTAGTTTGTGTTTGCAAAGCTTTTCCATGGATGTCAGCACTTTCCCATAACAGATTCACTTTATAACCAAGGGAACTTCTGAGAAGTATCCATTTTTCTGTTATGTCCTGGCAGATTCTGATTCATTGGTTCAGTTTGGCCCATGTTGACAAGAGTGTTTAAAATAAAGCTCTCTAGGTGATTCTAACTTGTAGCTAGGGCTGGGAACTACTGGCTGGTATGATGGCACCAACACAAAGTGCTTCACTAGGAGCCTTCCCCGATAGGCAGGGAGGTGACCACCTCTGTCCATCACTTCACATCACCAGACAGCAGCAAGTTGGCCTTTGGGCACAGACTCCTGGCTTAAGCCAACACCAAAGTCAAAGCTAAAGTCACAACATTTTTGCTTTTATGGTCCTCTACAGTTTCTTAATCACTGGCACATCATCACATATATTTTTTTTACAATTATTCTATATGGTATCATGAACAGCTTTCATGATGTTGAATATCCAGTTATTTGCTCCCATTTCACAGATAGGGAAATGGAAGCTCAAAGGACCAAATGGTTTAAACCAACATCATTAACTTGAAAGCCTTCAATGTGTTAAAACTGTGTGGATAGCATCAGCAAAGCCTTGGACAGGATGCATTATCTGTCAGAGGCTTTGCTCACTCTCTTTACCCTCAGACTATATGAGACTGGTAGTACTTGATGTTATGAAGACATGGAGGCTCAGAGAGGCTTCAGGAGTTGTCCAAGGTTACAATAATGAGTAGCATATGGAGGCAGAGGCACTTAGCTCTATGTTGTGAATAACCATTGACCTTCAAGAAGCCCCAGAAATACAAAATCCAACCAGGCTGGAGCGAGCAGAGACAGATCAGAATGCGTCTGGATCATAGGTTCTGAGTCGTTAAAGGCATTGCTCTTCCCATCCCTGGCTCACCCAAGGCATGTCGCCTACCCAAAGGTAGATTTAATATTGAGTACTGTGAGTGGATATTCCTGAGACATTGCTCTGGGCCCATTATCCATCTTAAGTGTAATGGGTCAAAATCTGTAGATTGTAGGGCCTACAAAGGAGGATTTGAACACTTAGGTGCTTCTTCTTCAAACTGCAGTCTGAGGGCACCTGCTGAAGTTGAATGAAG
Organism: Ochotona princeps; assembly: GCF_030435755.1. Lineage (NCBI taxonomy): Eukaryota > Metazoa > Chordata > Mammalia > Lagomorpha > Ochotonidae > Ochotona > Ochotona princeps. Next base: position 22,859,723 of record NC_080854.1, on the reverse strand, counting down.
TGGGGAAGGAAAATGCTGGTGAAACATTTAGAACTTCAATGGAGGGAGAGTTGAACTCATTGTATTACTCTTTTTAACTCTCTGCAGTCTCCAAGACACAAGATTACGTACCTATTTCGCCATGCAACATAATCATGCATCCTGTAGTACACAACCCAACTCAGTGACTTTGGAGCTGGCCAGATGAAAAGCTTTTCTGATAGGATGTGAATGTTTGTGCTATTTCTGTATTCAGCCAGAGCCGTAAGCACAGTTACATGCATTGCTCTCTGTGCATCTCAACCTCAGGATGTTGTCATTACTGACATAAGAAGACAGTTTAGCTGTAGTTGAGCTCAGTCTACTCTATCCGAGTTAACCTACAGTTGACCCAAAGTTGCTATGTAAAGTGAGAGAAAAGAAATGCTATATATGTTAACTATGGTAAAACTGATGGAAACAGGCACGAGTAGTGGGAAGAGAACAAATGTTTTGCAAGACTGTTCTTGAGCCACCATAATCAGATTGAATCTCCTCTATAATGTATCAACTATTAGCATTAATCCATCAACCATTAACACAAAACTGGGATTTAAATATCCCGATGAGTTTAAGGAGCCAAGTTTCATTTAATCCATAACAGAGAGTTAAAGTTAAAACGAAAAATAAAGGAATGTGAAATTTTGGGCCTGCATTTTTGGGGCAGTGGCTTGGGCTCCGTCTTAGGATGCCTGCATCCCACATCATGACAGTTTCTGGGCACTTCTGTTCCAGCAGAACATCATGACACATGTGTGTGGGTTCTCCAACCCACCCGTGTTGGAGGCCTGGATTTGTTTTCTGGTTCTCGACTTTAGACTGACCTCGCCTGGGTTGTTGCAGGCATTTGGACAGTGAACCAGCAGGTGGATGATGTCTCCCTCGTTTCCTGTCTCCTCCCTCCCTCTCTCACTATGCTTTTCCAACAAATAAATTAATCTTCAGAAAACAAATCTTGGGATTTTGTATCTGAAACATGATTCTGAAAGGAGTCAAAAGATTTGGAGCATGTTGTGATCAACTTCTCCATGCTACATATAAAGAAACTAAGGCAAAGTTCCTCCCTCTCCACATTACACTCTCCAAGTGCATAACCTTGAACTACTCGCAGAATTTTGGTAGGCCTCAGCAGCCTCAGTTGTAGTGTGACAATACTTCATAGTACCCATACCTCTGACTAGGTGTGGGAGTGAGGCTCGGTAACAAAGTGGTACTTGGCGTGAACTGCCTTGGCTAAGGGCCACATGGGAGAATATTGTGAGCTTGAAGAACAAATGGTGTGAACCTTTGTGAGGTGGCCCATGAGGCCAAGCATCCAATTGGGGATTAGGTTTACTCTTTGCTGCTATTTATTAGGTGCATAGAGGAGTTATTATGATTTACAGAAACATTCTTGAATGATTGACAAAGGCACTGGCCTTTTAAGATGTTGAGAATATTATATCAATTTTTAAAAGTCTTCCTTTGAGGGCCCGGCACGGTGGCCTAGCAGCTAAAGTCCTCACCTTGAATGTGCTGGGATCCCATATGGACCCCGGTTCTAATTCTGGCAGCCCTGCTTCCCATTCAACTCTCTGCTTGTGGCCTGGGAAAGCACTCAAGGACAGCCCAAGGCCTTGGAACCCTGCACTTGCATGGGAAATCTGGAAGAAGCTCTAGGCTCCTGGCTTTGGATTGATGCAGCACTGGCCTTTGCGGTCACTTGGGGAGTGAATCATCAGACAGAAGATCTTCCTCTCTGTCTCTCCTCCTCTCTGTATATTTTACTTTGCAATAAAAATAAAATAGATCTTTAAAAAGTTTTCCTTTGAAGCAGGGATTTTCCTTTGGCCCCCCAGAGGCACATCACTATTTAAAGGGCATGTATCCAATAACCTTAACCATTTGAAACATATATGTGACTCAGAGAACAAGGCATATAAGATTTTGAGAAAAATAAATGTAATAAAATCCATTTACCTATAAGACTAGAAAGAGATTTGTTGAGCCCTGTCTCATTCAGAATCTAGTTCTCATTTGAATGCTGGGCCTCATAGGCCAATGGAAGCAGAGTGGGAATTTTGCAAACCTCTGCACATTTGGCCACCATGACATTGACCTGGCAGGTCCCAGGAAATCATTGTTGACTCATTAGTTTTATTGTAACAGCATCACCTCTTTGTACAGCAGCTCATTAGTGATGTTTCTCCCAGACACCTCTCTCTGAACCCACAAGAGGGAAGGAAAAACACCGGGAAGTCAATCCCCAAAAGATTTGCAAATTTCTCCTTATCTGTGCCAGTACTCTAGGTGGTTTATCTACAATGATTTTTCATCCAGGGCCTGGCAGATATCATACTGTCACATTTCCATGTGACAGAGAATATTTCAAATATTGCTGCAAGATCAGTATAAATTGGGAGGGAAATCTCCTGGAGATTTGAACACTACACTCACTTGTATGTATCATCCTTTTATTTGCAGGTCAAAATGGAAATGTCTCAGGAAGCTATGCAGAAGTGAGCTTAAGCAGAGCACGTGATCCATGCCTGGGTGATTAGCATGCATTTTAAAAGGTTCTTGACTGACTAAAAGATCCCGTGAGAATCTCTACCTTTTAAAGTCAAAAAAGAATTTTTTTAAGGCCTTTGTGTCTAACCCAGAGAGTCAATATGGGAACAGCACCACAGCGTTCCTCCTCCCACCCTGTCAGTGTGGAAGGGGGTCACCATGGGGTACAAGTGTTCAGAACATACACTAGCACTTAAATGTTCATGGAGTGATGCAGTGGTGGCTACACATGACAGCCTACAACAGGTACCTCAAATTCCATCCAGCAGCCATCTGCAGGGCTCTACGTCACTTACCATACTAGTAAAAAGAAGGTTTTGTAAGAAAGAATGAGAGATAATATGTCTCATTTTTTCCCAAGCTGCTGGATTAACTCTATTTTTATGTAGTGTATCTGATGACATTAAATATGTTTTAACAAGTTACAATGGATATGATTCCTAGCTATACTTTAAAGTATTGCTAGCATACCTTTAAATACAGCTATATTTCAAAGTATAGTTAATCTACTGTTTTAGTATAGCCAAAGGTTAAACATTTGAAATTCACCCATTTTTAAATTGTGAAATGCATACTTATGGTACCAATACTGCATATCTAAACAATTTAAATGTTGTAGCCAAAATGTTTGAATTTCTGTAGATCAGAGCAAGAGAAATCCTATATTTAAGACAATTAACATGTATTGTTAATAGAGTAACCCTGGAAGAGGCAATGCTAGCTCATGGCAGGTAGTCGGCATCATTCCTCATTAGGCATCTCTGTCTTCTCCACCAAATCCTCCATCAGTTGCCATGCCAAGCTTCTTCAGTCTCCCTTTACAACTCTGTAAAATGCTTTCTCTCATCCCAAGCCACACTGCAATGCTCTCAATAAAACATCCGTGCAATTTAAAGAGAAGTGCTAGCCATCCAGTGTGCTTCCAAGTACATCCCACAGGGGTCTTCGCCTTCCCACCATGTGGCTCAGTCATCTTGGCCCCTGTAAAAATGGTCTTTGCAGGAGGATGGCTGCCAGCAAAATGTAATTTCTTTCTGTTGTTTCAGAAGCCATCTGGACTGATACATAGTTGATCTAGGGAAAGCCAATTGCTTTCCGGGAGCAGCTTCTGTCTCCTCCAGGAAGGGGCATGCTCTGGTGCTCCTCTTCCCACTCTCAGGTAAGCTGGAGAATGCCCGTTCTACGGAGCACCCAGAGCTGGATTCTACCACGGCACTGATAATAAAACTGGAGCTCTCTTTCATTCCCTCTGACTATTGCTGCCCCCACAGGGTGGAAGCTCATGTTATTCATGAAGCTGCCTTTTTTTTTTTTTTTTTAGTATTTCCTATGTACACAGTTTAATTCATAGTAGGTGCTTAATCAATGGCTCTGAGTAAGTGAATCATCATGGGTGTCTGTTACATTTGGAGGGGAGTCGGTCAGGATTCTGTGCTCTTACAAGGATGTTCATCAATGGAACATTTGGTTGAGAGAGATAATGCCTTCTCTCTCTGGTGTAAAAATGGGTGATAATAGCAAAGAGTGTTCTAGTAGAATTTCAGTGTTCAAAACATTTTCCTGTAAAACATTTTATTTCATTCTCTTTTATGCCCTGTTGAATTTCAGGATGGCATCGCAGGATGTAAACATTTCTGTCTTTTGAATGTGAAATGGCATAAGCATTCAGATAACATATATCCAAATCCTTAAGAACATACATGCACTGTAAGAAAATAAACTTGTGAAAACTTATTCTAAAGGAATAGGGAATTGAAAAAGAAATTCTAAACAAATAGATTCCTACCCCTACCCCCAGTGTTATTCATAAAAAGAAGACATTGGCCATCAAATCTAAATATCAAATAATAAAAATAAATCTAAATTATGCCATAGGCATATCTTGGAATACTATCTAGCCTTCAAAATGTAATAAAATATGAACACATGGAAATATGTAAATAGCAAACAAAATAAAACAAAATTGGATTCAGAATGGAGGTAGGTTTGATTCCAGTTCTGAAACCTGCCACAGCACATGTGTACAGAAGACTGGAAATAATCACTGGTAGATTCTCACTGGAAGGTGACTCAGAACTAAAAAGGATGAGTTTTTTTTTTATCATAAAACAAGTCACCACTAAATCCCAGACAAAATGAGGCTTTATTTTGTAACGGGGGAAAATCCCACTAAAAATATTGATACCACCAAAACAGCTCCCTCATGAAAACCTGCCATTCATTGGCACAAGTACCTCCAGGGGAATGTAGAAACTGCTTAAATGTTTGTGGCACCATCTGCAGTAGTGGCTAACAGCCAAGCTCCCTGTGTGAACTGCTGTGGGTCGCTTGAGCACATGCGTGTGTCTCAACAGTTCTGAATGTCCCACAGCCTGCACATTTGGTTTTAAGAATAGCTCCATTTCTCTGAATTCTGTCACTCTGTCAATCTTACAGTGATATAAGACACCCAGGGCAAATAGCCATTATTTGCCATTAAACTTCTGACAATTGGGTAACAAGGCAATTTCACAGAAAAAAATCCTTTTTTTGGGGCCTCAGAGAAGGGCTGGGTTATCTTACAAAAGAGGAGTCTAATATGTTCTGGGGCATTCTCTCTGGGAAGCTGTGGGTTTATTCCACCATGGCCTCAAGGCTTCTGTTGATCCTTGTTAGACAAAAAGGAAGATTCTAGAAGTTTTAAAGTGGAGGGCACAGAGCAGAAGGTGAGAAGGGTGGGTAGGCTTGAGGGATAACCCCCACCTCCTTGCCCACTGCCTGGATGTTTGGATCTGAGCAGAGACGTTCCTCTGTGCTATATGCCGTACAAGTGCATCCTGTCTGTACCTGACTTAGTCACCCTTTCTTGTTCACGTACAATACGTTCTTTCCAACTTGCTTCTTCACTCGAAAATGTCTGGGATACTTATAAAAAATAGTGAGACAATTGCTTGCTTTTCTTGTGTTCAATTTTTCCCTTTTGCCCCCATTTTACTCAACTTTCCTTAGCAGGAAAAGCCACCTGTCCACTCAGGGAGGAAATTGCCAGCCAGGGTTTTTACTCAGGCCGGATCTAAAAGTGAGGCAAGAAATACTTTCAATACAGATACATTGTGTGAGAAAATGTGAGAAAAGGGGGAAGGAAAACTCGGATTCAGGGCTTTTAAAATATTTTTCCAGAAAATGGCAGGCTCAATTTCCTAGTAGCAAGGATGTCCATCTGCCCATGCATGCATCCATCCATCCATTCAACCAACCTTTGACAAATATTAACTGGGCATCTGTGATGCACTAGGTATGAGCAGGGCTCTGGGAATAAAGCATGATGCAGGCACAACCTTCCTAGAACTGATAGGAATATTCCTTTGTTAAGTAATCAATTTCAATTTTGCCCCATCTTCAATATTGCCCCATTTATTTGATCATCCTTTTAATTTTCGTTGCTTTTCAGTTTTAAGTCTGTGATTCATTCACAATTAGAACTCGTTAAAAAGTAAAGTTCAACAATTACCCTGCATATGAGTTTGATATGTCAATGGAAGATACATAATGGCCCTTGTATATTTCATTGTAAGTGAGGGATTCATTCAAATTTGAGAATCAATCAGATATATTTGGGCCAAGCTACTGGAAATTCTATGAATGAGTCATTGTGTGCCAGTCTTCTAAATCGTTTTCTGAAATGAATGGTAAAGGGTCTTCCACAGCTGATTGCATAGTTGGGGAGCCAGGAGATCATCCCTCATGCCTTCTGTGCAGGGGAAGCAAACTCCCCTGTTGCTGACAGCACCATGAGTACTCATCACGTGACTGGGACATCAGCATTGGTTAAGGAGCAAGTCTGCTGAAAAAACAACCTAACTTCCCAGCCCCAAGTCTACTTTGTCCTCTTCTTGGCAGCTTGCATGAGTCAGTTTGTGGGAAGAGCTCATGAAACCATCAGGGACTTGGTTGGTGGCTTGGGGTTGGGTGTGAACTGAAGTTGCAGTATGGTCTGTGGCAAGGTCGCACTTTGCAATTGTCACACTTACTGGGTGAGGTAACTGTTGGTTAATACCCGTCATCTGAAAGAGGTGACAAACTTCAGACAAGGCAGGTGGATTGGGCCCAGCGCAATAGCGTAGCAGCCAAAGTTCTCACCAAGAATGCTCCGGTATCCCATATGGGCACCAGTTCTAATCCTGGCAGCCCTGCTTCCCATCCAGCTCCCTGCTTGTGGTCTGGGAAAGCAGTTGAGGACGACCCAAAGCTTTGGGACCCTGCACCCACATGGAAGACCTGGAAGGGCCTCCTGGCTTCGGATTGGCTCAGCTCCAACCATTGCAGTCAGTTGGGAGTGAACCAACAGACAGAATATCTTCCTCTCTGTATATCTGCCCTTCCAATAATAAATAAATCTTAAAAAAAAAAAAAAAGACAGGTGGATGATTTCTGGCCTGGTCTGCCATTTTCCAGCAGTACTGACCTTGGCACTTCTCTTCCTTTTTCCAAACATGAAATTTAATAAAAAGCATGAGAAGGCCCTGTCAGCCCTGATTCCTTCAACCAATTACCATGTGCATGGGGTGAATGACTATTGCGAAAATTTTCTGCATGGCTACAAAGTGCCACTGTCAACAGTAGGGAGCAACAAATACTCCCATGTGGTCACGTCCTCGCAGTGACAATTACTCCTTGGAGCTCTCGTATTCTGAAGGCTCTCTGAATGGAGGTCTGTCTCCAGATGAAGTTGCTCCCTTTCCCCTGAAACTCATTAGGGTTTGGAAACTCCCAGTTCTAAATGGACTCTTGGATCCTTCCCAGTCGCACTGTGCCACCACAATCATTTCCCTTTGACTAGGAGTCTATTGGCTCCGATGTGTGAACACATGTTTTGAGTCCTTCTTGCCTCAAGGTTCAGCATTGAGTCTGCTGCTTCACAAAAGGGCCCCCAGAAGTCAGTAGCCAACTGGACCTTGATTTCTTGGTGTCAATGTGAAGAGCTGATGCATGATCACCCAGGCTGGAACTGTGGCAAGGCATGTGAAGTTTTTCTGGCTTCTTTCACTTGTTTTTTTCGGAATCCTCCCCTATTCTTTTCTACCTGTTCTCATGGAGCAGGTGATATGGGACCAATGTTCTTTTCTAGAATTCCCCATTGGTAGGACAGCCTTGGTCTGGTAAAACTGGTGTAGGAAATGTTTGCTCTCTAACAGAGTAGCTACTAGCCACAGGGAGCTACTGAGCAGTTAAAATGGAGTTGATGTGACTAAAGAAATAAATTTGTAGTATAAATTAATTTCAATTCATTTACATTAAATTACCATGCGTGGCTAGTGGCTGCTGTATGATAGGGCAGTTCTAGGGTTAAGTACCCTGGTCACTTCAGTGTCTCCAGAGCAACCCAAATAACCTGTGCTGTGTCACAGTTCACAGTGAACTTTCACTGTGCAACTTTCTTCCTAGTGAAACCCCAGCAATCTTAGTAATAAATTGTTGACCATAAATTAAGATCTTACCCTTTTTGGGCAATTGTGCAGGTTTTGAGCAATACTGTATTTTAGTCAAAGCAGGTGCACATAAGATAGGAAATTGGGGTGCTCTATCAGGCAAATTTATTGTGGGTGAAAAGATTAGGTACATAGACTCTCTGACGTACCTCAAAGCACAACAAATGCCAGGAGCTGCTTCTACACTTCTCTTGGTCTCTTGCAGTATGGAGAGAGTTAAGGGCAGAAGTATGTGGATGGAAGACCAGGCAAGGGTTGAAACTGGCAGGGAGAGGAGGGGGTGGGGGAATGGGCAGAACTGAAAGGATGCCAGAGCTCTTGCAAAAGAATCTGGCAAAGGTAGGCACTGTGGTGTTTTGTTCCACTCTGGGTTGGAGGTGCCGTGGGGGTGATTGTTATAGTGACTATTACTATTACGACAAGATTGGAAAGTAAATAGTTAAATCAAAGGGATCCTAAATTGGAATAGAGGTTCACAGTCCACTGTGGCCTTTCGATTCAAACTTGAAGAATTATTGCAGTTTGGCTCTTAATTGTAGTCCCCTCTTCCCCCATGGAGGGAGTTCCCCACCCTGAATTCTTTCATGCATGTTGCTTTCTGGAAGTTCTTTTGCCCTGAAACTGAGCTAGTTTCTGTTTCTCTTGGATGAACATGCAGCTGTGTTCAAGTTCTTACCTGTGTCTTCCCAGATACACACTGGCATCAGGTGTGTCTCTCCCAAACAGACAACGCAAGGGGAAAGGAGGCGGCTGTCAGGGAACAAAATGGAGCAGGGGAAAGCAATGCCCATGAGGTGCAGGAAAAACATTTACCAAACTCAGTACTTTGAGAATCACTCCCAGGGTGTGAGTTTACCAATTGCTCCTACAGGTAAATCTGCTGCCATTGCCTCCTCACCTACTCTGTTCTATTGGGGAATGGAAAAGGGAGTTCTTAGTTAAGTAGTGGGCCAGTCTGTTTGAATGAAAAATAAAATCTTCCTGCTAAACTAACTTAGAGTAGCCCCAAGCTGGGGTCTATGTGGTAATGTCTAAGGGGATTATTTTATTGCCACCACAGCTGGGATTTGGAGGGTGTTCTATTCTTCTTGGAGCTTTAGGCAATATCTAAAAACACTGTTGGCTTGTTAAGCTCGGGTAGAGCTGGTGTTCTACTGGTGGGCAGAGACCAGGGGTACTGCCAAGGATCCTGCAGAGAGGCTGGCTTTGTAGACTACAGCTTAAGCTGCTACTTGTGAAACTGTCATATCAGAGTTCTGGGATTTGGGTTCAAGTCCTAGCCATTCCACTTCCCATCTAGCTTCCTGCTAATGTGCCTGGGAAAGCAGCAGCAGAAGACCCAAATGCTTGGGTCCCTTCTGCTCATATGAATGACCTGGCTGGAGTTCCTGGTTCTGGCCTGGCTTGGTCCTGGATACTGCTGCCTTTTGGGGAGTGAACCAGCAGATGGGAGATCACACTTTTTTTTTTTTTTTTGCCTTACTCCATCCTATGCTTCTTTGTTTTTCAAGTATCTCTTAAGAATGGGGACAATTTAAAGTACTGAACTGTCCCCAGGACAAAGAATTATCTGCCTCAAAATGACAACAGGATTAAAAATAATCTGGTCCAGAGGGAAAGTTCAAGGTTCTGTTCTTGACAGAGAAGTGACTGTCAAAGGGCTATTACATTGTTAGTGCTGGAAGACTAATAAACATCTACAGGTGCTCCCAGGAAACCTCAGGAAAGTTTTGTGTAGAATTTTCTTCAACCTAGTCAGTTTCTATCTTCATGGATTCTTAACTTTCTCTGAGATTGCAACCCCAGGGTTACACATGTCAGGCCCAGTCATGGAGTCCAGAGAGCATCTGCCTATAGTCCCCGTGAATACCGTGGCAAGCCATAGGGTTTGGGTGCCCCATCTGTAAAAGGAAGTGACAGCACTTCATAACCTGCTTGCCAGCCAGCCCTGGCACCCTAGGGTTTTCTTACAGCTGGTAGATAGAGAAGATGCAGAGCCTGTAGTAGATGAGTCTGGCCACCTGGGCTGGGAGGGAGGAGGCACGTAGCAGTCATGGTATCAATGGACTAGACAGGGGCTCAAAAAGTCACTGCAGAATTTGTATACAGCTGCTTGGGAAAATAATGCAAACCACAATATTTTTCTTTCTGATTATAAAAATCAGTCACTGTTGGAAATTTCTCAAGAACAGAAAATTTAAGGAGGAAAAAACTCTCATAATTGTACAACTAGGAGGTATCAACTATTCATAGCTTTGCTATTTTCTCAGACCAAAGCCAAAGAGGATGAGTGTCAGGTGCTTTGAGAGCCCCAAGGGCTTTGAGGACAGCAGAAAGTGGCAATGCAGATGTTGAATGGTTTGAGATGATCTTCTCTGGGTACTAAGACAGTTATGTGACTATTGTGGCCTGGATGTCATGGGCAGTACAGCAGATTGGGGGTGATTGAAAGAGGCATTGACCCACTCCCCCTTACCTTTGGAGTTCATGTGCAAAGCATCCTTAGTGTTTTCCTCCATGAATAGGAGTAGAGTTCCGTAGCTGAAAGAGGAAAAGACTCATTTTAGCTCCAATGCAACAACAAAGCAGGGGATGACATTTCTCAAGTCTTGAGCATGGTTAAAATCAATCTGACTTCAGCAATAGGCATAAGAGAGTTATGGTGTGTTGGAGATTTTTTTTTAAAACAACTTATTGTGAAGTAATTTCAGTATTACAAAAAGATGGTGAAAATTAAAAGAAAAAGGGGTGGGAGGTTGCTGTGTGTTTCTCCTTCAGATACCCTAGAAATGTCAATGCTTTACTGTATCTGATTAACCATTCTCTGTCATCTTTGTGTACAGAAATTATTCTTAAAAATCATTTGCAAACAAGTAAGTCATGATATCTGCTTAACCTGAAATATTTCCATGTGTTTTCTTAAGCACAAGGACATTCTCTTACCAAACCAAAGTGTGGAAGTTAGAATCAGAAAATTCACAGTAATCCCATAGTGTTATCATAAATTCGATCTATGTATCTATCTATGTATCTATCTATCTACCTATCTATCTATCTATCTATCTATCTATCTAACTATATCTTATTCAAATTTTGCCAGTCAACCTAGTTAGGATTGGAATTTATAAAATTTGGTCCTGGAGGCCTTGAATAGAATTTATTAACAAATCCTGACAATGAGTAACAATTGAGTTGGGAATTTGGCAACTCCACATTGTGGCTCCAGTTTAATTCTGTCTCATTGGTGCATATATACACTGGCAGGAGAAATTTTTGTAATATTCGAGTTAGCAAGAAAAGAAGGAGTTATTCACTGGAATATTGGATCCAGGTTTGCACTGGTTGGTTTGTATCCATTCAGAACTCATGGTTCTCACTATGTTCCCAGCAGGGTATATGACTCTAAATTTTATGTAACTTTTTTTTAAGTTCTGGGAACTAAATGGCTTGGATCTATGAGGCATGAGGGGATAATGGCTAGAAATATTGGTCTGAATTAGAAAAAAAATGATTTCAGACCTGAATATAAAATAGTCCACTCATTCCTCAGCAGCTACTATAAAAAAGTGGCTTTGCTATATGGGCAGCAATTCCTACCATAATGCCCAATTGTTTTGTGCATTCCACACACAAGCAAAAAAAAAAATCTGATCAAAACAAGGTTCTCAAATCATTTCTGAGTCTGTAAAATCCCAAATCCTAAGAACGATTCCTTGAGGATGCTGATGCTGAGAATTCTCCAGGCTGATTCAATGAAGGATGAGTAGATGACTGGCAGGCATGGCCATCTGTGGCTTTGTACTGCTGAGAATTCTTCTCTCACACAGACACGTACTGCTTTCTCAATGTTGCTGCTATTGGTATAATGAATTGAGAGCCCTGACGTTTCTTGCAATCATAGCCTAGGATGTGATGATGGTTATTCGAGCATTAAGCAGCAGCCCCAAGGTATTTGGTAATGAGATGTCTGCTGAATTCAGAGCTGTGACACATATGTCTGGGACAGGCTTCTCAGAAGCCGCCAATCTTCTTGTATTGGTTACAGTGACACTGAAATTTTCATTAAAAAAAGAATATTCTAGAACACATTTTAGATTCTGGAAATTACTTCCGAATGGAAAGCTTTGTCTTTGTTAACATCCTAGCTCTGTTCAGAACAACTGCTTTATTCTGCCACCTCCCAAATAAAACCTTATTTTGCTTTTAAACACTTGATGGAAACATGGAGTTAACAGAGAAGTTAGCAGAGGAGGGTGTAGAGGAAGTGGGACGGTGGGTGGAGGACACATTGGGTGTGGAACCTGCAGGGAAAGCTTTGGGACAGGTAGGCATAAATTGGATCATGGTTCCTGTCATTCAACATTTGTTGAGTGGCATACATTGGAAGGACTGATTTCAAGCACCTTTTTTCATTCAGCCTTTGATGGACGCCCGACACCCCATTTGGTGCTTGGTATTCTCCATACCAGCTTCTATGCACACTCTTCCCCTGCTGTGTGCCCTGTGTGTCTGATTCCTATAGTTTCTTTGTCTTCCAACTTTAAACAGGTTTCTCTCCCTCCCCACCACCTGCCTGCATGGTGAACAGAGGATAAGAGACAAGGGTTTCTAACATGTTATTTTTGTCCCTTCACCCCTGGCTTTTTCATGGCCAGTGTAAGCAGTGGTTATATCTCTTTCACCACAACTCCAACTGGAGAGCTCCCCCTCGTCCCCTGCCACATTCTTGGTTCCAGCTATCCCAGGGTCCCAGAAAAAAATGGCCCTTGTGCAGAATATGTGGAGACAAATTCTCATGTTCTTTCAACATATAATAGTCTCATTATTTCACTCTCTCAGAAAGCTTCGTAAAAGTGCCATCTTTTTTTTTTTCTGTTTGAACTTGACTGAGATATGCTGAATTGTTTTGTGTTGTTCTGGATAAGTTAGATTAGTATATTTGAATATAATTTCAGACAGATATAAAATTGATATTTTTGAGCATATTTTCTTTACCATAATGCAGAATAGAAGAGTTACAACAGCTCAGATATCTAACCTTTCATACCCTCCACTATTGTGTGGTAGATATCAGGTTGATCTCTGTCCACATTATTGGAAGTATGTCACCCAGAATAAGGGAGGTGATGGTGATATTTCATCCTGCTCTGTCCATTCTCATTTGGAGCCTTGTGCTCTCAATTCCTTTGTCCTGTAGAAATGTTAGTTCTCATGTTCTGTCATATACAGCAAAAGTCAAAAGAGGTTGTCTTCAACAGCTGAGCAGTCAATATTTTTGGCTTTTGTGGGTCATAGGGCTCTCTGTTGAAACCACTTCTTATATTACTATTATTGTAGTATAAAAACAGCCATCAACAGCATGCAAATGAATAAACCTGTGTTCCAAGAAAACCAAAATCAACAAGTCAGCTAGACTTAGTCTGCAGGCCTTATTTTGCTGATTTCTGATATAAAGGAAAAAATTGGTTTTTAAGCTGTGTCCATGTACAAAAAATCATGGGCAGGTGTATTTGCACTAATTTTAAGAAACAATTTTGCTTATTGTGGTTATGTTCCAAATAGAATAACCTGTTTCATGATTCAGTAGGTTTCTTGTCACTGTAAGAGCAAAGCAGAGGCTGAGTTTTATGGATTTTTTTTTCTGGAGAGCATGGAGAATCAGTCAGATGACATGGGAGGTAAAATGCCTCCTAGTTTAGTCTACCTATCATAGTGCTGCACACAGACGAAATCACCTCAATTTTATGTTCCTGGCTGCATCATGTCTATCCTTTCTCACTCACTCTTCAAAGTCTAGTACAGTGCTTTACAAAAAGTGGGTAAAATCAATGCAGTCTCTTCCTTCCACTTGTCTTTAAAAATCCTACTGACAGATTAATACAATTAATTTGACTTTAGTACAGTCATCGCACCTAGTCATATTAAATTGATTCAATTATCTCTATTAAGCTTCAGCAGTTGAAGATTTTCACCGAAAATACTAGTCAACATTTACCAAGTTCTGAAAATATGCCATCTAATGTGAAATAACTGTGCTCGCAATATTTAATTCTCCCACAAAATTTTTGAATAGGTACCATTACTATCTTCATTTTATTGGTGAAGGAACTAATTCAAAAATGTCTTATAGATGGAAAAGGCCATATCCAGAATTTGGAACAAGACCTTTTTGAAACCAAATTCTGTGGTTCAACCACACTTGTATCCTATTTACCACTCATCCTTCATTCATTTATTTAGTACTCAGGAAATACTGGCTGGTTTCCTGATAATTTTCAAGCACTGTTGTGAGTGCTAAGGATACAATATAAAGAGATGAAGACCGTGATATAAATCAACTTACATTATGTGTGAAACAGAACATGGTTGATACACAATCAACTAACGAAAAGGCAACAAATTAGAAATCCATCACAAGAGGAAGAGATAAAAAGGGATACTAAATATTTCTCATCTACACCAGAATTTCAGGTGTTTTCATAACAGATGTATCTTCAAAGTTCTTTTTTGCTTATTGCTACTAGCTTTTGGGTAATTTTTAGTCTTGAAAAACTGTCAAATAGGCTCAGAAATAAGTTTAAAACATATGGCAGCAGTTATTAATCACAAACTCAGTCTGAAGACATGTACATGAAGCTCCTTAAAGGAAAAAGAACAAATGTAGATGATAAAGTACGTGGGAACCACTTTTTCCGTGAAGGCTGATTCTATGCACCTTCAAGCTGGCAGGCTAGAGACCACAGAAATGAATGGGGTGAGCACAGGTGTGGGGGTTCAATTCAACCAATAAAAATAAAAGAACCCCAGACAACTCTTGTAACATTCCATTTTCCCCTTTGCTGAAATTTAACCACGTGAAGAGCTGGCATTCTATCTCTTTGCCACAGCCACCAGAAGGGAAGATGTATTACAACTCCTGTGTTATGAAGAGCCTCTGATCCTTGCAGGCTAGAGACTAATGCACCATCCAGCATCAAGGGAAGAGTCCTTGGTTAGCACTAGAACTATTGGAGCAGTTGGGAAGGGAGGGAAGCAAAGCGGAATTCCAAGACCTTGATTAAGATTGAGACTGAGATTGAGGGAGGGAGCAAGACCAGGAAGGGTTAAATAGAGCGACATCCTTGTGTATTAATCTGTGAACCCAACAGGCGCATGCTGACTAGAAACAGGAGACAGAGCACAAAGGTCAGGGGCTTAGTAAACACAACTACCCAGAGGGAAAATCAGCATCCACAAAATCCAGAGTTCTTTTTATGTCTTACTGGGTGTCAACCACAGGGATATGTGGAGGTAAGAATACTAAACACACAGGATAGGAATTGACACAGAGTGCGACTATTTTGGTAATGGCAGGGTTTCTTTCATTCATGAATTAGAATGCAATTTTCAGACTTAAATAGACCAAAAATTTAAAAAAATGGACAGCTCATGAATAGCGAAGGCTATCCTAAAGAATGAAATAAAACTGGAGGAATCAGAATTCCAGACCTCAGGACACACTACAGAGCAGTGGTCATCAGAACAATCTGGTACTGCTACAGAAATACAGAATAAGACCAATGGAAAAAATAGAAACCCCACAAGTGAGCCTACATATGTACAGTCAAGTAATATTTAACAACAACAACACAACAACGAGCACCTAGAAAGTAACCCAGGAAAAAGGGTTGGTCTCTCCAACAAATGCTGTCGGGATAATTGCATAACAGCCTGCAGAGGTAAGAGGCAAGATCCCCTTCCTTTCACATTATACAAAAACTAGCTCTAAATGGATCAAGAACCTAAATGTGCACTCAGAGCCATCACACTATTAGAGGACAGCATATGAAGCACTCTACAAGATATAGGCATTGGAAAAGACTTCTTTGAGAAGTCACCAAAAGCACATAGGCAGCTAAAAACAAAATCAACAGATGGGATTATATCAAAATAAGAAGTTCCTGTACACCAAAGGAAACAACCAACAAAGTGAAGAAGCAAAACAGCAACCAACAGAATGGGAGAAAATCTCTGCACACGATGCAACACACAGGAGCTTCAGAAACTCAATGATAGCAAAACAAACAAACCTGTGAATAAATGGGAGAAGGAAATGAATAGACATTTTTCAAATGGCTAACAGACATATGAAAACATGATCAGACTTCCTGGCAGTCAGGGAATGACAAATAAAAACCACCTTGTGGATTTACCTAACTCTACTGAGATTGCCCTATATCCGGAATCTATTTACAATACCTGCTGTTGTGGACATGGGGAGAAAGGAACCCTACTACACTGTGGGTGGGAGTGTAGGCTAGTGCAGCCACTAGGGAATTCAGTATGGAGAGTGCCAAGACAACTGGAAATTGATCTACTGTATGACCCAGCTATCCCACCCCTAGGAATATATCCAAAGGAACTGAAACCTGCATATGAGAAAGTGACCAGCAACTCCATACATACAGCAGCACAATGTGCAATGGCAAAGACACGGAAACAATTCAGATGCCCGTTGAAAGAGGAATGGATAAACGAATATTCCATCTACTCATGGAATACTACTGAGCCATTAAAATGGATGAAGTTCTCCCATTTGCAAAAAAATGATTTCAGCTGGAGACCATTATGCTCAGTGAAATAATCCCAAAAGGACAAATATCATACGTTCTCTCTGACATAGGGTAACTTTCATGTAAAGTACAAAACAAATAGATACATAGGTAAACATGCATATAAATCTATTCTCATACATGATCTATAGAATGGAGACTAGCATACTAGGAATGAATATACCTTGCAGTACGCATCTCTACTCCCAAATCAAAGGAGGACTCCCAATGAAACTGTTAAATATACCTGGACAATAGTACTAGATTCTACCATGGCCTATACTTACAATGTCATGTGCATTTAAATAGCAGAATGTTGGATTTGTGACTGTTGCTGAAGGACTGTACTATTGCAGCAATATGGGAGAAAATGGTGTGAGTGGAAGTTTGGTGAGGAAGCAGGGCTTGGGGGGCAATTCCTATACTTATAAAACCATATCAGGGAAAATAGTAACAATAAAAATGTGGATAGAAAAAGCAAACAAAATAATTAGTTAACATTGAATCATGGCCACTGTTTTCCAGCAATTTGATGCATTATTTAATCTAATCTGCATAAGTACATGTTGAGAACAAAGTTCCTTAATAGAGTGCTAATCAAAGAGTAATTAAGTATGACATTTGGAGGGAAGGTGTATCATGTCATCACCAAAAATGATTTCCATTAATTCATCCATTGACTTGTTCACTTTTATTTTTATTACGCCAAGTTTTGAAAAAAGATTTATTTACTTTTATTGGAAAGGCAGATACACAGAGAGGAGGAGAGATAGGTCTTCCATTCGATGGCTCACTTCCCAACTGGTCAGAATGGCTGGAGTTGAGCCAATCCGAAGCCAGGAGCCAGGAGCTCTTCTGAGCTCTTCCGAGTCTCCCATGCGGATGCAGAGTCCCACAGCTTTGAGCTGTCCTCAACTACTTTCTCAGGTCACAAACAGTGAGCTGAATGGGAACTGGGGGCACTGGGACATGACTGGCACCCATATAGGATCCTGGTGCATTCAAGGTGAGGACTGTAACTGCTACGCTATCGTGCCTGAGTGTCCAAGATGTGTTGGTTATTAGTCCAGGATCTTTTAGTGGATGATTTTATTGACTTCGGTATTCAAATAGAGGCCATGGAGGGAGCAAGGTGCCCTGAGTAGAAGCTCCGGTGTCAGTGGCTAGCTCCAGTTGATCAAGTGGCCCTTGAGCAAGTCACTTTTCTTTTCTATTAATATCTTTTGTAAAACAAGGATCTAGGACCAAATTAGGCTCGAGGATTTTTAGGATATAATGAATATTCACTTGTAGTCTATGATTATACTCTTCTACCCGAGTCAGGTTAATTGTATTTACAAAGCTTAGAGGGAGAAGCCTGTCAAGGCTTGAACCAAAGCATATTCCTTGGCTCTTTTCTCTGAATTCCTCACCTTTTGCTGTATAAGTTTGCATTTAAAGCTTCATAAGAAAGCTGAACGTGCTTGTCAGAGGTGAAGGAAGAGATGTGGACGATGGGGAGTACAGGGGTGGGGTGTGGGAAGAGTGATGTGTTGGTTTTCAAAGGCTTTGCATATCATTTGACAGACTGATAGGACTATGATGACCACCAAGAAAATGTATCCAAGAAGAAAAGCCCTCGGGCCCGGCGGCGTGGCCTAGCGGCTAAAGTCCTCGTCTTGAAAGCCCCGGGATCCCATATGGGCACCGGTTCTAATCCCGGCAGCTCCACTTCCCATCCAGCTCCCTGCTTGTGGCCTGGGAAAGCAGTTGAGGACGGCCCAATGCATTGGGACACTGCACCCGCGTGGGAGACCCGGAAGAGGTTCCTGGTTCCCGGCATCGGATCGGCGCGCATCGGCCCGTTGCGGCTCACTTGGGGAGTGAATCATCGGACGGAAGATCTTCCTCTCTGTCTCTCCTCCTCTGTGTATATCTGGCTGTAATAAAAATGAATAAATCTTAAAAAAAAAAAAAAGAAGAAAAGCCCTCAAATTATGAAGGAAAGCAATTTATCTGTACCAAACAGTTCTGAAGGCTGCAAAGTCCAAGGTCAAAGGACTCCTATCTTTCAAGGCCTTTCATTTTTTTTTTTTTTGAATTCTTTATTTTATGACACAGTTCAATAGGCATTGGGGTTTCCCCTCCCCCTCCTCCACCATTGTTCTCCTCTGCAGTCTGTCAACAGCTGTCTTTTGGGTACCCACAGAAGTCCATCATACTGCCATTGAGGTGTCTCCCAACAATGTAGGGGCTTAAGTATTGTTTCACTGTGAAACCATCCAGCGCTTTCCTGCTGCATTATTCCCTGACAAGAGGTGGAAGCTCAGGAAAGCATGTGTGAGAGAGGATGAGGGAGGGCAGAGAGGGTAAGTGTGAGTGCAATAGTGGGAGCAGGAGGGAACTGAACCTGCTTTTGTAACAGATTCATCATTCCTGGGGTGCCATGAATCCACCAGTAGGACAGAGACTTCAGGGTCTCCTGTTAGGCCCTGCCTTCCAAGATGGTTGCATTGTTAGGCCCTGCCTCCCAACATTGTAAGTCCCCATCTCCCACTGCTGCATTGAGATGAAATTTCTAATACTTGAACTGTTGTGAACACTTTCCAAGCACAGGTACTGGTATCTGGTAGATACACTATGAAGACAGGTTGATGTTCACAAAAGGGCAATGAACCCCCTTATTGGAAAACGCAGTTGCTCACTGCTGAGCCGAGTGCACAGGCTCTCATGAGCTTTGTGTATCTTATGACAGACCAAGAAAATGTATCCATACTACAAATGGTACGAAATGGTGCAAAACAAGATGCAAAATAATTTTTAAATACTTATTTTGGCCAAAGATAAAATGGGCCAACCTGATACGTGGGCTTCTTCATCACTGTGGATAGTTTCACTGAGACCACCCGAGAGCCTACAGGCATTAGTGACTTGGATCAAGGCTATAAGATTAGATGAAGAACTTTTAACTCTGAAATACTGTGACTTTAGGAAGCTAGAGGCTTATCATTCAATCTACAGTCTGTAACTTTGCAGCCCAGAAAATCCCCTACTAGAATATGTTGCAATAATCTGCTATGGAAAATTCAAGGCCACTGTCCAGCTACTGATAGCCAGGCTAAATTCTTCAACATACTTCTTTGGAAGAAGTTCGTGGCAGAATATCCATCTTCACCTGGTCTTGCTATTACTGATTTCCCATTCTTGCACAGCTTGAATAAGAGCTGTGGAAGCCAGTTGAAACCAAAGCTGGATTAACACAATGAAACTCTAGTCCTGCCGGTCATAGACTAATAGGATTGCCTTTGATTTATCCAGTGCCATTATTTTTCAAAATGTTTTCCATCTGTTAACTTTTATTAGTAGCATATAGACCGACTGGTGTTTATGGAAGGTAATAACCTTTGCTAGAGAGGGCATATGGAAATGCTTTGTAACAATTTAACACTGTGAAGTGTTAAGAGTTTAATCAGTTTTAGAATCCGCCCAAGGTCTTGGCATTGGTTATCAGCACAGTCATATCTGAAGCAGGTTATTTCAAATCCTTTTGGGAATGAGTATAAAGTAAATAAAGAGTATTCCTGATAATTTTTAAAGAGCCAAAATACAGATATGCTTGGTTGACCAGCGGAAAATGTCAGAGTTCTGAGTTGGATTTTGCAAACACACGCGTACTGTGTCAGGACCACTCAAAGCAGGATGTTCATTTCAGTCCAGTGAATAACTGTGGCATGAATGTGCATCTGCAGAAATTAACCGCGGTCACCTTGACCCAAGCAACCATGAATTGAACATGGGGATGAAGTGGTCACCAGCAGTGGACCTGAACAAAATTATTTGCTAGCTATTTTGGCCCAGAGACTTTGAATGGATCTGCCTTTGTGGAGGCAGTGAGCAGGATTTATCAACTAGTGTTATACTACAAAGTTAAAGCGAGAGGGGAATGAGTGATAGAAAATAACTTCTAAGTAGTGAAATGATCTTGTTTGGAATGCTCAAGCCATTTTTTAAAAATATAATCCTGAATTGATTGAAGTGTTAAGAACATTCTTAAAATGCTACTTTTTCCTGATTTCTAAATCTCCATAGTGGGGGTACATGCAAAAAGTTATTTAAGCAGCTGAACCTATTAAGAAGGGAAAGAACTTATTTAATTAAAATAGACTTTGATAT
Source organism: Ochotona princeps (assembly GCF_030435755.1). Classification (NCBI taxonomy): domain Eukaryota; kingdom Metazoa; phylum Chordata; class Mammalia; order Lagomorpha; family Ochotonidae; genus Ochotona; species Ochotona princeps. Next base: position 22,838,944 of record NC_080854.1, on the reverse strand, counting down.
TAATGATAATCTGAATTGAGAGTGCTTTTTTACACAGAAGTATAAGAAAATTCATATTCCCTTTTGTTAGCATCTGAAAGTTAGGATTATTTAAGATTAGTAACCAGAATTGTCCTTATTTTAGACTTGTAATCAAAGAGGTGGTTTAAAAATGAGGAAATATTAATACAAATAAGCCAGCCATCAAAAGACAAATATTATGTTTTCTCTGACATATGGTGGTTAATACAGAATACACAAGAGTGTATAGGGATGAAACAGACATCTTGTGATTTGATTAAATTTTAAGCTTTTTTTTAATATTCCTGTGAAACTGTGGTTTCTGTTTTTTTTTTTTTTTACTTGCTGAATGTTATGGTTAGTTGCACATTAAACCTATGAACATAGAGTAGATTGAAATTGTTTTTTTTTTATTTTGCAAGTATCAAAGAAAAAAGGAAGAAAGCAGATTGAGGTAGGGAGAATAAGAGGGAGTATGGCTATCTTCTTAGAATTGTACCTATGAAACAAAATCTGTTATCTTTCTATTAGTAAAAATTAAAAAGTCAAAAAAATATTCTTTTAGAAGAAATATCATTTCATTTTCTTGTTATTTCAGCCCCTTTAAATGCCATTTGCCTGTGGCCCTCTAGCTACCTTTTCTTCTTGGGGCAACGTGACTAACAGCCCTCATGGAATAGCAAATCAGTAGCATGTGTGAGTGCTGACTCTGCTTCTCAGCCCAGCTGTTTGCTCCACTTTCCAAAGCTGCCTTGTCTAGGGGCAGTTGAACTTGGCAGGATGATAAACTGTGCTTCTGTTTACTCTTTGTTCCCAAGGCTAATTCAAACGTGCTGTTAATGGGTGAGTAGTGATGGTAATGGGAACATCTTAAATCATTAAGTTGAGAACTGAAACAGCCACATGGGCGTAATACACTGACTCCTTAGTTGATGGATATAAGTCAATGCACTTCCTTTAGTGTGGAAGTGTCCTGTGCAGTTTCTTTCAGTCCCCTTCATCCAGGGTGGGTCTCATGCCTCAGAACTGAGGAGATGTAGCAATGATGAGATTGCTCTACTTTCAAATTCTTTATACCCCACATTCATTCCAACAGCAAAATCTCAGGTTCTTGGCTTCTTTCTATCCAAAGAGTTTGGTTATTGAGTTTCCCAAAGTGGTCCCAATCATTCATTTTTTATTTTAAAAACAGGATTTTTTCCCTTCTCTTTTACGTGTTACTGTGGCTCTATCCTAGTGTACAGAATATTGACCAGACTGATTTAGTACAGCATAGTCCCATGGGTGTGTTGTATGGGATGTTGAATCAGACAGAAAGAGATGTAAGTATGACTTGAGCCGATTTCAGGCATCTGATTTTGAAAACGACATGCAAGACACTTGAGTCTCAGTTTATTTGTATGTAAAGCAGAAAGATCTACCTCACTGAACTCTTCTGAGGTTCAACACAATATCCAGGAAGTGGCAAACTGTTAATCCATGCTAATTATATTAACTGTATATTTAAGGGGAGTCCTCCAAGGATCCACAGGAAGTAAGGACCATTATTATCTTCATTTTCTGATGAGCATGAGAAAGTAATAAACCCTCACTCCATGCTCTAGAGGTAACAAGTGGTGGCCAGGCCAGGAATCCAGGCTCCAGCCGGGCAGTATCCCCCATGGGACAGGAATGGGCATGAAGGGTTTTGTCACCTCAAGTAACATCTGTCTAAATATGGGTTCCAGACAAATTAGACAACCCACTAAATCCTCTTTGCTCCATATTCATTTTCATTCCATGCTCACTCCTTCATATTTGATCCAGAAGCAGTGAAAAGCAAAGCTGATATCGGAAAGAGGACTGTGTGTCCAGTAAACTTGAGGCAAACAATGATGGAGCCTGATCACAAATTCAGCTATGAATTTGTTAGTTGAACACATGAAAGCAATGTGCATATCATTAAAAATTCATACATTCTAAAGTGATGTTATTTGGAGGAAGGAGGAAAGTCTCATCTATAGATCCACTCTATTAAGAGTTGAAAAACACAGCCTGGCATGATAGTCTACAATAGCCTAGTAGCTAAAGTCCCCGCCTTGCACTCGATGGGATGCCATGTGGGTGCCAATTCATATCCCATCCAGCTCCCTGTTTGTGATTTGGGAAAGCAGTTGAGAATGACCTTGGAAACTTGGATCTGCATGGGAGACCCAAAAGAAGCTCCTGGCTCCTGGCTTCCAATCAACTCAACTCTGGCTGTTGCAGCCACATGGGGAGTGAACCAGTGGATGGAAGATTCTTCTCTCTGTCTCTCCTCCTCTCTGCAATTCTGACTTTCCAATAAATAAGTTAAAAAATAAATAAATCTTTTAAAAAAGAGTTAAAAATACAAATATGTATTATTATTATTTTTATTATTATTATTATGCTATTATCATCAGGGCATTCTGCAAAGACGCACTCTCCACAGTTAAGAGATAACATTATTCCTGTTAGTACTCAACACTCTGAAACTTAAGATACTAAGATCAGGAACTGGAGTATTGATTCATATGTATAGCTAAAGCGTGTATAATTTAAATGGAAATGATCATGGAAATTTTCTTTTTTAATTAAAATATTAGGGTACTGTCTTACAACTCAAGAATAGATAAACAAAATGTGGTGTATCTCCACAAAATATTATTCAGCAATAAAAAAGAATAAAGGCCTGATACATGCTATAGCAAAATGAATCTCTTAAACCTTATTCTAAGGGATAAAAAACCATTGCACAAATGTCTACACAGAGAATGATCATGTTTATGTGAAATATTCAGAAAGGCAAATCTACAGACACAGGAAGTAAATTAATGGTTAGCAGGGGCTTGGGTGGGGGAAACGGAGAACAGACAATGACTTCTAATGTGTATTTTTTGAGGTGATGGAGTGTTCTAAATGCAGACAATAATGATGGTGGAATAACTTAAAATCCACTGGGTGATATATTTTAAACAGATGAACTTTGTGGGACATAAATTATTAACTTATAAAGATTAATCTGTTACTTTCCCCTAAGTCATATGTTGGTTATATTGGGGATCATTAGGACTTGGTGAGTTCATGAGGTTGAGGCTTGTGTGATGCCACAAGCAGCATTTTCTTTTATAAGAAAAGTACAGGAGAACCTCTGCACAACTTGTTTGGTTTCACTACGTGGTGGCCTGCATTGCCTCAGGCCCCTGCCACGTCCCCACCAACAAGCAGGCTTTCACTTGATGCCACTCCTTCACTATGGACTTCTCAGCTTCCAGAACTGTAAGAATAAATTCCCTAGTCTGTAATATTCAGTTAGAGCAATAGAAAATAGACTAAAACTCCAACCCAAATTGTAAATATCTAGGGAGGTTTTTTTTTTTTTTTGTTTTGTTTTCATACATCTATAAATTAACTGCCCACTGTGGGCTTGTGTAACATGGACAGAACCTTACGCAATGTTCTGTGTCTCTGGCCAAGCAAGGGCAGGGGGATTTAAACAAAGGTCAAGTGATTAACTATGGCAAATGTGCAGTTGGGCCCCAAGTACCTTTAAAGCAAGAGCAGGGTCTGACATCTGGAGGATTTCAGTACGTCAGCCAAACCAATATTTTCTGTGAGCCATCTACACTTCCTACAATGATATTTAAATCATTTTAATCAGGTTCATATTGTTTTATCCTTTGATACCAATTTTCCCTTTCTTTCATTTCATCTCCTTCCCTTCATCATCCATAATCTGCCACTGTCAGAATAATAATTTATCTCTGTCCCAATTTCCCATTACCAATCCCAGAATGCAGGTGTGATGGCAAGCAGTGGGCTGGGAGTAGACGCAGACTATGGAGTGTGGTCTCTAAATGTGCTTTCTTTGCTACCTCTTGAGGAGCAGTTGAGAGAGAGGGAGAGAGAGTGAGGGAAACACTTGTGGCACAAGGAAATGTGGCCAGAACCCAGACATCCCAATGAATTATTCTGAGTGTGTTGCAAAACCAGACAAAGTTTGGAAGCTTGCTTTAGAATGCAAAAGGTAAAAGTACAAAGTTTGCCAAGTTTACCTGTGTGCCTGCTACGATTTGCTCCTGGCTCCATACTCTCTGTGACCAGTCTGCACAGCTTGAATGAGCCCCTACTTGTCTGCAAGCTGAGTCCTCAAGTTGATTCCTAGCTGCCTCAGGGTATACAAGGTCCTCACCACTCCACCCTTCACTGCAGAAAACAATAATTGGATAATTTGTTTGTGACTCTGATTAGATTTCTTTGGTTTGGCTTCACTTGGTTTACAGTTCACCTGCAACAGAATTGAAGCAGCAGATTCAAAGCAGCTTGGTTATGGTTTCAGCAAAGCAGAGGGAATGAGCCAGAGGGAGCAAATTGCAAAGGAGTGGGAGTGAACAGAGCAAACTACATGGGGTGTGCCATGAGTCATTTTTCACAGGAAGTTTGAACCCATTCTGCCACACTGTACTGGGCATGGCACACAGGATAGAAAATATGCTTGAAGCGACTGTTGAATATTTTCCAGGAAGGAAGTAAATGGATCTAAATTTTCAAAATTTTAGGAGCCTAACCACAACCAAGGATGCAAAGAGAAAACTTTTCATAAGACATGGATTTATGAGTTAATTGGTATCCCCCATACCAGTTAAATGTTGACCTTTGACATCCTCTAATCCCTCAGAACACAAGCCTATTAGAAGGTAGGGTCATTGCTCATGTGGTTGGTCCAGATGAAGTCAGATTGAAGTCGAGTGGTCTTTAATCTCATGCTCTTACAGGAAACAGAGAGAAGACGCAGGGAGAACCCCATGGGATGCTGGAGGTGAGACTGGAGTGGCACAATGGTGAACCAAGGAATATTAATAATTCTGGACACCAGCAGCCAGAAAAATGCAAGGAAACATTTTACTTGGCATGCTCAAGGTGACATATCCCATGGAAATCTTGATTCTGGGCTTTCAGCCTCCACTATAGTAAAATAAATCTTAATTGATTAAAGTCACCTCATGATACTTGTTGAAGGCAGTCCTCAGAAACAAAGGCATATGATTTGCATTTGAATGGGATGGACAAACTTATAAACACCTCTCCTGTAATTAATGGACTTACAACATTTACTGATTTGAAAGTTATAAGTACTTTAAATCTGTGAGCCAAACTGGAACTGATAGGATCTGCTTGGCTTGACCAATGTGGATATAACACCAGAGCTAGTCTGGTACTGCATCTGATCCCTCTCCAGGGGTATTACTATTTTTATTATTATTTATCATGATATGGTTTTGCAGATACTGGGAATCCACGATGCAAGCCCTTCCTTCCTGACCAAATCGATTGGTTTCTATCAATGTCTTCCTATCAAGAGCAAATCCTGGGTATCACTTTTTTTTCCTCTCACGTATTTCAGTGGGGATGTCTGGCAATTATGAGTATATTCTTACATAAAGATTATTTTGTCACCCAGCAGAGTTAACAAGTTTCTGTTATCATCTAGTATGTATCTGGATGTATTTTTGCAATTAAAAATGAAAGAAATTGGTGAAGAACTGTTAATTCTGTTAGTTGTTGAATGTGAAGGGATCTCAGTTATTTCCTTCTTTCAGCACCTGTATTTCCCCAATTGAGATTGTAGTGTTTATTTTTGGATGGAGCAATATTACACAACAAAGGACGTTCAAAATTAAATCATCCAGATCAACTTTCCATTGCTTGAAGGGACGCTGAGTCTGGGTGGTGGTTGACCATGTGTGTCAAATTGGCTTGGCTATGGCAGTTGGTGAGACACTTCTGCTGTGTCTCAGGATGGGATTATGCTAAAAATGAGCATTCACACCAGGAGAAGAAGGCAAGAAAGTCAGCCTCCACTGATGTGGGGCATGTCCTCAAGTCCTTAGAGGGCTTAAATAGAAGAAACTGTGGAAAGTTGAATTCTCTCTCTTACCCCCATTTGAGAGAACACAGAGTTCCCATCGTCAGGCCTTCAGATTCATAGACTTTCACTGTAAGCTCTCTAGTTCTCACTCGTTCTAGTTGTCAGTCCTCCATGCCAGGACTGAACCCAACCACTGGCTTTCTTGAGTCTCTAAGTGGCAGATGACAGTTTATGGGACTAGTTGCCTCTCTGATCATGTGAGCCAATTCTGTTAATACATCTCTTCATCACCTCTTTGGCTGTCTTTGAAGGTTTGTTAAAATGTTTGTGGAAAAATAGAATTAAAATACAAATTTATACAGGGAATTTTTTTTGAAATTCAACTACTGTATTTTTTATAATACACTTTTGCACAACTTTTTGAAGACCCTTGTGTATACAATGGATCTTATTGGAGAATCTTCTTAAAAGAAAAAAAAATAGTTCCTGGAGAAGGCATGTAATGTGCACAGTCACATGTTAGAAGCTTGAAGCCAAAGTGAGATTGTGCTCATTCAATTTCTCTGAATCCTATTCCATAGCACACTATTACTTTAGGATTGAAATGCCTCAGGCTTTCTTAGTAGCCAAATCTGTTACCTAAGGTACAATTTGTCTCTGAATCACTAGACTCCAAACACATTGCACTTTTGGCTTATTTCTTTCAAGGAAATACGACCAAAGAGCTTGCATTTCCTTTGTATTAAACTGCCATGCTTTTGGAGACCACCCTTTCTCTGTGTTTTAGACTATTCCTGTAGGTTGGGAAGCCTTACAGCAGATCCCCTCCAAACAGGATTTGTTTTCTCTCTGTAAGAGTTGGGGGCACATAATCTATGGGTTACAGAAGACACAGTTGCCAGGAGCAAAACAGGCCAACACTTTTGCCAAAGAAGATATGAATATGCTGAAGAATCTATTGTACTCAGAAAGAGACCCTACTGAATTGCACTCACTGATCCTTTCATCTTAATTAACAATTACGCAGAAAATCCCTCCACATACCAAGGTAAAAAGTAACTGGGAGGTTGACCTCCTGAAATAGTTACTGAGCTGCTGAGATACAGCTTGAGGTGTTTGATAGCTGCTTTGTCCTTAGATTGTCACTCAAAGATCTGGTGCTGGGGTGATCAAGCTGCTCTGCTCTGATGGACAAGGTGATGACTAAGTCACAAAAATTCAGGATCCAAGGTTGTGTCTGGATGAGTGAAAACACCAAGCTACGAAGTGGAAGACTAAATCAGAACCACTGGTTATCCTTAGGATTAGAGGGTGCTGAGATGCTGCACTGATTACTCTCTTGACTGAAAGAAGCAACTTCCCTGCTGTAATAAAATTCATCCACAACTCCAATGAATTGGAGTTACATTCAATTAACTCAAAGTGTTTTCTGTTTCATTCTACTTGTTGGTTAAAAAAAAAAAACAAAGTGACAAGATATCAAATCAGTATTGGAGATGCACTAAATCATCGTCAAAGACAGTGGTTCCCCAAATCTGTTGCACACTGAATCACCTGATACACCTTAAAAGGTAATGCTGGCTCTCATCTGTGGTTGCTCTGATTTAACAGTGTGGGGGTGTTTTGTGAGTGTTAGAATTCTAATGTGCAAGAAAGGTTGGGAATCATGTTCTGGAATATTTCTTGAAATTGGTATGATGTAGGCAACTCACCTAAACCATCGGTGGCATTAGGTGGAAGGACATTATGTTATTGCCTTTAGAGCTCTGGCTTGAAGAAAAACAATCCATGTAAGACCACATAAGCAAAAATGTAATTGAATGCGCCTTAAGGGTTTTATGTTATTTTTTGTTAGAGAATTCTATTGTGCATATTTAAGAATTAAGAAACAGGAAACAAAATTTCTTAACCTTTCAGTCAAGAAACAAAGAGTTTTGTCGCAGTGAGGACAGCTAAGGCAGAAGCATCAAGAAGGGGAGATGGATGGTGAGAGAAGGAGCGTGCAGGGATTAGCAGCTGCAGGACAGATTCCATCTCACAGCGCTGCTTTTCGCTCTGCCCCTCTTTGGCTCAGAACATACAGCCTTTCTGTTGTACTCTCCTTCAAGCCTCTTGACCTAGCTCTTGTGTGCAATGGCTTCTGGTGAGAAAAGAAAGAAGAAAAGGCAGCGAGAGGAAGACACAAACTCTTCCTTCCTTTGCTCTTGGTTTAGACTTGACTGGTCCTTTCCTGTCTCTGAATTGTTGTCTATTCTGTCATAAATCCTGACTGTTCTTTCTTGTCCCTGTGTTACCTTTTGCAATAGCCTTTAAAACCTCACCTTAGGCTTCTGAATAGATCTGCTTACCCTCAACAGATTCTTTATGCTGTTCAAGATGGACTGCATTCTCTTCTCAATTTTCTGCGCTAACATGTGGCTTCCCTATTCAACACTCAATCTCTGGATTTTCTGATGATTATTGTTGGATATAGCAGTCATGCTACCTGCCAAACCAGTGCACATGTTAGGGCACCTACTTGCAAAAACATATTTTCATTACACTCTCTATAATCACAGGCTTAATACATCACCATAATATTCAACAAATTAAAAAAATAGAAAGACTATAGTTCTATAGGAGTATAAATAAGAGTTAAAATAATCAGATAGGAAGATGTCTGTTTTTTTCCTGCACTGTTTTCTATATTAACTACTCCATATCAGAGAATACATATGATGTTTGTCTTTCGGGAAGTGACTCATTTCACTAAGCATAGTGGTTTCCAGTTGCGTCTATTTTGCTGAAAATTCAGAATTTCATTCTTTTTATGACTGAGTACATCTTCTTTACCCAGTCATCAGTCAGTGAACAACTGAGTTGTTTCCATATCCTAGCTGTTTTGTAATGAGCTGCCTTAAACACGAGGGTTCAAATGATTCTTTCATATGCTGATTTCATTTTCTTTGAGTAAATTTATTAGGAATTAGATAGCTAGGTCATTTGGTAGATCTGTTTTCAAGTTTTTTTTGAGGAATCTCCATATTATCTTCCAAAATGTTTGGGTTTATATTTTTATAAGAGTACATTAAAGTGCCTTTCCCCCATATTCATGCCAGCATTTATTATTCTTTGATTTTTGGATGATAGCTATTCTAACTGGGGTCAGGTGAAACCTCATTGTAGATTTTGTTTGTATTTCCCTATGTTAGCCTCCCCTCTCCTCACTTGATATCACATTCTTTAAATAACACCTGTTCATATCCCTTGCCCATTTCTTAACTGTATTGTTTGTTTTGTTGAGTTTTTTGAATCTTTATAGCTCCTGGATACCAATCCTTTATCAATTATATAACTTTACAAGCAATCCATCTCTTATGGGATGATCAATTATGAAGGTCTAGATTTTAACTGTAATTCCTTCAGTGCCATAAGGGTCACGCACTAGCATCTATTCCTACAAGAAGGCTTTTGATTCCATTTTCACCACTCTTGTGTTGCGTTTTCATTTCTGCAGCATGTTTGTTAACTTCATGTTGATGAAAATTTATTATTTTCACTCTGTTGTGGACTGTGCTCACTGGCTCCGTATTTTAGGGGATATATAATGGAAGTGTAGTGGGGATTGATATGTTCCGATATGGATACAAAGTGCTGCATGTCTCTGTGCGTACAGACAAAAGATGGACTTTAAGTGAAAGAACTGAATATCCTAACAGTAAGATGATAGACTGTCTGACAATGTCCATACCTATAACGTCGGGAAACACTTCAATAACAGCAATGATGGATTTGTGACTGTTCATGAAGGATATTCATTATAAAAAGAGAGGGTAAATCAATGTGTAGTGGGGAGGGACCTGAGGAAGGGCACGGGCAACTCCAGAGCCCATGGAACTAAATCATAAAGCAAAATAAAATATTTTAAAGCATAAAAAAATAAGAAAAATTACATAGTTTGCAAATTTTATGTTCTTAGACATTTAAGCATGCTTTTTAATTTACTTGAAAGACACCCACACCCACCAATCCACACACACACACATACACACACAAACACCCCTTCCATCTGCTAGCTCATTCCCCAAATGCCTGCAACAGTGAGGGCTGGGCTGGGAGCCAAGTTCTATTCAGGTTTCTTATGTAGATGGCAGGGGCCCCAACACTGAAGCCGCTATCTATTGCCTCCTTTAAGGCATTAGTAGGAATCTAGATTAGCAGTGAAGTAGCTGGAACTCCCACTAACACTCTGATATAGGTTTTGGGTTCCCAAGGGGCACATTTACATTATGCATCACAACATTCATTTATGACATTATTATTATTATTCTTATTTTTAAATTTGTGCATGTTACCATTTATTGTATTACTTTTTCGCATTGCTTTTGCAATTTTTCTATCTTAGGTTTGAAATTTGTCATACATATAGAACAGAACAATAATATATTGACATTTAAAAATAATAATGCAATAATAACAATAATCAAGAAGGTGCTTTATTTTTCTGGGTGGGATTCATAATATATAGCTTTCATTTGAAAATGCATTTAATACACCTAACTTACCAATAACCATAACTCAACCTAGCCTTAAACATGCTTAGAACACATATTGGACATATAGCCTACAATTGGACATTGAAAACTGTATAAACTGTATAAACTGGAATTGTTGGCCTTGGATAAGACATTATTTTTTAACAGTTATGATTTTCACTTGTTCAGCAGAAAATCTTTTGTGAGCTGTCATATGAAAAACACAGGAGTAGTTAACAGAGGACAAGAAAGAAACAGCAGCCGGCCTCATCCATTTTGCCTACTATGTGGCCTTGTGTCCACCCCAGAGGCAGGACCACAGAGAACTAGAGCTCCTTGAAACCCAGGGGGAAGACCATTGTTTCATTATAATCCTTGTTCATATTGGTTAATGTATTTGTATTTCAGAACAATCTTTTTCAACAAAGACATGTGACCTGATTAAACTGCACATTTGAGAGCAGACTCTGAAAGGATCCAACTGCAAAGAAGTCTCCAATTATAAAATAACTCAAGGAGGAAAGAAAAGTAACACAGAAACCATGACCATAATGTATCTTCTCCTTTAAAGGAAAGACATGCATGTTTAAAGGGAGCCAACCAGTAAGAACATTTTCAAAATATTTGAATTTTAAAACACATAGTTTCAATTTGAAAGTTTAAATAACCACTCATGCATATGTAGATTTAAAGAGGTTGTAATTTGGGAAAATCTTTAAGTGTCAAATGAACTACGGTGGCCTAAGCTATGGCTACATTTCAGGTTTGAGGTTGAAAATGACTTGATTTGTTTTAATGAAGTGTAAGGCTGTGTGAATGGGTTTTAGATCAGCTAGTTCAATTCTACGTTCAGTTCTGGTAAGAACTGCCTTTTAAAAGAGGTAATGTTACCTCCAGTTTTGCAAGATGATGAGAATTTTGGAGGTAGCTTGAGTGGCAAGATGAATATGCATAACACTGCTTAGTTGTACTCTTAATATGGTTAAGAATGTTACCACAATTTGTGGAAAGGATTTAGGCTAATACTGTAACACTATCCTACATTAGTTGGACAGCCAAGGAATCCTCATGCATTGATGTGTCCACTGCTTTGTGAGGGTGGGGGAGTCGAAGGAGGAGCAGGAATTTCCAGAAAGCAGAGTAATATTAAAAGGGTGTATGTTTGGTTTCATTACTTATGTGGGAAGTGCAAATCAATGAGATTTTAAAAATGGTGACTTTGAAAAGCATTCTATGTTGAAAATCAGAGGAGATCTATACAACGTGTCCTCTCTTGTTTCCTTCATTAAAAACTTCTGAAACACTTCCACTTCGTTCTGGTTGGGATGTAACTGGGAACTAATGGGAAGGGACACTGATGCTGTTGGAGCTTACTTTGTTTCAATAAATCTAAGAAACCACAGTTGTTCTATTAGTTATCATGATTTTACTCACAACAAACAGAAAATACATTGATACATAAAAATGTATGAATAATTCAAATCCAAAGATAAAAATATAAAAAAAAGAGTCATTAGGACCAGTGGGTAAGGAAAAGATGAGACAGTGGTCAAAAGACCACAAAAGAATAAGATTAGGAAGTATGAAAAAAGATATCTTTCTTGAAATTAATGTGAAGAATGTTTTTAAATGCTCTCAAAAGATGAACTCTGTAAGGACTTGGATTATAGGAGGCTTAAGTGAGCATATTAGCTCTACAATTTTTGAGAAGTACTAGTAATGAAATGAGCCTGGGTTGACAATCATGAAAAAGAGAAAAGTGTTCATCTTGGAACTAAAGATAGATGGTACAAAAATTACCTAACTTGCTACATTGGCAAAGAAAGTTACTCAGACAGAAACATAAAAAAAATGGATTTTCCTTGGGAACCACAGATATTTGTCTCAAATATGAACAGAAAGCAGCAGGTGGTGAAGTATTGAAGCAAAGTACCTATTATCTTCGTTTTTTAGTACCTATTATCTTCTAATCTTCATTGTATAATATTTTGCATTTAAAAGAAGCCTTAATGGAAATAAGGAATAAGGCATAGGACTCACCAAAACTGATCTATGCACTAAATATTGCATATACATTTTTTGTAGTGATCTATTTCAATTTTCCAAATCATTTAAAACATGCTTGCATATAGCATTTAAAGAAATAAGTGGGAAACAATTAAAATAAATCAGTGAAATTTAGATCATAAACATTAAGTATATAGCTTTTAAAAATCGTAATTGCAATATGAATTTCAATTTTTATAAGAAAATCAAATTAACTAAAATGCTCTATTCCAACGTTTTATATTATTCTTATTTAAACATGTGCATAGAAAGAAAGAATAAAAAAAGAGGTTTGTCATAGACTGAAAGATTGAGATGCAACTCATTAAGAGACTGACTTTAATTCTTTACAGAGAGAAGGTGGTCCCTTTTTAGTCCTAATTTGTCTATGAAGAGAAAAGGCATCTGAATATATTATGCCTGCAGATTCTAACTGCAGGCAATTCTTCCTATTCTCTCTTTTGCTAAAGCCATCATCATCCTTTTGAGTAGGAGAGCAACTTCCAAATTTTGCATCCTTCTGTCAGTTTTATAATCGATTACGCTGTAGAATTTTGGATGATCAGACACCATTCACAGGAGTCATTCCTTCTTGAGCAAATAGTATATGTAGTAACTTGAGCACATCTTTGTTAGACTGCCTTGTCCCTAGATTACAATATGAATGATTCAGCCGTTTATTCCATTTATGAATACTTAATTCTCTATCAGTATTACTATCCCACTTCTGGAAATATATTCAAAGGAAATGAGGCCAGCATATGAAAGAGATTTCTGTACTCCTATGTTTATAACAGCCCAATTCAAAACAACAAACATATAGAATCAACACATCTCCATCAGCTGATGATTGGGTAAAGGAAATGTTTTATAGAGTTATTCAATCATAAAAAGAATAAAATCATGATATATGCAAAAAAAGATAGAACTGGAGATCACAATAGTAAGAGATAAAGCAAACCCAGAAAGACAAACATAGTTTCTATTATTTGTGGAAGTTAACATGTGGAAAGCATAATAATTGAGTGGATGTCATATTATTTGACATTTGTGTGTGACTGTGTATATATATATTCTCTTGAATATTGTCTTCACTGAAATTATATAATCTACATGACGATATAGACACCTGCGTTTGTAGCCATGGACATGAATACCACATTGTGACATTATCTACTTTTTCTAGAAAAGGTTAGTATATATATGTGTATGGGGTATTATTTATATATGTAGTGAATACGGAAAAATGTTTAAAATTGTTAAACCTTAAAATCAATATCAGGGCACTGTGGTGTGGCCTAGCAGCTACAGTTCTCGCCTTGAATGCACTGGATCCCATATGGGCTCCGGTTCTAATCCCAGTTGCCCCACTTCCCATCCAGCTCCCTGCTTGTGGCCTGGGAAAGCAGTAGAGGACAGCCCAATGCTTTGGGATCCTGCACCTGTGTGGGAGACCCGGAGGAAGTTCCTGGTTCCTGGCTCTGGATCAGCACTGCATCGGCCGTTGCACTCACTTGGGGAATGAATTATCGGACGGAAGATCTTTCTCTCTGTTCCTCCTCCTCTTTGTATATCTGACTTTGTAATAAAAATAAATAAATCTTTAAAAAAAAATCAGTATCAAAATGTTTCTAGGATCCTCACCCCCAAAAGAGAAGTCTCACTGTATCCCACAAATATGTATATTTATTGTTTGTAAAATATTTTCATTGAAAAAAATAATGCAAAACAGGAAAATGTTAACTCTTCCATTTAACTGGTCTCTACTGCTATGGTATGCCTGTCATCATATTTTCTGATTGATCAGTTACTAAGTACATGTGTTTCATAATATTTTGCATATTGTATCTAAAAAAGTTCCAGCAAATGATATTAGCTACCTATCTAATACCCTCTTCTTTTGTCCCCCCGCTTACCAATATAACCCTTATTTAATGACCATTGTATTTAACTAAATGTGAAAATGTTGAAGTCATGTTGTGCTCTTAGGAACTGAAACTAAGAGAGGGATAGGCAGCATTTACTCTCATGGCACATCTGCCACTCACCACAAGGGGGAGAGTTGCCAAATTATCTAGGAAATTTAATAGTGAGCACTTTTAAATAATCAAAGAAACAGCTGATGTGCCTAGTGCGGGCAAGACTACTCTCGAAAGCACCAGTTATCTACTTAATACTCCTCCATGAATCTTGAGAATTACTTATGTTCAAAGCAAACTCCAAACTGCTTGGTACAAGGTATTTGTTGACTTGTGTCAATTAGCAGTAGAAAGACAATTATATCTATTATGGTAGCAGGGCTGTAGAATGTTTGTTATTCACAAACACAGTTTAGAAGAGTGTTTATAATCAACTTGCTTTGTTTTAAAGCTTGACTCTACTTCAAACCCTCAGTGTGGCAACTGACGGATTGCTTAATCTTTCTGTATTCTCAGTTTCCTTATCCCTAGCCAGAGTAATAACAGCATCTACTATGTACACTGTTCTGAGCATCTAAGGTAAAGCAATGTACCTAAAAATGTGCTTGGGATATAATTTCAATCTATCAATGTTGGCTATCATATGAGAGAGATTCTGTACAACGTAATAACTTAGAGTGCTGAAAACAACAGAATTAGAGAAAACAGGTGATGATTGTGTCAATGGGTAGCCTGGATAAAGAGTTGGCCAACTTTTCCTACAAAAAACAACATAGTAAGTATTCTTGGCATTGCAGTCCATGAGTCTTCTGCTATAGTGTGAAAACAACCACAGGCAACATAAAAGAACAGGCCTGGCTGTGTTCCAAAAGCCAAAACATTTGCAAAACAGATATGCAACTTTATAAGAACAAGTGGCAGTTGGGCTTTGGCTGATTCTGAATTTAGATATTTGTGTTGTTCTTCTGTGGCAAAAGCTGTTTTATAGGAAAAGAGGTATTGAGGATAGATACTCTGGTTTCTGCCTGAATAGTCCTCCTCTATTTGCAAGATTCGTGTCTCCAGATCAATTTCTGTGAAACACTTCCTGACCAACATGCAGCCTTTTTTTTCTGCAGGACACATATTCCAGTGTCCTTTTATTTGGTATGTTGGCTTGTTGGTTTATGTTTTATTTTCCTTATCCTCTCATTTGAATGTCAACACTAGAAAGACAGTGCCTACCATGGCTGACTGACCTATGGTAGCAGGATGTTAAATACTTGTTAATTAGAAAGGCAAATAAAGTAAATACTTATAAAGGATTAATGCATTATGGCAGTTTAAAACACATTAATTAAGGCCTACCCTGGGTGAAATAAACAACAGTGTCCACTAATAAAATTGATCTACTCATTCATTTTTATCATGCCAGGTCTATAAGGGGGGATTTTTCTCCCAATCCTTCAGCCCAGTCATGATGTTTTCTCAGCTTATCAATTTATTAATTGAAATCATGTGTTCTGGAGAGGTTTCGCATCATCTTAACTGCTTCATTTCATTGTTATGCTGTTTCTATTCAAGATCCCTGTTTCATATTCTCTCCTCTCCATTTCCCATTTTAAATAGAAGACCACAAATTTTACAAAAAAATTAAAAAAGAGAACAGTTCTTTAATCAGGTGCTTCCTTCCTTCTTTCTCATTGTTCCAATTTTAAAACTTATCATGCAGTAGATACTTAATATATACTTGGAAATGAATAAATAATGATATCATTGAGCCATTCCAGAGTGTTATATAAAGGGCTGTGCTGTCTAGGTTGAACTAGACAAGAATGTAATATATACGTTGTGCAGACACCAGAAAGTGAGCATAGGAAGAATATATGATCAAAATTTTAGGTAATTTTGCCTTTGATTTTCTGCAGCACTTACAAAAGCCAACTAGAGTTCTGGGAATGAAAAAAGAGCAATGGGAACATGGTGTCTCTCAAATTACCATATGTATATTATTTACCAGCGTGGTGAAGCAAGTCACGAATATATTAGAACAGCGCTCATTCCCTTTATATTCATGATAAAATATCAGTCCTGTTAAATCTCTTAGGAATGAACTTGATGGGATATACAAAGCCAGTTCTCACATCCACCTGATTCAACAGGCACTCAAAATCCATTTCACAAGCACTTTGTGTTGGTAATGGAGCATAGGTCCTTTCTGATGGCACAGAAATTCCTACCTGATGCTTGGCACCTATTGCTGGAGCACGTGATTTTCCTGAGGGTGATTTAATGAAAGAAGTCTAATGAGGAATATTTTTCTTTAGCATTTGTTCCTTCATTTGACAGATTTATGAACAGCACCTACCTTATGTTAACTGCACACTAAATTACTACCCTTCCTGGTTCAGGGAACAGGTAGTTGTCTACAAAGTCCCTGGAACTTTCAGATTGGGTGAGTTGGTGGAGATTGCTCACTGTTCCCAAGCATACTCTTTGTCTGCTCCTTTCTGTGGTGCTCATATATCTGAGTGGCTTCAGAATTCTGCTTGAGCATTTTTTTGCTTCCGTTGTTCTACTTGCACACATCACAGCTGCTGTACTGTAGCAACACTAACAAAAAGATGTGTTTGCTTTATCCATTATGATCACCTTGAGAACTGGGTCCCAATTTGTCTTTGTGTTTCTAAAATTTTGCCAAAAACCTAACTCATGGCCGGCCCTCAACTAATGTTTGTCAATCTAATGAAAGATTAAAACAAAGCTTGGCACTTAAAAACAACAACTGTTATCCTTTCATTAGAAACTCCTTTAGCTAAATTGTATAAAATAACTTTGGGACACAGTGGCATATAAACTTGAACTTTCATTTCTGTCTTATCTATTTAAGCGTTCATTTTGATTCATCAACTTAGGGGAGAAAGCATTGATGAACATTGTCTCCCAACTCCAAAGTTTTTTTTTTTTTGAAAGAAAATATGAATATGAATAAATACTCCATGATAATAATAATCAGAAGGAGGAAGCTAAAGGTAGAACAGTCCTATACAAACCAGCATACTCAGTGGGAAACAGAAGGCCTGGATTGCATGCATGTATTTTTCAGAATATAGATACTATAGATGATAGATGAATACTAGAAAAGGAGAAATTTTTAAAATTCCAAATTAATCAGGACCCTGCTAATTTCCTTAAGTGCGCTGCTAAAAGAGGCTGCACAAAGTCTCTTCAAGTTGGTGATGATTTGGAGCTCTGACAAATCCTAAAACATCTTGAATATGACCTTTTAATCCAGGCTGATTGATTTTTTTTTAACAAAGCTAGACATGTAAAGTTACTGCCCCCCAAATGATTCCATCTGCAAATTAGTTTTGGTATCTGATTAAAAAACAACTATGTAGAACCACATATGGGGGTTTTAATAGGGAACATATATAGATGGAATGTATGTGGTATGTGCCCAAAAGAGTCTATGGTGCAGTAGGAAACACTTGTAGACAAATCAATAGCAATATTTTTGAGTATAGTTATTTTCTTTATTGCTGCATCTCCTTGCAATGTGCACACTATTTTGTTACACCGGAAAATAATTTCCTCCCCTAAAGGCCTTTGCACACCTAAGAGAAGGCAAGCATTAACAGAGCTCTTTCTGAAACACTGCTGTGTTCAGCATATGGATGGCACACTTGTAATGACTGAGGGCTGGGGGACACCTCAGCATCTCCCCCATATATATATGCCATTGTTCTAACTCTTCCTTAGAACAGGAACTCAAGAACACAATGAGGACCCACATAGGCTGTCAGTGATTCAGAAATGTGGGAACTCCATTCCCCTCTCCGAAAGGAAGAATTAGGGGCTGGGACTGTCTAGGCACAGAGCAATAAAAGACAATCCCGGGGCTTGTCAGAGGCAACTACTTCTGCAGCAGTGACTATGTAATTCACCAAGGTCAGCAAGCTGCTTTTCCAAAAATTCCAGTTTATCATCTTGTTTGATTCCCTACATTTTTCTGAAGCAAGACAATCTTCTCATTCTTTTAGAGAGGAGTTGAGGAAGAGGAAAGGAAGAAGGCATTGGAGATACACAAATCCCTCACCCTCTTTTCACCTTCCCGCTACTCATTCCACCCCTACTCTTAAACTTCTGGGGCCCCACAATGGGATGGGTGTTTGGAGAATAGGATACTCAAGTAAGCTGCATCTTCTCCTTCCTATATTGTGTGATTGACAAGCCATTCAAAGTCAGTAACAGGCAACTGATTCCTCTTAACTTTTCTGCTTCCTAATTTCTTAAATCAATCCAGCAAAGATACAAGACAAAATGGTCATGCTTGGGATTGTTCCCAGAAGGCCCTCTCTGCTCAGGTCAGGCACTGTGTCCTCCAAGCTGTGTCAGATGCACTGCTTGCCCTTGTAGCACTGCTTCCAACTGAGCCCGAGTGTGATTAACAGTGTTTCCATTCTTTCCTCATTTCTGGAAGCACAACACATCTTCTTTATTAACTGAGGTCTGCTATCAATTCCCACTTCAAGAATTCTGAAACAATAGTTTAAAAAGGCAGACCTTTGGTCTGTGTTGCAATGAAATGCAAGAATCTTCCCTCGTTTTTCATCTAAAGTAGATGTTGACAGAGTATTTATGCCTTGGGAGACAGAGAAGTAGACTTAAAGGCATGGTACTCATGATAGCTGGAAGTTACAATTGTCTACAAGATTGAGGATTAGTCAAGAGAAACGTTTAGTTAAAACGTTTAGTTAAAATCACGGCTCCCTCCAAAAAAAGTTAATAGCCTTTAAAACATAAATCTCAAATCAAGGCATGCAAACTAAGAGATAGTTATAATTTAAAAGAATCAGAACACCTAAGAGATTAAAAATAAACCTTTTTGAGAAAAAAAAAATCTTGCTGTATACTCAACTATATTCCAGAACTCAAAAAGGGATAATAATATGTGGTTGAAAAGTAAAATAAGAAGCAAAGACACATCTAACACATAGAGTATTTCTCTTGAAACCAACCAGATTACAAGACTTTCACAGAGTGGTTTATGCCAGAAAGTTCACTATGATAAAATTGGAAGGAAATTGATTAGAACAATATGTAAAATATATTTATAATACACATATGCAACATCAAAGAATTATTCACAGCTTAATTTTACAGTAATTTTTACAGAAATAATTTTAAAGTTGTCTAAGTTCATTGAATCTATAGTATTAATTGAATAACTTTAATAATTTTGCAACCCATCTTCTTAAATATTTCAAGTTGTCTTTCCCTGAATTTCAATTACTTTTACTTACCTAGAAAATGCCTCCATCATTACTTTCTGTAAACAATCTGGTTAGGGTTTAACTTTCAGAATATGAGTTTTTTGAGTATGTATGTGTGTGTGTGTGTGTGTGTGTGTTTGTGTGTGTGTGAGAGAGAGAGAGAAAGAGAGAGAGAGAGAGAGAAGAGAGTTTAAGATTTAGCTCCCAGTTTCTCAAGTGTTGAGAGAAATAAAGATATGATGCTATCTAGGATAGGTGGCCATTGGGTACAGGAAAGCACTGTGTGAGCTCTGGAGGAACAGGGTGGAAGGAACAGGATCTTATGCTGCAGAGATCTGGAGTAAACCCAAGGTTCTCAACTGATTGTTCATGTAAATGGGTATAAGCTTCATCTCTAGGAGGTTTGGACTTGTTACGTAGAAGAGAAAATAACAACCTGACAGGATTGTTGCTTGCTTGAGCATGATACTTTAGATGAGCACCTTGTACATAAAACACACCCAATAAACACCAATTCCTTTCCTTCTCTCAGAAAAGAGATATTAGAAGCCATTTGTTTAAAATATTGAATTTGAGAGAGATACTTTTAAATACTCCATTTGCAGTAACTTGATATTGCTAACAAGGGGATTCCTAGTTTTTTTATGTTTTAAACTTTATGTAATTGGAGGAAGTTTCATGTGTTTCATGTATGTAGTGTTAGGAGCTTAAAGATTTGAAAATGCTATCATTTTCATTTAAACATAAGAAAAAACATATTATAGGTATTGAATATATGGGTTAGGCTCTTAGGAGTCTGTATACACTACCAAGTTAAAAATATGTAAGATATTTGCACAGAAAGTATACACCCACACACAATTTTGACTATTGAACATAGATTATTCCTCAAAATTTTTGAAAGATACAAAATGATGGCTTAGAAAATGTATTGCACTAAACTGCAAGAATAAGTAAAACTAATAATCTTTACCTACTAATAAAATTCTAGGAATTTAATATGTTGAGTGTCTTAATAACCTTTCCTTTTTCTTTGACTATGCCCAAATTACTTTCCATCTAATCGACCTGAACAAACTCAAGAGTTCATTTTTGTGGGAAATAAACTTATCACTAAATCATTAGTTTTGCTTGTAGTTTTGATAATATCTCTGTTTTTCTAATTAAAGTGATTTATTTTCATTTCATTTGAAATGAAAAGACACAAAAAGATTTTTCTACCTGCAGGCTCACCTCTCAAATGCCTCTAAAAGCCAGGGCTGGGCCAGGTCGCAAAGTATCTGGAACTCAATCTGGGTAATATCTCTGTTTATTTCTTGTGACTTGGCCCAATATTATACTCGTGATCTGAATGCTAATTGATTCTGCTAGTTTGGGAGATCTAAGCAAGTGTTTGATTTCAGCAAATTCAAACATGAAACCAAATTGAAACAGCATAGACCAGCAGACACTACAATTTCCAACAAGCACTTTTACCATTTGGGGTGTACCGTAAAAGGTAGGGGACTCGGCTGAAAAGCCTTAGTGATTCTCCATAGTTGTACTCTTTTCCAGATTTCTTTAAACAGATTTTGAAGGTAGTATCTTTCTACTGTGTGCATCCCATTGTTTTATTTTCTATTATTTGCCTTTAGAAAGAACTTGCTCCAAGTTATCAAAAGTAGGAATTTCCAGTGCCATGGTCCATAGCATGATTTATTTCATGGATGAACCAAGGGCATCTGATTCTCGACAAAGATAAAGCCATCCAGGACAGCTCCCTGGCCACGGACTCCCATAGCCTCCTTTTCTTTCTCCTCGTTTGTTCTCACCAGAGAGTAAGGATTGTTCTGTTTCTCTATTAGAAACAACAGCTCCTAATTGAAGACTGAAACAGGAATTGGCTGATTTTTCTTCTTCTCATTGTTGACAAGTAGCTATGTGCTTTGCCTTTGGAAAAACAAGAGACTTCTGGCCAGACTTCTCTACTGTCTTCAGTCTTAATATAAAAATTTCCTTTAACACACTAAGAAATGAAATCCTGCTGTCAGACTAATGACACATGATAACTCTAAATGATTAAAATGACTTAATTTTTAAGATAGCTAATTATCATAGCAATGTTAAATTAATAGTCACCACATGTGACATTTTGGGCAATACAGTTGCACCCTCAAAGTCTGTCATGAAATTAAGACAGGCTAAGAGGGAAAATATACAGTGAATATTTAAAGATGACTGGTTAGCAAGCGTATATGAAGACCACAAAATCAATGCTCATGGGAAGGAGGACAGAAAAAAATCTTATTTCACATGCCTTAGAGGAAATAAGACAACATAGAAGCTGAGAAAGAAAGTGGTTCCTACTGAAATCCAGTATGTTTTCCTGAGTAAATTATATGAGTTTGGGGGATGGTTGTGTTTTCATCAGGAATCTACCTAATAGGTTTCTAAAACACGTTTGTTGGATTAACACAAGAAGGATTGGTTTGTTAAAGTACAATAGTAACTACTGAAGGCAATTACAAGATTTTACCACCTGGCAATGTTTTGGAGCATTTGGTAAAAATTACTGTCATCGAACACATTTCTAGTACTCCTTACTCTACCAAGTGTAAGCAATGACCAAGTGAGCCATGAGATGTAGGTAGGAATGACTTAAAGCCTGCCAGGAGTATCTACGAGTTCTCTTCCCCTGCAGCAGTGGTTGTGAAATCTTGAGTTGCTATGGAGAAGCCATAAGATTAAAGCAGCATCTTGGGTTCCTAAACCACCAGGACAGCCACTCTGAGGATCACCTGAAGTCACAACAGACTTGTTTGAACAAAATATAAAAGGTTGTTGTTGTATAACAACATATGATATATAGCCAATTTTCGAAGATGATCAAAGGCACTAATACAATCTCTGACCCAACATGCTGTTCTTCAGCATGAATTTGCCATTTTGCCATAAACTGGTAAAATCCATCTACCCTCATACCCTTGATCTAGGTGACACAAATGAGGCAGCATGAGCGTCAAAGCTTGGTCATAACATGGCGGGGGCCATCTCCTGGGGAATATACTGTCTTGAAACTCTTTCTCCCAGTATGCTCCCTCTCAGCATCCAGCCACCACACCTCCCAGATCTCCAGAGTGTTCACATATGCAGACTCAGAGCAAAAGTCCTAGATGATCTGTTATCTCAGGAAGGCACCCAACATGTGAGTGAGGAAGCCTCCAGATGATTCCAATCCCCAAGCCACTGGACACTCAGAATTTAGACCACAGATGTTATGTGATAGGCACAAGACCTCACTTCTCTGTTGGATCTGATTTCATAACCCACGGAACTGGTGAGCATAATAAAATGGTTGTTATTTTACCCCAGCTTGGGGTAACTTAATCCAGTGGGAGAATTGGCTTGGTATCACACCATAATTTAGCTTGTTCTAACAGGAAGACATTTTTCAGAAATTCACAGAGCATAAATAGAAAAATAAGTTGAAAGCACCATTTTCAGTTTTTGGGGATGTTAGTGTCTTATATAGTAGATATCATTCTAGCAAAGGTGTAGGCTTAATCAATATGACTCATTTTCCTTTCCTATAAACCATATTTCCACTATCTCATTCATTATAAAAATTTATAAAATGAATTCACTTAGCCACATAATTTTCATGCAGATAATATTATTCTGCAGGTGTAAGTAAGTAAGTTTCTGTGCCTCACAGAAACCAATAACAAATTAAAAATTATTTATACATGATAAAATGCAATGAAGAAAACTAGGAGGTACATGCTATGGGATAATGGATGGGCTTTCAGAAATATTGGCATCTAAACCATCTATGTTAGATATTTCTTTCAGATAAAGCTATGGTAAAAGTTGCTTCTTCAAATTTTAGCGCATTTTAAAAAAACAAAACCATTACAGCAAATTAGTAGCTCATATTGCAATGTATTTAGAAGCAAAGGACACTGTAAATAGAAAGGTATAGAACTATCAACATTTCATGCAACAATAGCAGAAATTAGTTAGTTTCACTTTAGGAAGGATTACATCTTTAAGGACAAATGGAAACTACAAACACAATGTTGCCAATATAGTCTAAGGAGGATCTGGTTTATAACTTCTTTATTAAACTTTGTAGGCCAGTTTTCATTCCTCATAATGGGTTGAAAGATGTGTGTCCTAGAAAAAATGTTACGTTAAGTGTTCTGGAGGAAATATTACATGTGTATTATCTGTAGAGAAGTCCAAATGACTATCCTAGCACATAGAAAAGCAGTAAAGAACAAGAAACAACACTATTCTGAAGACATTGATGTATGAAGAATAATTTCAAAGGTGCAGTAGTAACATCTATGTGTTATGAACAACTATTCATGAATTTCAAAATGCATCATGTCAAAATAGGCTTTCCTCTCTCTCTTTTTAAAAAAAATTATTTATTTATTTTTATCAGAAAGACAGATATACAGAGAGGAGGAGATGTGAGAGAAAGAGCTTCCATCTGCTGGTTCATTCCCCAAGTGGCTACAATGGCTGGAATTAAGCCAATCCGAACTCAGGAGCCAGGAACTTTTTCTGTGTCTCCAACATGGGTGCAGGGCTCCAAGGTTTTGGGTAATCCTTTACTGCTTTTCCAGGTCACAAGCAGGGAGCTGGATGGGAAATGGAGCAGCTAGACATGAACCAGGGCCCATACGGGATCCTGGCTTTAGCCACTAGGTTATTATGGCAGATGCCAATAAGCTTCTCTTTTAATTGCATTTCCCCCCACAGACGTTATGAAGTAATTCATAAATGAGGATTTCCCACCGTCCATATCTTATTCAGTGCACCAAGACAGGCTAAAGAGAGAATGGGCTCATGTCCCACCCCCTAGGTTGATGTATATATTTGATGAAGATCACACAACTTGAGAGGCAAGTTAGGCTAGTGGAAACATCCTGGGACCAGGTATTGGTGATACCTGGAATTCAGTCATAGCTCCTCTGTAAACTTGTTCTTTGACTATGAGCAAACATTTTTTGTGTCTCCATTTCCTTTTCATTAGTGTAGGGCTGATAACATCCATCCAGCCGGGCTATTTACAACAGTCTTACATATAGTGAGCACTTAATAAAAAGGGTGGTGATAATCCTTTTAACCCTGAGCTATACAGACTAAACAAGCCTTAGGTTACAAAACCTAGCATTTAATCTGCTTCTTGATAACTTACTGAGAGAAGCATGATTTGGCTTTTTGGTACGGGGTTAAGAGTATTCATTGATCTCACTCTTGCATTTTGCTTCTGAGTCCATTTCATTTAAGATTGCCTCTCCATAAAGATATATGTTGACTCATCTCAAATGCCTAACTAGTCTGCACACCAGAGATTTAGACCTCTGCCTTGGATGCCTTACTCCACACAGCAACCATATGTGAAAGTGGCCAATAAACAGTAATTCGCTTCAGTGACACTGAAATGACTGTTATATAACAGGCAAGTGAAGGAAGTGATTTGCAAGCCAAATTTTTCAGACACAGAACCAGTGTCACATTCTGAAAATTATATGCTCAGGGTGAGTTGTTGTTTCTGTGATTGTTTCTTATACCCAGTGCTTGGCCAACCCTCTGCCAGCTGCTTGGTGCCATTGTACAAGTGCACAAGTTCTAACCTCTCCACCCCCCTTCTCTCTCTCTCTCTCTCTCTCTCTCTCTCTCTCTCTCACACACACACACACATACACACACACACAATTATTTCTAAGGGAAGTAGCTGCCTTGTCACTTTTTGTACTCTGCAACCACGTCATCAGACAGCGTCCATTAGATTGATTTCAAGTCATCCCCACTGAGTAGATAATTTCTTTTAGTAGTTCTGATCATAAATTTCTTAAATCCCAGAGGATATGTTCACTAAAATTGGATTTCAAAACTTGTGATTAAATAAAATATTTGTAAATATATGTCTTATACTAAATGGAAGGAACCATTCCCAGGTAGAAATTAAAAATTACAGAAACCTGAAGAGTCCTCTTGGAAATAAAGACATTCAATTTCTCATTTTCCAACCCTGGAAGTAAAGATTTTGAGAGCTTGCAGTGGAAACGCAATAATGCAAACTCTTGTAAATTATGGGAACAGCCTTGCAACTATTACAATGCCCAAACTCTTTATGACAAATTTGTAAGTGTATAATTATGTTGTCCTATGCTGCCTTTCCATTTCTTTGCTGGTTGGTAAATGGATCTATCCTTGACATCATCACAAAGGATCCAAAATCATCTTCACAAATGAAGAAGATACAATTGACTACCAGTATGAATTCTTGAGTTTTGAGTTGTCATCTCTCAAGCAATGATGGCTGTGCTTTGTTTTGCCTGATTCATGCTGTAATTAATCCCACTCATTTAGTAATCTGAGGCAAGTGGAAAAGTTAATTTGCTTATACTTAACAACCAGGATGCCTCATTAATTATAGAGTATAATTGAGCTAATGGGTTTTACCTCTTTACTCACACAAACAACTGGTTAAGAAAACATCATCAACTAATTGTAGCAAGGAAGAACAATGAACAAGGGTAAGGATTACAATACAGCTAAAGTAAAATATTTATTTAAATTCTGCTTCCAATGAAGGTCATTAGCGGTTATTGGCATCTGGGATTTTGATTTTATTCCAGAACTGGCAAAATGGGCACCCATTAACATTATTTTTAAGGTGTGGGAATTGAAGTTTAAGGGGATTAAGAGAGTTGCTCTGAGTCCAAAGCCAAGAATGCCCAAGCATGAGGTCTGAATCCAGGACCAGGGTTCATCCTATTGCGCAAGCTGAATTTTGAGTTCTGACCTTTTATACAAAGGCACAATGGTTCAAAAATTGCTTCTACCTCATTAGTAAAACAAAATTCAAATAATAGACTTGGTGATTTCAGCTGTAAATATTAGTGTCATAAAAACATATACATGGATATGTTTTTAAACATGTCTTGCATAGACAAATCCATGTAAATTCATCTCCTTTAGTTTGGTTTCTCCTTATGCTGAAAATCATCCAGGTTTGACTGCCGCCTAATATGATCTATGACTATGCTCACTCTGATTTAAGTGAAGAGCAAAATAGATTAAAATGTTGGCCTTTTCTCTCCATTGCTCAAGAAGCAAAGCACTGACATCATATTGATTGCTCTTTTTTTTTTTTTCTTTCACATTGGAAAATCCTGTTGACTGTTTAAACAAGATAAGAAAAACAGATCTCCCTCACACTTTCTTTTTTTCTGCCACCATCTGGTCTAAGTGATCATTATTTGCTGATGCTTCTCCCTGCCTCTTTCCTTGCCATAGTACGGCAGCAAATATTTTTTTTAGAACATAGGCTAGATCATGCCAGTTCTCTGTCAATGTCTTTTCATGTCACTGAAAGTAAAAGCCAAGATTACAATGGGGGGTGAGCATTGTGGCATTGTAAGTTTAATTCCTGCTTGGGATGCCCAATTCCCATTATGGGAATGTTTGGGATTGAATCTCACATCTGCTTCTAGTAATGGATGTTGGCTAAATACTTGAGCCTCTGCCACTCATGTGAAAAACTGAGCTTCCGTTCCTAGCTATTGAGTTGGGGGCATTTGGGGAGTGAACCAGTGTTGAAAGATCTTCTTCTTTCTATTTATCTCTTTCTCTCCCTACCTCTTCTCTTTCTCTCTTTTTCTGTACATGTCACTCTGTCTTTGAAATAAACAAAAATAAAACGACTTGAAAAAGAAGTCGCCAGTAAGACTCCTCAGGAATCAACTTCCAGGTATCTTTCTGAAATCCTCTCCGGTTATCCTTTCACCTCAGCCCTGTGCCAGTCCAGACAATCTGGTTTCCTCAGTGCTCCTGTAATACATCAGGCATGTCCCTACCTCAGGACTTATACATTTGGCTTTCCCTGCTGTCCACAACATCCTCTCTTCCAACACCATCCTTAGATTTCTCTCTGAATTCCTCTGGCCAAAGTTACCCTGACAGTGAATCCTTTGTCAGTCTTCCCTTTGACCCAGACAGGAAGGAAGACTGAGCTGGATCTCCCCCTCTCCCTACTTCTAGAGAATGTTCTGAGTACTGACCGCTTCCTGCCCCAGTGACCCTAAACCCATTTCCTCGAATGTGGCCTGTGAGAGTGAGCTCTCCTGGAAGAATTACAGATGCCTAGATGCAACTGCTTCTCATCAAGCTTTCTGAATTCCAGCGACTACATTCAGACTCCCAGAATGTCCCATTGCTTGCCTGGTTTGGCTCCTGAGTCAAAGTCAGCCTCATGTTCTAAGAACTGACCCAAGCAGTGCCCTGCCTGAGGCTTTTGTCACCGAACACATCAGTACTAGGCTGCCTTTGTCCTGTAGGCTCCACTATGGAGTTTTCCTTTTGAATCACCACTCTCTACATTGAACTTTGACTTAAATAATAAATCTCTGGATTAAAAATTAAAATCTTTGGATTATTTTATTTCATAACCTATCCAATTCTTTCTACCCAGATTTATTTATTACACTATATAGCAACACCAATATTCCATATTGGCTATTTTTAATTTCACCTCCTTGCTTCAGTTCAAGGAATAGCAGCCACGTGATCCATCTATCCGTCCACCCATCCATCCATTCTACAAATAAACATCGAGAGATTTTATGTGCTCCTGTGTTGAGAACAATCTAAAATAAACTGTAGACACTACACTCACAGTATATACAGATAGATGCAGCACAGAAAAAATTAGAACTGTTATCAAAAAACATGGATATATGGATGCAGCAAAATTCATCTTTCCTCAGAATGTCACAGACATTAATTCCTTCAGCATTCTCTAGGTGGAACTTTAGATGTGCCCAGGGGAATATCTTAGATCTGAAATGTGATCTTCCTACTGAGTCTGGGGACAGTACTCAGTGGCAGTCCAAATTTATGTCGGCACAAAATCCTCTTAACTTCCCATATAAAGTGTGGCTTTTTGAGGGAGTGGGTGCAGTTTTTTTTTTTAAAGGTTTATTTATTTTTATTACAAAGTCAGACGTACAGAGAGGAGGAGAGACAGAGAGGAAGATCCTCCGCCCGATGAATCACTCCCCAAGTGAGCGCAACTGGTGCTGGTGCTGCGCCAATCCGGGGCCAGGAGCCAGGAACCTGGAACCTCTTCCAGGTCCCCCACGAGGGCGCAGGGTCCCAAGGCCTTGGGCTGTCCCCAACTGCCTTCCCAGGCCACAAGCAGGGAGCTGGATGGGAAGTGGAGCTGCCGGGATTAGAACCGGTGCCCATATGGGATCCCGGGGCTTTCAAGACGAGGACTTTAGCCGCTAGGCCACGCCGCCGGGCCCGGGAGTGGGTACAGTTTAAAGGAGTTGAGCGACAGATGCTGCAACGTGCTCCACCACTTCCTGTTGAGGAGACCTCCTTTGAGAGAGGATCTGATTCTTTCCATAATAGAGTAGAGCTAGGTAGCTCCTATGGGTTGGAAATACCACATTATGTAAGCTCAAACTAAGGATGAGGATGGTGGGCACAGGATCACAGTATACACCAGAGAACAGACTTGTAGGCTCCAATTTACACAATGTTTCCTCTTACCCATTGGGACCTGAGGTTCCAAGACTTTTGGGCATCTACTCCTGACACACACTGTTTTATTATCTTAAGACCATAAAGAAGCCATCCTAAAGAGGATAAGACAAGAGCCTAAAGAACAGAATTCTTATGACTTTATTATCTGTTTTGCTAGAAGCCAATTTCCTTCTTGAGATAAAAATTGTCTTCCTATTTTTATTCTGCCTGAAATGATTTTTGGCAATTTTTAAGAGACCTTAAAAGAAAGTGTGTGTGTGTGTGTGTTCTAACATTCCTGTTACTTTGAGGAGCATGCTGATTTTCCATTACAGATTGCACTCCTGAACTAGAACATAGCTCGACCAAAAGCTGGGTAGAATCATTTTCATTTGTGTTGATTCAACTTGTAATTTAGTGAAAGGAAGGAAATAAGTCCATCATGAAATGAAAAGGGACTAAAAGAAACATCTACAGGCTGCTGACGATTCACAGGGTGTTTCTGATTTGCTTATTGCTGATAAAAAAAAAAAAAAAAAACTCCACAGTTTCACTAGACATAAATGAGTGATTGACTAACATAGCCCATGGCAGCTAATTTCATGTCTGTTGCACATTTTCAGCCTCAGAACATCTTGTTGTTAATTCCAGATGACTGTTGTGTGTACCTGGCCAAGGACTTAACTCACCTAACAAATGACTGAGTTTGGGATCCATGCTGGCCACAGTGTTCCGTCTCTGCGGATAATTGATAAGTCGAGGCGTGAGCACATGACTCCTGTAGGGTCCCTGAGTTCTACTTACAGAAACAGATGGTCAGGGAGAATCTCATCTCTTTGGAAATTGTGGGATATAAGAACTGTGGGTCCACCTAAGCTATAGCCTGTCTTCCCTTCCCAAAGGAGAGAGCCTGGGAGATCACAGAGCAGATACAGATTAAATCAGAGATGAGATGTGGGAGAGGGACATGGAAGGAATAATATGGAGTATTTAGGTGTTTGCTTTCCTTAGGTTAGTTTTTTTTTTTAAAGATTTATTCATTTTATTACAGCCAGATATACACAGAGGAGGAGAGACAGAGAGGAAGATCTTCCGTCCGATGATTCACTCCCCAAGTGAGCCGCAACGGGCCGATGCGCGCCGATCCGAAGTCGGGAACCTGGAACCTCTTCCGGATCTCCCACGTGGGTGCAGTGTCCCAATGCATTGGGCCGTCCTCGATTGCCTTCCCAGGCCACAAGCAGGGAGCTGGATGGGAAGTGGAGCTGCCGGGATTAGAACCGGCGCCCATATGGGATCCCGGGGCTTTCAAGGCGAGGACTTTAGCCGCTAGGCCACGCCGCTGGGCCCTCCTTAGGTTAGTTTGAGTTGGATGTCTGTCACTTGCACTCAGAACATCTTGGTAACTACAACATAGTAGGCCACACTTCATTAGCAAACTGATTTTGGAAGGTATCATGTGATTCCCTGGGGATTCTTACCCCTTGGAAGGGTTCCAGAAGGCAGCTATAATGACCCATTTCTACTTCCTCATTCTTCAGTGACCTTAGCTGTAAGGCCCTCCTGTGCCACTGACTGCTTTGGTATTTTTTAGACTTCTTTTGGCTTTCAGAGGAAATCCATGGATTTCTGTTTTCCTCTGAGGGTATGGACTTTCATTAGCAAAAACAAGCAAATGAACAAACAAAAAACCCAGCATGTTTTAGTCTGCTTTCTGCTGCTGTAACAGAACACAGAGTGGGTAATTTATAAAGAAAAAAAAAAAAAAAAAAACACCTGGACTCAAAGTTCTTGTGGCCAGTCTAAGAGCATGGTGCTGCCTGCTGGTGCCCAGTCAACATGTGGATCCCCAGGTCAACACATGGAAGACAACTGAGGCAGGGGAAGAGACGAGAGCTCTCCGGGATGGAAGTCGCAAGATAACTGGGTGATTGCTGCAAAAATGGCAGTACCGACATGGCCACGGAGCCCTCATGGTTAATCACCTCTGAATTTCCACTTTCCAGTCCTGTCATGATGGAAATTCAACTTCAATGTGAGTTTTGGCAGGGATATTCAAATTACACCAGTGCAAAAATTTCCCCTTAGCTTAGACTGATGGCTCTCATAGAAATTGTGAAACTGCCTCTGCTTATTCTCAACCCAGAAAAAACCTAGTATCTAGTACCCCACCCTACTGACACAAATGCAGTAATGCCAGCAGGAGCTAAAGCCTTAAGTTTCAGGGAAATACTTGCCTGTTATGTGAAGTCAGAAATCAACCCTATTCAAGGAAAGGGTCCAGAACTCCTACTGATCTCAGGAATCCAGCAAATTCTTTCAGGCAGCTGTTTATATACAAACTCAAGCTTTTCCTTTCATGGTAACTATGTAGTCAATGGTCTTAGCTAGCAGTTTTAGGGAATTTTCTGTATTTTCCACTAATGCCATGTTAACAGGCAACATTTATACTTCCTAACCACTAATATCAATACCATTACTGACATTTGCGGCTGTATCTATGCCTGGCAGAAGGAATCCCTCCCTTCAATCCTTTTCTGAGTGAGCCCTGAGATTTTAGTTATGCCTGGAATGGTTTTCAATAAAGAACTTCTGAGATGAAATGCAAGAGTGACCTAATTTCATGACAGAATGCAGTAACGCTCCTGCAGAGGAAGAGTAAGAAATAGGTGAGGTTGTAGGGTATAGAGTGGAGTCTGAACATTACCGGAGGCAGAGTCAATTCTCATGGGCTGATATATGTCATTGTAACAGGGGCAGGCAAACAACTTTCCTGGGCCAAATCTAGCCCACTGGTCACTAAGAATAATTTCTTTGGTTTTTAAATACCAGTATTATTTTCAAATGTTCATTGAAATTAAACAATGAGTTTATTTCATCACAACATTTTTGAAATGCATGCATACTCATAGGTAAAAAACATCCACAATAGTCCAATATTTTATGACGTATGTAAATTGTGTGAGGTGTCTCTTTTAGTATCCATCAATAAGACCTTATGGAAACACACCAACACTCTGCTCCTTCACATACTGCCTATGGTTACTCTCACATTACGATGATGGAGTTGGGTAGTTGTAATAGAGATTATATAACCTCCCAGATCAACAAATTTACTTTCCAGTTCATTATAAAAATCCTGCTGACCCATGCTCCCCAAAGATCTTCATTCCCAGGCTGTGAATTGCATCAAAATCCCTTGCTAGATATCAGAGCAAAACATATATATAAGGGAGTTAGCATAGTACGCATCCTGGCTTCATGTCCAGTTAGTTATCTTTGCTGTTCTACAAAGACCTTAAAAGGTCTTATTTTTCTGCTCTTGACCCTTATTGTAAAGCTACCCATTTGATTCCAACTCTGAAGTTCTGGATCTTACTAAGACTTGTTTGCAAGTTTGGGCAGGGTGGTTGGTACTCATTCAGCACGACCACAGATCAGTACTAGAAAAGGGACTTTTGCAGAACCATTGTTCTAGAAAATGCCTTCCTAAGATATACTCCAACTCCTAACTTCACAACTCTGTCCACATGACTTTCTTTACCAAACCATAGCCATAATCACAGAAGCAAAGTAGAAAACCAAAGCAGCTGACTGAATCAAATCCAGTGTGCTAAATATGTTGTCCTGAAAATACCTGAGTGTGATGCCAGGTGTAACAGATATATTGATCGGGTTTAATAGGTGATGTTCATCACTTAATCAAGTAAAATTACCTTTTGTTTTCTGAGAGGGAAGTTCTGTCTTGGATTGTCTGTATAAATGTCCTAACTGTCCTCACGAGTTGGCTAATAAAGATCTGGCTACAACTAGCACCCTTAACAGTCCAGGTCATGTTGAAAAATGACACTTGCACAGAAAAAGATTTGCAAACAATAGGTTTTTTTTCCTGGTGAGCCCTAAATACTGTTGACCCCAGTTTATGGTCTGAAAGTCTTGTGCAAATGGGAAAACTTGAAGTTTGCCAGGTGCTATTTTTTGGAGCCAATTTTCCAAGGCTTAAAAAAAATAGAGCTTCTGTGGATTTAGCACCTAATCACACCCTTCAGTGGGTATGATGCATGGTCACAATAAATGTCTACTATTTTTCACTGAGTCTTGCACATAAAATCATGGGCACCTTATTTTGTCTTAAGAGCTTTTAAATTTTTATCCTTTCTAATAGATTAAAGGCTTGCCAATGATGGTTTGGTTACAATGTAAGCATGGCATTAAAGAAAATATATTGATCTCAGCATCACTGTTTTGCAAGTTTCCATTTTGCTTTTACCTTTCTGTTAATTCACAAAATGCTACAAATTCAACATAAGTTATAGAAACAAGTTGCAAAGTTTGAGTAGCCCAGATTCAAGGGATTTAACTTTGTCTTTAATCAAAGGCACTCGTTGACACCGGGGTACATTTTTCATACTTTTCATCCACGTCTTGAGGAAGCAAATATAACAATTTTTCCATTGCAAATAAGCAGGGATGCTCAAAAGTAACCAAAAGAATAAATTGCACTGGATTTATATCTTATGAAATAATATGAGAATACTAAGTATGTGATTACATGTACAGCCCTTTAAGGACACTGCTGCTGGGCAGGACTGCCTTTGAATGAAAGGCTTCTTTACTCAGAGAGTCTGAACTGAGGAGGATCTTGGAGTGGAGCTCATCCAGTTGTTTCATATCCAAAGTGGACAGAAAGAGGGTTGAGAACAGCTTCTCTGAGGATTCGGATGCTACCTCTCCACACACCAGGCTCAGGTGTCTATGAAACAGTTTACCCCAACTCCACTGTGATGCCTTGTAATTGAAATAATGAACTCTTTGAAGAATCACTGCTGTGGGAGTGGTAGGAGAGTTCATGGACATAATCAAGTGAGCACCTGTAGTGAACTTGCATACCTGTGTTTTTTGCCAATGGGCTTGTTGGGTCAGACTCCCGCCCTGTGACTGGAAGACCCTGGAAATTATTTGCACTACCCAGATATCAAGTCCCTCAAGTTCTGGAAAGCCTGCCAGAATGACAGGTTGAACACACCTTGTTTTAATACTAGGACCCAGCATATTCAGATGAATGTTACTTTTTGAGGAACAGCTAAGACATGAGATGCTGATGAAGTGAACTATGCACAAAGCATACCTACATCTGCCATTGTCCATACCTACAGTATAAGGTTACACTTAAATAGCAGAATGATGGACATGTGACTGTTTATGAAGGATTATAGTACTGCAAAAATATGGGGAAAATCAGTGAGGAGGGGGGACTAGGGATAGGGGAAGGGGAAACCCCATATCCTATGGACCCACACTGTAAAATAATAATAATAATACAAATAATAATAGACAGTAGAAATTAAAAATAAAAAAGAAAGGCTTATATCAGGAGATAAGTGAAAGGGCAGAAGTTTATGTCTGCCTTTCTGTTCAATGTTGGCAAGATCACAGCGGCGTTTGCAAGGCAAAAGGACAGGGGCACAGTAGTGTCACCTGGTGATGTTTTGACTATATCAAGCATGTATAGCACTAAAATACTACATGAAAATAAATCACAAATTTATAAACTACTATCAAATAGTGCATATGTGAATTTCCTAACTTCTCCAAGTGGTAAGGTTTCCAAACTTTTTGTCTTAAACGAGCACTCCTGCACTCCTGAGAAGTTCATTTATGCATCAGTCACTGATAGGTTAGAGGTAGAAGTGTTGTACTAACAAAACTGTAATTTGCAGACAGACATGGACTTTCTCACTTGCAAACCGGGGCAATAGAGAGACTTGGTGTGACAACTTGACAGGAGGTTTTACAAAGCCGCACACTACAAGGGTCTGATCGAAAACCTGCTTACTTACCGAATTTGTGGTTTAGGATGAAGCCTGATACATTTTGATCTATTTTAAATAGCAAATCAGGAAGTTTTTTTTGTCTTGGATTAATTTATTTGAAAACTGGATACCCACAAGTATTTAAGGCTTGGGACACCTCATTTTGTGAGTCTACAAAGACTAACTAGATTACAGAATGGAAGCTTTTACAACGTGTTAACTGATACCTTCCAGTGGGGAACACACACAAGAAACAAGTAAATCTGCCAACAAACATAGCTATAGACAATGTTCAATTGCATGGAGGAAGTCAATGGGGGTGTTATGGCACCTAGTGAAGTCAAAGAATTTGCAAATGGATAGTCTGACAAGAGGAAAATAAAAGAATGAAACATTTATGTCACCTGCCCTCCTCCATACCTGACCCTGTCTACTCTAATCAGAGGTCCTTGTGAGCATGTATTCTTTTCAAGTATGTAAACAATATTAAAAATAAGATTAAAACACCCAGCAGAACATATCATAGTCTGGGAAGAGATCCCTTCATATAAATCACATAAACGGACAGATAGAATGGAGAAGAGTTAATTGTGTAAGATCCTGGAAAA
Source organism: Ochotona princeps (assembly GCF_030435755.1). Lineage (NCBI taxonomy): Eukaryota > Metazoa > Chordata > Mammalia > Lagomorpha > Ochotonidae > Ochotona > Ochotona princeps. The sequence goes on along the minus strand of NC_080854.1, from coordinate 22,803,392 downwards.
AGCATTCTTGGCAGAAGAAACAGCAAGTACAAAAAACCTACAGTAAGAATGTGCTTGCATTGCTTGGCCTTCTCCAGGACCAAACAGGCTTAGCCTCACTTGGAAGAAAGGGTGTGGTATGAGTGAGCAGGCAGGTAGGGGCTGAATTTAGGATCTACAATTAACATGAAAAATACATTGAGAAGCCACTGGGGTTTTAATCAGTGATATAATGTTTTTCAGATTTTTAAAAATATTTGATGGAAAGGTAAAGGGAGAGAGAGAGGGAGAGAGAGAGGAAGAGAGAGAGAAGGAGGGAGAGGGAGAGAGAAGGAGGGAGAGAGAGAGAAAGAGAGAGAGAGAGACAGAGAGAGAGAGAGACAGAGAGAGAAAGAGAGAGAGAGAGAGAGAGAGAGAGAGAGAGAGAGAGAAAGCGGAGAAGCGAGTCTTCATGTGTTAGCTTATTCTGTGAATGTCTTCAACAGCCAGGGATAGGCAGGGGCTGGAGCCAGGAACTGGTACTGTAATATCCAGGTCTTCCATGTGTGTGATAAGAACCCAGTTACTTGGTTCTTTACTGCTTCCCCTCCAGGGTCTGCATTGGTAGGAAGCTGGAGTCAGGAGCTGGAACCAGGGATTGAATCCTGGTACTCTACTGTGGGCTGTGGCTGTCTTAGCCACTAAGCTAAATGCCCAGTCCAGTAATACACATTTTTAAAAAGATCATCATTTTGGCAATTTTACATAACATGGAGTGGAGAGAGTACGGGAAGAATGGCAGAAACATCAGGAACAGCTTCTGTAGAAGGCCACTGGAAGCCTGGTCCAGTTCAGAGATGATAACGCCACGATTAGAGGAACTAGTGAAGTGAAGTAGGATTTGACATTTATTTTACTAAGGTAAAATGATTTGCTAATAGAATTAATAGATGAAGTAGAAAAGAGTATTCAAGAATAAATCCATAACGTTATAAATTGTTACTGATGTTATGTCGGGGCTTTTAATTGATCGGCACTCCAATTCCCAGTGGTCTCTTTGGCAGTTGGAATTTAGTCCTTGGTGCCCGTACTGATAGTCCTTCTTGTAGATCCAGGGGTCTCTAGAGTTGGGATACAAGCCTCCTCCTGTCCACCTGCTCCACTCTGGGGTCCCCCCACTCTGTGCATATGGCCTCCTGTTAAAAGGTTGTCAGGATCGCTTTTGTCTCCCCCTGTATGTCTTTGTAGTTTTACTATTGTCTAATGCTGATTCAAGTCTGTTGTATGAGCCTGAGCATTTTAAAATTTGTGTATTTGCCATCTGAATTTGTTCTTTTGAAAATGTCTATTCATTTCCTTCTCCCATTTCTTCACAGGGTTGTATGATTTGCTGTTGTTAAGTTTCTGAAGCTCTTTGTAAATCCAGGGTGTTAGCCCCTTGTGCATTGCATCGTGTGCAAAGATTTTCTCCCATTCTGTTGGTTGCTTTTTTTGCTTCTTCACTTTGTTGATTGTTTCCTTTGGTGTACAGGAATTTCTTATTTTGATATAATCCCATCTGTTGATTTTGGCTTTGGCTGACTGTGTGTTTTTGGTGACTTCTCAAAGAAGTCTTTTCCAATGCCTATACTTGTAGAGTGCTTCCTATGCTGTCCTCTAATAGTGTGATGGCTCTGAGTGCACATTTAGGTTCATGATCCATTTAGAGCTGATTTTTGTATAATGTGAAAGGAGGGGGATCTTGCCTCTTACCTCTGCAGGCTGTTATGCAATTATCCCGACAGCATTTGTTGAAGAAACCAAGCTTTTCCCCTGGGTATTCTTCAAGAGCATTGGCTGTTCGTGGCCTCTTATGTTTCCAGATGAATGTTGTTGGGATTTTGATCGGTGTTGCATTGAATCTCTATATTACTTTTGGTAATAAAGACATTTTGATGATGTTGATTCTACTGATCCAGGAATATGATATTTTCTCCACCTTTTAATGTCCTCTTCAATTCCTTTTGATAATGTTTTGTAATTTTCATTATAGAGAGCTTCCACATCTTTGGATAGTTTATTCCCAGGTATTTAAGGTTTTTCTCCGATATTTTTAATGAGACTGTACTTACAAGTTCTTTCTCATTCATGGAGTTGTTTTTGTATAGCAGGGCCATCAACTGAAGTTCATTGATTTTGTATCCTGTTGCCCTGCAAATGTCTCTTATGTAATGTGCTTATAAACCCATAATCCCAAGGAGAAACAACATTGAAAATTAGGAAACATTTCGAATGAAATAATGAAAGTTATTTTTTTTTAAAGATGTATTCATTTTATTACAGCCAGATATACACAGAGGAGGAGAGACAGAGAGGAAGATCTTCCGTCCGATGATTCACTCCCCAAGTGAGCCACAACGGGCCGATGCGCACCGACCCGAAGCCGGGAACCTGGAACTCTTCCGGGTCTCCCACGCAGGTGCAGTGTCCCAATGCATTGGGCCGTCCTCAACTGCTTTCCCAGGCCACAAGCAGGGAGCTGGATGGGAAGTGGAGCTGCCGGGATTAGAACCGGTGCCCATATGGGATCCCGGGGCTTTCAAGGCGAGGACTTTAGCAGCTAGGCCACGCCGCCGGGCCCGAAATAATGAAAATATTTTAAAGGGACCAACAAGAAATGAAAAGACGAACTTATCATTCATTCTATGCAACAGAAAAATATGGTAGGATCAAGTATCACTATCTATAACTTTATGCATATCTTGGCTAAACCAATGGATCACACACTCTGAAGAGTTTGTAAATGATGGTATAAGTTCTAATTTTGCCTTCCTTTTTATTTGCTGTCTCTATATAAGATTGATATAGCATGCCAACGTTTCTGCTCTGTTCACTCCTAAGTAGGTTCTATGTCAATCAAGCTCCCAAGTCTGAAATCCTGAAAAGCAGAGTGTTCGTAAAATTCTTGATGATTATAAGACAGGTGCAAATCATTTTTTGAAGAGCTTCAGTGGGAACCCCTCATTAAATGCTGACCACCTTCCTGCAGTAGTATTGTAGCTGATCTGTGTCATAGTAGGCTGATTAATGCTATGTGGTGATATAAAATTTGTGAAAGTGTAAATTGGGTTCATGCCAAGAGTTTAACCACCAAGGAGCCATGTTGCACATATGCCCACGGTTTCAATATTATTGCTTTTTTGACCATTGCAATATTGGGAGTGCTTGTTGTCATTACTATTACAATATTGTGAAAGATCTCCAACCAGTTATTGATTTGCCACTACTAATTAGAATTGACTTTGGCTTGGTATCTTACTCTAGATTTTTGTATTATATAATTCTCGGATATTGCTTAATATTCATTAAGTAATCAGTTTACCGGATGCTATGAAAAGTTCTCCATTTCACACACCATGATCTCTTAGTGGTGGCTGGTTTGCCTACATAGTCAGCATTAAACATTCTTGAATATAAACTGTGGGGATGGCTTTGGGCTGCTGTGAATTAAGCTGCTGCTTATAATGCCAACATCCTCCCATATCTGGATACTAATCCAAGCCATGCCAAAGTAACTGGGACTCTGCCATCCAGGTGGCAAACCCAGGTAGAGTCCCATACTCTTGGCTTTGGCTTGGCCCAGGCCCAAGTTTTGGGGCCACTTGGGGGAATGAATCAATATATGGAAGACCTCTCTGTCTCTTCTTCTCTCTGTATCTCTTTTATTGTGCCTTTCAAGTAAGTAAGTCAATAAATGTTTATTTATTTAAATTATTCTAAAATTCAGATTTTAAAAATTAAAATTTTTAAAATTTGAGAATCAAGTAGCTGTGGTGTCTCTTCAAGTTCATCTGTAGTTTGAATTTCCGCTGATTTGTTTGGGGCTCAATCCCTACAATGCAGATTATCTCTTTTAGAAGCTGCGACTTTATTTCACATGACATAAGATTGCTGATCATGAATAAAGCTTTGTTATGTAGGTTTATAAGAATGTAAATTTTGGCTCAACTGAGAGGTTCCAATGAGGACATGTAATTGTGATTCCACAGTCTGTCATTTCTGAGCTTACCCACATTGAAACGATAGGATAGGAACCATGAACGATAATATCAGCAACAGTAAGTATGCTATGCATTTTGAATACCACATTTCAATCTGAGGAAAATCCCTTACCAAGCTGCTGAGAGTCTCATAAAAGTATCCTGCTAAGTTCAGCATATGCCTGCAGTGAAGAAGGAGGCTGCCGAGAACCAGACTTGGGCAAGAGCACAGACAGAAGACAGTCCTCAGAATTTTCTTTTAATTTGGTAGCATCAGTTTGTTCGCTTCACAACAGAGAAAAAGAACCCTTTTGGCAATAGATGCTAGAAATGATCAACTGATTTCAAAATTTAATGTGCCCCCAAATAACTATTGTGAATATACCTTTAACATGAGGGGCAGAACATTAGCTTAAATTATTTAATCAATTCAATTTAAAAAATACCATGTCCACCATATTCCAGGCACTGTTAAAGCTGTAAAGATAAACATATTGAAAAAGTGGACAGCGTTTGAATTCTTGAGAAGAATTTCAACTTAGTGCTTCTCAGTTCTTGAGAGTAGATTTAATTTCCTTTTATTCCCGTTTGGATTCGCTTGTCTTTGTTTTTGTATCTAGATAATATCTCATTTTCATTCCCAGAACATGTTGAGTGATGAAACTAGTAGGTGATGAGTAACAATTCTGTAACTAGTGTGAAAACTCTGGAAAAATCCTGGTTTAATTATCACAGCAGACACATCCCAGCTCACAAACCAATAAACAACCACTCAGGGTATCAATAATAAACATGCAATAATGAAAACAACCCTGGCTTCCACAGCAAAGTCAAAGTCTCAGTATCTGACCTCAGAGAGGCATTCCAACTTCTTCCCGAGAAATTAACAAAAAACTTCCTTTGGGTAGAGAGGGGTTTTCTGCCCTGTTGAATCCTAAAATTCAATGATATGCTGTCAGTGAAATGCATGCGCTAATGGATCCCAGAAAGTGTACCTTTTCTCAGTACAGGAGAGGAACACTTTCTAAATAACTCCAATACAAGCACAGGTGCTATTCAAATGCACTGGCAACTGATGTGCAGATGCACCTGTGCTAAGTAGGGCATTGGGGACTTTTTCATTGCTGGATTACTGGGGAGCAGTTAGGAAAAACAGGGGAAGCTAGCAGTGTGTAAGTGTGTGTTGGGAATGGGGGGCAGGTTTGGAATTCCGGAGTCTGGGGCTGTGGCTATTTGCCAACTAGAACAAGAAACATTTCAGCAGATTTAAGATATGGTATGAATTACCATACTCATTTGGGTTGTAGGACGTAGAAGACATACCTTAAACCACTTCAAATATTTTCCAAGGGACCACATTGTTTTTTGACTAAATGGCCCTTAATTTACCCAAGAAAATGTTTTTCAAAAAATTGCTTTGGTAAAAAGTAAAGAATGATTTTTTTGTGATGCAAATAAACTTGACCCTGTGTGCATTTTGAAATAATAGGGTTTCTTAAACTATATATTCTGTAAGTTGTTAATATTAAAAGCAAGTGGGTCCACCTGCCAACCCCAGCCACAGAAATTATGTTTCTTAAGATGAGGGCAGGAGCCTTTTGGAAGAGTGGACTCCTGGAAGTTCTAAATTGATAAGGAAGTAACAAACCAACTACATGATTTCAGAAAGCATGAACAAGGCCTTTAAGCTCAACGCAGCCTCCTTGTCTGAGATACTGAAATGTCCCTGCAAGCAGGACGTGGAGGACTTCCACCTACACAGCAATGACTGTGATCATGACAGAGTCGTGAGCTGGAACGCGACTGTGTGAACCTCTTCCCTTCTCCTTTCTCTCCTCTTCCTTGCCCACCCTGCTTCCTGCTCGGAGCTGTGTGCAAGGCATCCGTGGGCTGTCCTACCTTGTGATTTTCAGGATGAACTTGATCACAGGGAACCTTTGTAGATAAGAAGGAGAAGGATGGGAGGAGAAACAATTCACCCTCTGCTGCCTTGCTGAACTATGGATGAATATTATCTTGGGCTGAATGAGGGTCACTACTTCCCTTGCAGTGGCCCTTTCTGTGGAACTCTCCCTTTTAGAGTTCTGGCGATTGTCGCCACCCTTGGCTCCTTCAGCAGTGACCAGTTCCTGGAAACTGACAGGTTCTAGTCCCAATACTATCTTTTATTGGTTTATTTTGACCCGAGTACTGTACTTACACCTTTGCAAAGCAGTCCGTTATCAAGCCCTTCCCAAACTGTCCTATTCCCCGTGATGTCAAGCCTTTATTTCCCAGGGAGGTGGCAATATGAGCTCCTGACCTCCCACTCATCCTGCTACTCTGACCAGGGGTGGAGAGTTAGGGTCTGCTTTTACCGTGGGATGCCTCTCTTTTGTAAAGTAATACAGATGGCATGCTTGCTTCTGAGGGATGGGTTAATCTTTTTATTGAAAAAGAAATGAATTCTGGAAATGATTTTATGAAAAATTCTCATTCATCTCGATGTGTTAACCACATGGCTAAGCAGATGAGTTCTGATAGGGATGCTGTTGGTTTTAGAATGGTTTGCTTGTTTTTGCAGTTGTTCTTCGGATGGTCTCTAGAAAAGGAAGCTTTAAAAAAACTGGTCTAGTTGGCAAATGGCATCTTGTTGCCGCCCTTTGTCTCCATATGCCTGTCACTCTTGTCCATAACCTCCTACCCCTGTGAATGCAATTGCCCATCTGGAGCTTAATTGATCAAGATTCGTTTTCCAGTGTCATTCACACAGATGTTGCTGGACAGAATACAATACCTCTCCTGGCTAGGTTTAATTTATGAGAACTTAGTACAACCCAGAAAATCTTCACTGTGATGGCAGACTGGCAGGCAGAGAAAACTGAATTATTATTTTGGGCACAGGGTCCATTGATCATCTGTTTTTTCCTTTCCTCGGCTCTGTTCTTTTTCTCCAGGGAAGGAGTCAGTCCACAAACAGCCTGTTTTTAAGGGATTTGGCAGATTTCTCCAGCAGCTCAAGTGGCAGGTCTGGCCTGAAGTCTGTGGCACTTTATTAAAGGAAAAAAAAAAAAATGGGAAACAGAATTCAGAGACTTTACTCCAAGGTCTCTGGCAAGAGCGATATTCTAGCCCGATGTTAAATTCTTTTTGGTTTTTCTCTTTCTTTTGGCAAATAAAATTTCCTGCCTCTTACCTCTTCAAAAGGACAAGTAACCTCTAATTGAAAAGCATGCAGACTGATTCTCCAGTAAGTAAATTGTGAAATAAATGGGAAAGAGAGTAATTATTTTTAATATGCATTCCTTTGAAGGGTAGGGGTTTTTGGCTTTTTCTCTATTGTGACACAAACACCTCTGGCTTATTAATTTTCTCTGCCAAAAAATGTATGATTTGAAATTGCTACATATCTGTTAATGGACAACCAAATGTCTTCTGTGTTTTTCTCTTGAAGTAATGGTGCTCTCGATGCTATGTAAGATGTTGTCAGTTTTTCCTATTCATGATTACTACCTGTCTTCCACTTAGTTTTTCAGTGATTTCTCCAACATTTCCACACTCTCCACTCTTTCTCTCTCTGGGATTCTTGATGCCTGCTGTATTACCAAGACCCTGCTTCTATGACCTGTTTTAGGATTTACTGTCTTGGTTTCACCCTTGTGGACTCCACTGGGATGGGTCTCCTGTCTTTGACCTCCAGCTTCAAACGGGAATTACAGATACGAACCCCCCATCCTAAATGTCACAGAGAGTACTTGGGTGTCTGTGAGATTTGTTTTCCCTGGACTAGCTCCTTTCTGGCTCCTGTTAGATTAAATTGTGAATTCAAGAATGGGTTTGGTCTAGGCAGTGTCATATGCTTGGCAATGGGATCTAAAGGTGCATTGGGCACTTTTAGAAAAATCCAACTTGAAAAATGAACTCAGGGGAAGAAGGCAGGAAGGGAAGGAGGGAAGGAGGGAGGGAGAGAGAAAGAGAGAGAGAGGGAGAGAGGGAGAGAGAATGGTTGTAGATAGATTAATGTTAGTAACTTAGGAAGAGTCGGTGTGAAAGTCTCAGTCTTAGGGAGAATCTGGTAAACTGGGAGAAAAGGACTTTACAACTTTTGCCTTTAGAGTTTCTAAGAACAAGTCTTTCATCATGCCCAAACGTTTCAGAGGCAGGCCATGCCAAACTCCTCTGAAACTGATGTCCACCTTACTCCATGCGATGTTTTCTCAGAAGGGCATTATTCATCAGGAAGACTTTCAAACTTCTCAAACTTCCTTCATCTGATCAACGACTACATTTTCTGCAGTACAGTCCTCCACACTCTCTTTCGTTTTCTCATTGTTCAACTATTACGTGATCATTGCACAAGATATCAGAAAACACAGCAACCAGAAAAGAAGGAAATATGATGAAACATGACACTATCGTTGACATTTAGCTTATATTATTTAAGATTTCTCCAATATGAACACAAATGTTCATATGTAAAGTTGCATATGTTAAAAACACATGCATATGTATGTACATACAACCCTTAGCTATAGTCATAAATATGTTTATATATATATATATATGCCTGAGATTTTCATAAACCTAAATCTTATCCCTTTCTGCACTATCTCTTGTCATTGAATTCTCTCCTCATTGTCCATAACACATATTTCTTTTTGGTTATATTTCTCCCCATTTAAAAAGTTTCATGGCTTTTGTACAAATCAAAGATCAATGAGCTTTTAAAAATCATAATTCTGTTTTACATGAAAGATTTTCCATTTTCCATTTTCCATTTTTAAATTAATATTTAATTCCTACACCACAAAATTCATTCCTGTAAAGTATAAAATGCAATGTTTTTGGTAAGTGTATTTACTCGATGTTATTACATCTATTAACACAATTGATTTTCAGTCATCTGTAGTATCACCTGAAGTAAACCCTGGAACTTTCAGCAGTCAGTCCCAAGTTTTGCCTCCTCCAGACTCTGGCAAATTCTAATCTTACTTTATCTCTATGTGTTTACCCATTCATTACACACCATGCAAGTGGGATTATGAAACATGTGGTGCTTTGTGGTTGGATCCTTTTATTTCATGCAATGTTTTTGAAGTTCATCCACATTCTGGAAGAGGTCTTATCTATGGCTGAAAAATATTTCACAAGATAGATTGCAATACTTGTTGATCTTGTCAATTGATGGACATCTGACTTATTTCAACCATTGGGTAGTGTAAATTGTGAATTGCTATAAGCATGCTTGTACAAATTTTTGTCTCTGTATTCATTTTTAATTTATGGAAAACACATAGCTAGTAGCAGAATTATTAGGTCATACAAAAGCTTTATGTCTAACATTGGAAGAACTTTCAGACTTTTTAAGTATTTGTTTTATTTTACTTGTCCACAAGCAGAGTATGAGGGCTGTAGTTTCTCTGCATCCTGCAATTTTGCTATTGTCTGTCATTCATTTATTGTTCTATTCGTGAGCATCTTAGAGGGTGTGAGGAAGTGATTCATCATGGTTTTCATTTGTATTTCCCTAACGAATAATGATATAGAGCATTTTCTTTTGTCCTTATTGGCCATTTGCATATAGTTTGTTTTGAAGCAGTGTCTATTCAGTTCTTATATCTACCTTTAAATTGGGTCATTTGTGTTTTTATTGCTCCAAGTTTAACTTTTTACCATCATATTTGTGATACTCAGTTGCAAATGAGAAGTTTGGGAGACAGTAGATAGTGAGAATTTTTAAACTCCAGAGATCCCAAGTACCCACTTCTTGAGGAACTGAGTATGCTTGCTTCTTGTGTGTCCATGAACACCTCCTACGGTGGGTGGGCATCTGCACTGTACACAATTCATGAGGACAGGAGATGCTCTTATGGTCAGTGAAGGAATGCAGATGTAACAGAATGCACCTTGGTAAAATCTGGCTAAAGATTCAGAAACGCAGTGTCCACTGTATGATTCACAGGAGACACTAAACAGATGGAATATGTAAGAGATAGTTTAGATAATGGTGCTAATTATTCCATCTCTGACTTACATTAAATGTAATGGAATAGATGAATGCTAGCCAAGTGTTCTCTGTGATGAATTCAGTATGATTAAGGCCTATTATTCCATTGAATTATGAAATAGATGTGTAATCTTCTCAAATTATTTTCATCTAGGATTATAGCAAAACCACATTTTAACCACATGCCAAACCTTTAAAAATACCATATTTAAATATGGTATTTTATATGAAAAGTTATAAGGCAGCTAATTAGGCAAATAATATTAACATATTGCTTTACTAATAATTAAATAGACGTATAGGTATATTCTACATATATATATATACACATATATATATGTGTATATATATATATATGTCTTAAGTATCATTTCTTGGCGTGAGTAGCCTGACTAAAATTTTAGTCAGAAAGTTGGTTAAATGATAATGACATAGGAATGCTGGGGACCTTTCCAATGACTTATATTCTTCTGCTGATTCTCTGGGTCCTTAGGACAAAGGTTTCAAGGCTCTGCACACCCAACAGATCTTGGTCCTCAGAGCCCACTGGGCCTCAGCCCAGCTGCTTCTAGCCATTCCCCCTTCACCTCACTCCATCCAGGTTAGTCTCAAGATCTCCCCAATTTTGAGATGTTCAGCACCAATTCTAAGCTCCATATTGATGTTTCTTCAATCTGTGTCCATGAGGACTATGTTTGTAGCACATGGATGTGTGCTGGTATGACTTGGATGTGGTCTGAGTGTGTTCCTCAAAGGTTTACTTGCTGGAAACGCAGTTCCTGGTGTGGCGGTGTGGAGAGATATTGGGATCTTTAAGAGCTGGGGCCTAGAGGCAGGGTGGTGTGGGTAGGTGTTGGGATCTTTGAGCTGTGGCCTGGAGGGAGGTAATTAGGGACCTGGGAGCTCTACCCTTGGGAAGAATTCCTGTCTGTTCTTGTAGAGCTCTGTTTAGTCCCAGAGTGAGCAGGCTATTTAAAAAAAAGCATGCTATCTTGGCATCTGACTCTCTCCTGCTTTCTTTCTTACCCAGGACAGCTCTCTTCTTTCAAACAGCACAATGCCATCTGTCATGTTGCATGGCAGTCAGAAAGCCCTCCTTAGAGGGCAAAACAATAGGATCACCAAATCTTGACCTTTTAGCCTCTAAAACTGTGAGCTAAACAAAATTCTTTACTTTGTGCATGACCTAGACTTGCGATTTCTTCCACTAGACCCTAGAGTAGATTAGGCTGTTTGTGAACAAATGGAAAAATATATTCACTGTGTCAATCCTGGTGTTCTCTTTCTTGACTTCCCTGTTTGTTCTGATATTAAGCATCCATGTTCCCTAAAATTTCTCCTGTTCTTCAGCAATTTTCTAACAATATGTTGTATTATCCCTGTCATAGTCTCTAAATAATAGTTAGGGGCCAAGTGATTAAAACATATATGGTAAGAGGACATATGACCTTACATTGCTTAGGGAATGCCTACTCTAGCCTAGGATCAGGATGAGGCATCACATGGACTGAACACAACATTGTCCTTTGCTTCTCATAAATGTGAGATTTGATATTTACTACATATAATTTTGTAAATTTACTAAAGTGCTTTTATGAACGTGTGTATCTCCTGTCTTCTCAGAGATCCAATGTTTTTAAGATCAGTTGTTTATGATAGATACTTAAAAATACTGTTAATTAGTGTGTTCTTCAGTAGAAATAAAGAGCAGTCCATTCCGCTAAGCTCTAGAATGGTCTATTTCTGAAGCTGGGTAGGAATGCAGATTCATCTTTAAAGATAATTGGGATATGTAGTTGAATATCCAGCAATCAGTTAACCCTGGCTAACAGATTTTACATTGCAATGCTAATGATCATTCTATTTAATCATGGATAACCTCATTAGGGGATAAGCCTATCAAAGTCATGCTTAATAACACCAGCATTGTTTTGTACTAATTAGGCATTAAAGATTAATTGTGATTTAGTCTAACAGAAGGATGAGTCACACCTTGCAGCAGGCAAAATAACAGAGAGAGAAGACTTAGTACTCCTTAATTTCAATTAGTTTGAGAGGAGAGGTGCTATGTGCTTATATTAATTTCAAATGATTTAATTAAATCAGTAAGATTGCAAAAACATTTCTAGGTTGACGCTACCTACCTTAGATAAGAGCTGCCATTCAGAATATTTTGTTCTAAAACACTCCCCTCTCCTCCACATATCCTAATAACATCAATTTGAAGCATCTAATTTTCATAACAAGGGAGCTCATTAACAGATTAAGTGCAACTCTTTGTGATGTAAGGAATTAAGATGAGGCAATAATAATTCAACCCAGTAAATCTGTGTGTGTGTGTATGAGAGAGACACACTCAGAGAGAGAGAGAGAAATAGATCCTAAAGCCTTTTTTGAGTGGGAAAGTTTCTTAGGAGGAAGAGACCAATGCCAATAACACAGACTCTACATGTGGAGCTAAAAGATGTCTTTGTTTGCTCCCTTCCTTCATCCACACAAACCTGAATTTTTCTCTATTTTCTCTGCAGATCTTATCCCCTGGTTCTGAGAGCTGTCAAGGCCCTCACATTGCTGTTAGGTGGAGTTAACAAATGATCATACGAAGGTGACTGTACACTTTGAAGATATCCTACTATCTCCCACTGAAGTTTTAATAATACACTTTCTACCTGAGAATGGCTAACTGGATACCACCATCACACTCCGAGGGACTTTGTGGATATTCTTTTTAGATCAGTATTGACGTCTTCCAGATGAATGAAAGCTTTGCGAAAACGGTTTTGTCGAGTAGGATACCAGTATGTGCGCTAGGTTAAAAAAAAAAAAAAAGCCAAAGCAACTCATTGTATTTGCGTCTAAGTCCCATGGTTAGCTGGCTAAATAGCCTGATTACTTTGTGTTACTGTTTAAAGAATTATTTTCCCTCTTTAAATTATGTATTTCTCGGGCCTGGCGGCGTGGCCTAGCGGCTAAAGTCCTCGCCTTGAGCGCGCCAGGATCCCATATGAGCGCCGGTTCTAATCCCGGCAGCTCCACTTCCCATCCAGCTCCCTACTTGTGGCCTGGGAAAGCAGTCGAGGACGGCCCAATGCTTTGGGACCCTGCACCTGTGTGGGAGACCTGGAAGAGGTTCCAGGTTTCCGGCATCCGATCGGAGCGCACCGGCCCGTTGCGGCTCACTTGGGGAGTGAATCATCGGCTGGAAGATCTTCCTCTCTGTCTCTCCTCCTCTCTGTATATCTGACTTTGTAATAAAAATAAATCTTAAAAAGAAAAATTATGTATTTCTCTACCTAGCAGTTAGATTTCCATCCAGATAGAATTTACTGCTAGTCTCATCAACAATAAGACAAAGAAAAGGAGTATCAGAGAAAGAAGCAATGAAAACCAAGGCAATGAAAAGGAACAACTTCCAACTCACACTTCAAGGTTCTCATTTGTATTTCATCCCCATTCAAAATTTGAGCTTAGAGGCCCGGCACAGTAGCCTAGTGGCTAAAGTCCTCACCTTGCATGTGCCAGGATCCCACATGGGCACTGGTTCTAATCCCAGTGGCCCCACTTCCCATCCAGCTCCCTGCTTGTGGCCTGGCAAAGCAGTCAAGGACTGCCCAAAGCCTTGGGACCCTGAACCTGCATGGGAGACCCTGAAAGGACTCCTGGCTCAGATCAGCATAGCTCCAGCCATTGCAGCCACTTGGGGAGTGAATCAACAGAAGAAAATCTTCCTCTCTGTCTCTCCTCCTCTCTGTATATCTGCCTTTCCAACAAAAAACAAATAAATCTTTTAAAAAAAATTGAGGTTAGGAATCAATACACCCATCAGAAGGACCCTAGGGGATAGACATATGTGGATGATTAGCACATATTACCCAAGTACTGAATCATGCCCTGCACCACACTAACGAAGCATAACAGTGCTTAGCATTTTTAAGCAATATTGGTTTTATAGATAATCCAAAGCAAAAGGAACCAATTTAACTCCTCATCCTGGCACCGTCTAGTTTCCAGAGATCAGGAGGAGTTGTCTGGTCTTGCTGCATGAATTGGGAGCATGAAGAATAAACTGTTTCTGTCACATGCAATTGATCACTTGGTGTTTGGCTCGAACTACCTGATTTTATACAGAAACAAAGTGTTGGTGCTCCCAGCACTGAGAAACATTCTGCTCAGCTGTGGGAGGCCTTGCTTGCTTCCCCAGAGACTTATTCCATTTGGACAAATGAGCAGGCAGGATCTCAAGAGCTGTGTAAGAAGTCCTGAGAGGGGTATTCAGTATCTCTCTCTCTCTCTCTGCTTTTATTAGCTGCTGTCTTAGTGAAGTGTGTGAAATGCAGAGCCTTGGAAATTCAATGAATCGAATGGGGATATAATGGGCCCTAGGCCCCTACTAAACCCAGTGCAAATGAACAGTTCCTATAATGAGAAATATAGCTTTTTCCCCCCTTGCACATTTCTCTCCTTTCTTCTCTCATGCAAGAGCCTCTTACAATGAGGGAAAAAAATAGAATAGGGATTATTTGGTTAACCAGATGCTACTGTACTGTCAAATACAGGAGAGGTGGGCTTTCTGGATGAAACCTTGCTTCTTGGAGCAATGAAGACACTGTAACACAGCCACTGGAGACACTGGAAATCTCAGGGATTTTGCTAGATTTCTGTTGTCATTTACCTGTGATTTGTCTTTAGCAAAACTCAGGTGGAGGTTTGCTCCCTAGCAGACAATATGAGAGATGGGATCTTTAGGAGGTGATTAGAACTTCTCATTGATTTTATGATTGGGTAATAACAGAAAATAATAACATACCGTATAATAACATGCTTTCTGGTGTAAGGGGAAATCCCTATGCCTATTTGGAACTATATTATGGAAAATTAAAAAAAAAACATGTTTGCTAAAGAAAAGTAGAAAGATTTCGAAAATTTCCACCTTAAAGAAAGAATAAACATTTGAGAAAAAAAGATGTGTCTGACTTAAACATTAGACAATGTCTGTTACATGGCACTTTATGGAGATGTACAACTTTGACAATTTTGTCAAAAACAACAAAAAAAATAGAAAAGTTTACATTGTAAATAAGGATTAATGATTTCTTCTAGGAGTTCACTTTTTACTGTTGAGGGACTATATTATTGGTGCTCGAGCAGTGGTTATAAGGTAAATGCTGCCGCCATGGGTTCTATGTTTTCCACATGTGTGACTGCTTCCCTTCTGCTTCCTTCCAGCAAGGGAAGCAGCAAGAGGCCCTCCCCAGATGCTGCTGCCTGATCCGGGACTTGTCGCTTTCAGAACTGTCAGCCAAAATCAATACCTTTTCTTCATCAGTCAGTCTTGCATGTTCCTTTCTAGCAACAGAAAGTGAGCCAAGATTATCTTCATGCCTTTTGAGCTTCACCAGGGATAATAACAACAATGAATCTCTGGATTTGCTTTGGTTTTTCCTTTATGTTATGGCATTACCTGTGCTGCACTCCACCTGCAGAGTTGATCACTTCTGAATTACTTCCCCCCCATCCCAAAAGAAATGTCTGTGGGGCTTGGTATGGTAGCTTAGTGGCTACGGTCCTCAACTTGCACATGCCAGTTCATACCTGGCAGCCCTGCTTCCCATCCAGGTCCCTGCTTGTGGTCTGGGAAAGCAGTCGAGGATTGCCCTAAGTCTTTGGACCCTGCACCTGTGTGGGAAACCTGGAAAAAGCTCCTGGCTCCTGACTTCAAATCAGCTCGGTTCTGGTTGTTGTGGCTGCTTGGGGAGTGAATCAGCGCACAGAAAATCTGTCTCTCCTCCTCTCTGCAAATCTGCAAATCTGACTTTCAAAAAAAAAAAAAACCCAACAAATAAATCTTACAAATATGTGTCTGTGATTACCAAGACGAGAAACCACACTTCTCTTTCCATTACAGCATAAATCAAAGGCAAAGGAATAGTGGTCTTCCTAGTTAGTGTTTGTTGAATTCTGTATTGAAGGTTAGGGTTATGATTATAAAGGAAAATGAAAGTATGTCATTGTCAAATTAAAAGACAAATAAGAAAAAGGAAGGGGGGGGGCTGACAGAAGGCGAGGAGCGAGGGAGTGTAGGATAGAAAGTATCATTGTGCTCTTAAAATTGAATGTATAAGTTGCATGAAGCTTGTTCCCTTTTATAATTTAAAACAATTCTAAAGAAATAGAAATGATTTTGTTGCAAGCATTGTACTGTTTAAATTCTCCCATGGACTTGAATGATCATATTAATTTTTCCTTTACAGGGCAAGCAACACCAACACTTGGGAATTCTCTGTCTGCTGTGTGAGCTAACACACTGCAGGCTGGCAACAGCAACATGTAGCAATGATTATTTTTGCCAACCATAGCCATTAAAATGTAAGGCACAAGGAAATTAGGTAGCCTGTCCATGATCAGAGACTCTATTGTGGGTAGAAGCGATACTTGAACACCTGGGGGCTCTAGGTCTGTAGCCTACTTGTACCCATGCCAGGCAATTCCCTTCATAATCTAATGGCCTCTTGCAAATATTTTTAAAGTCCACTGAATCCTTCTTAGTTTTCCTGTTTCTTAGGCTTCCGAATGTGAAATAGTTAAGATGAGCAGCTGAACACAGAGATCATAAACTCATCTGTGTTATTTACTTACTTAAATAAACAAGCGTAAAATTATACTCTTGTGGTTAGTAATAGCCTGGAAGATTCTCTAGTCCAAACAGCTAAGGAAGGACATGCCCCATCCACCTCCTCCACGGCTACTCCTTTATGTTTCAATTTCTGTCTGACCACATCAAGAGTCAACAAAGGCACCATTGCAAAGAGTTGCTTCACTGCAAACAACTCTCATTGCTAGAATATCCAGCCTCCCACGATTTCTCCTCACCTTTCTTACTTTTATCATAGGCAGCCAACACAAGCATTTCTTTTTCCTCCTCCCTAGGACAATCTGTTAATGTGGATGGCCCTGACATTCCTCTGAAATTTTCTTGGGCAAGGATCATCCCACTTCATCCTCATGATAGTCTCTGACCTATGAGCCTGTCTCCCTGTTGCCCTCCACTGAAGACACTGCGGGCTGCCACCCTTTTCGTCGAAGGCACTTTATAGAACTGGGTATGGGGCTCTTGCTAACTCGTAGCCTTAAGCCTTGGGTCTTCAATAAAGCTGGCAGGTCCACAGTATCCTTTCCTTGGCCAAGGGGGGACTAAGGCTTCAATTCACGAATCCATTAATGTTTGCTTCACTTATTTGAATCAAGGCCTGGATTCTCTAGGACATAGAAAATGATGTCTCTTCACCTCCAGGTATTTTCCCCTTCTGTTTACACTGGGAGAAGTGTCAAGGATCAAAATGAAACAACCAGTCTTGTTGGTTCACCCAAGGTCAGCTGTACAGACGCATGCGATAGCTTCAGCTTTGATAGGAGGCCCAACCTTAGTGCTGAAGGCTCAGGGTTACAGGCTGATAAATCTCTGAGAGGAAAGGAAAACAAACAGGGCATTTGAAGGACCTCTCTCCTTCTGCCAAGACACTCATTCAGAACCTAATTGCTTTAAAATGCTTCTTTCCCAGACGAAAGTGGGCAATCTCAGCATGACTTGAGTTTGCCTTCACAGACAAGTCACCCTAAAGCAGATCAGAAGAGATGTCCCGTGATAGTCTCTACTTAGGTATGGTCTGAATTCTAAGGCATCAGAACTTTGGCTTTTTCCTTGTGTTTTTACCTGTAAGAATTTGCTCCTTTATGTTCCTGGAAACACATACATGAATTCCTGATAATACTGGGCTAAAAAGCTCTCCCTCAGAAAAACATTTGCTTTAGATGAAGAACCAAATGACATTCAGGCAGACTAGGATGAACAAATTAATCATTGTTTCACATAGCCTTTCACCTATAACATCTTCCTGTAGGAAAAAAAAACCCTGCTTGTACACTGTCCTCCTCCCTTCTTCACAGGAAAAATTCCAAAAGGACCCATCCAGGTAGTAGGTGAGTTAGGGAGGTAGAATTCTAAGCATCTCCCATGTATTTTTTCACTTCCCAATAATACAAGCATCGATGAGACTGCTATGGGGCAACTCATCTGATTGCTGCACATCAAGCAATGGAGCAGTTGAGCACAGTGCCACACATACAGTAAAAGCTCAGCAACTTCAAGGGTCATTTAGTGCAATGTGGCTCAAAGTCCACTTCTGCACTGTATCAGGAGGGGACACTTTGTTTTGCATAAACAATCTTTCAGGGAGCTGCTGGGAGGAATTTAAAGAAACAACTCTTGAAGGACACAGCTTCCAGCTCTTCTCTGGCACGAGCCTTCTGACCTGCAAGCTCTGAATCTTGCCTCATGGACATTTCCATTCCCTCAGGACCTCATCCACATCATAGAACAGACATCCATGTCCATTCAGAGTTGAAAATCAGCATGTGCTGACTTCATGGTAGGTTTGTACATCCATTATATCAAATATCAAACACTAACATTTATAGTTATTTTTTACATTGCAAAGTTCTCTTTACCTTCTCCATCACTCAGGACTGACTTGCCAAAAGCTTTCAAGTAGGTCTCCTGAAATGTTAGGCTTGGGTCTCTCCTTACTGAAATTACAGGTTCAGTGTTTGTGTGTGTGTGTGTGTGTGTGTGTGTGTGTGTCCCGAATCCTTTGGGAGGAGCTCAACAGGGGCAAAGTCCTTCTGGAAATACACTTTTAGAAAATGCAGCAGGCTGATAGCAAGACCTAGCCCAGGGTCACTGTGATTTGCTCAGTTGTCAATGATTAACTGCGGAATTCTTATTATGAGTCCTCACAGAGTAGAAGGCATGGACTCTATTCCTACAGGTCCACTGCTGAGACCAGCAGTGGTAGGTTTTTTTTTTTTTTTCTTTGAGAACAGTCTGTTGATGGCTTGTGGTGAAGGGCAGGTAGGAGAAAGGGAGTGGTGTTTGTATTTTGCTGCATCAATTTATGTACAGAATTCTGGTAGCAGAAAGAATATGCTCTCCATCATCTTAGTGCTCCCAGGCTGTCCAAATAGCATGGTTTAGGGAGATTTCAGAGCTCAAAGCACGCTTTGTGTCTCTGTCGCCTAATCAAGCTAACAGTGCCAAGCTGTCCCAGACAGCAGCAAATCTCCAAGTCAGCTCTACAGCAGTTGAGATGCAGTTAGTCCAAACTGAAGTCTGCAGTCAATTTGAGCTGCGTCCTGAATTTCATAGACAGGACAGAAAAGGAAGTGGAAGGCATTTCATTTATCACTATGTTATTATAAGTTGAAGTGATGTGTCAGTTGTATTGAATGAAGTAAAATACATGATTAAAATTAAAGGCACCCACTGTTATTTGGGCCATAAAAATGAACATTTCACTTGTGATTCACATCGCTATTGGATGATGAGCTATTGGAGGTGACATTGGCTGATTATCAAGGCTTGCTCTTACAAGTTGTCCCCACTTACCCATGGGGAATATGTATTCAGACCTTCAAGGAAACCTGAAACTGCTTTCCTATGTGTACATAGAACTAGAAGTGATCATGACAATGATAACAATGTATCACAATAAGACATTGAGAATATAGACATTATTTCTTGAACTTTCAATTTCATCTTGGATGTTAGGGAAATGAAACTATAGCAAGTGAAAGCATGGTGACCAGTGTATAGGCCAGTGCTGTTAAACCATCTAGACTAGAACTTCATGACTCAACCTGTAGAGATCTTCTTCAGCCAGAGGAGCCACTGCTGCCTCATTGAGGCTTCATTGCCCCAGGTGAAGCAGCTCTCCCCGAAAGCTCTGAGAGACGCTGGTGCTGCTTAGAGCACCTGTATGCTAGGGACTCTGTGCCTTTATGTCAGAGATGCTGGGGTAATAGAGATGCAGAGAGAGCCAATGTGACTTCTCATTGTGGAGCTTCCCACTCCACTGCATGAAGGCACCCCTGACTCACTCATTTTGATCTACTCAGTTACTAGTCAAAGCTTCTCAAGCCTTTTATGTAACATAGTATGTTATTTGTATCTAACTTATGAACATTCTCCCACATATTTTAAACCATCTCTGAATTACTTGTAATACACAATATGATGTAAATGCTACACAAATAGTTTAGGAAAGATAAAAATTTTCTGCACCTTCAGTAGATACACAATTGAAAAACACTTTTTTGACACTGAGGACCAACTTTGCATTTCCTATCATTCCCTACACCCTCACCTCGATCTTGGCTTCTTTTCCCCTCAGTTTGATCTTGGTTTATTTTTTTTAATTCTATTTTCATTAATTATTTATTTATTTCTATTGGAAAGGCAGATCTATAGAGAAAAGGAGAGACAGAGTACTATTTCAGCTACTTCTATTACCAGTTAGGGGCTGTTTCCTTTGTCTTCTGCTACCACAATCTCTTCTGGTAGCTCTCAGAGGTTTGCTAACGAGAAGCTTGGGATGCCCAGAAGCTTCTAGCAAGAGGTAACCATGTTTTCCAGGTTCACCTCTTGTTAATTTCAGAAGCTTGCTTTCTAGTATTTCCTTTTATTTATTTTTCTTTCTTTATTTGGAATTCATTTTGGCCCACATGATTTGTTTAACCATCCACGTAAAAGATAATCATACTTTATTTTTTTAAAGGGCTGATTCTAAGGGGAACTGAGGGGAGCAAACACTCTTGCTCCTGTCAGAGGCTCCCTCAGGCCTTCTGGGGCATCCTCTGCAGGATGCACTCAGATGAGCTTCATCACCAACGCTCCATGTGGTGGGTTCTCTGTATCCCACTGTGTGGTGAGCCACAGTGAGAAGTATGCTGTCAGGGAAACAGGGCCTCCACAATTTCCCTCTAAAGAAAATAAGAATGGCCACCTGCATTACAGAATATATACAGCTTGGAAAAAAGGGCAATTAGAATCCTACTTTCTGGGTTTATTCCTTCTCATCTTGAATCATTAGCCAGGAGAGTTACTCAAAATGCTCACCTGGTGTGGTGTAAGCTCTGACCACCCAAAAAATTCACCAGCCACAAGTCACTGGGATTGGCCACCCCTAGTGTACACAAGCTTAATGTCAATGTATCATGATAGCCTGAGGAATTCTAATGTAACAAATATTGCAAAACTTAGTATTTAACAACAGCTTGCTAAGTATTAGGCACCATTTAAAGTACTTTAGAGAAGTTAATCTTCAAATTTGTATTGAACATTCTGTTGGGTAGTGTGTAGGTTGCTGGGGTGTCCTTCTTCTCTGATAGAGTTATCCTTTGAAATCCTCACACCTCAGAATGTGATCATATTTAGAAGTCGGATAACCATGGATGTAACTGCTTAAGATGCAGTCATTACGGAGGGGCTTGATGCAATTGGAATAGTGTCTTTCTGCATAGGGCCTGTAAAGATGAAATCAGAAACCAAGTGATGCTTCTACAAGCCAAAGAATTCCAAATATCCACAGGAAACTACTGGAAATCAAAAGAGGTACCCGAAGGAGAATCTCCCTCCAAGATCTCTGCTGCCCCAAGGAGTTTTAGACTTTTGATCTCTAGAATTATAAGGCAGCACATTCCTGTTATTTTAACCATTCAGTTTGTGACACTTTTCTAAGGCATCACCAGCAAACCTGAACTGTGGAAACTGTGTCCTACAGAGATTATGTCCTAACACCACATGGCTAACTCGTGGCAGGCAGTTTGTTGCTGAGTCTGCCATCTTCATTACAGTGTTTAAAAATAGTTGTTTGTAAGACAGTGGTTTTTCTTTGAAAAGATCCTAATGGTGAAGTAGAGTGAAAAAAAATGAGTTCCTTAGTGGTCAATGGTCTTTCTCCTGTGAACCAATCTTGTTCTGCCACCCTGAACCAGGGCAGGTGTCTTATCTACCACTAAGCAAACAGAAAACTTCTTCCTAACAACAGAATGTGAGGAGATGTCAGGCAGCTGGGTCCCTGAAAGTGGTGATGGGCAAAATCCTGGGCAGAGGCAGACATGTTCCTGAACAGTGACATATTCACACAATGGTAACTCTACATGATGGTAACTGTAAAAGAAAGCCATTATATGTCATTAACAGTGAAGAAATTAGACAGTGTTTAAAGGAGCAAAGGAGCTGTTTTTGAAGAAAGCCCTTGTAACACACTTGCCCTTCAGGAACCCTGAGGCAGCCAGTCGTGAAAGGCCAAAGATACACAGCTTCTAGCCCTCTTGGCTATAGCAGTCTCCTAGGTGTACTCTAAATTCTTCTCCACATTCCTGCCAGAACTTTCCTCTGCCAAGGTAAATCTGACTATGTCTCCCTCACCGGTTCACAGTTCTTGTGTAACTTTCCTTAGCCTCAGCCTTCTCTTGGTCTTCAAAGTCCATCATCCCCAGTGGGCTCTGACATCCTGTCCGGATCTACTTCTTTCCAGGCCACATACTTGGAATTCCAGTTTCTTGACCAGCCTGTTTTTGTCCTGCCAGCATGCTTCCCAGGACCTGTGCAGTGAGTTCCTTCTGCCTGGGCTGCTGCTCCTGCAAATCTCAGGCATCAAGTCCTGAGGAATTCTTCCCAGGGCAGCCCATTTGAGTCTCAGTCCCTCTCAGGCTCATGACCCCACTGGCCCTCAGGATTATAGACTGCTTCACAATTGTTGTCCCTATTATTGGTCCACATGCCTGCCTCACCCACAAGCTTCCTGGGAGCCTGGACTATGACTATGCGTCATTCATCTTATATTACCAAGGTGTTCCCTTGTTGAGTGAACCCATCAGAGTACGCATGTCCCAGGTTGAGTATTACTAACAATGAGGGATTCTGGATTCTGTCCTATGCGTCTTTACATTAAAAAATCTGTTATTTATATAACATGAATAAATCTCATGTATTTCACAATACAGATTTAGGAATACAGTGATACTGTTCACCATACCTAACCTCTTTCTCTTGTTTCTCATCCACCCTCACTCTTTGAAAAAAGTTTATAATGACATATTTTCAGTTCACTTTACAATCACAGGCCCGACATTCCATTGAATATGGAATTCAACATGTAGAAAAAAAGAAAACACTGTTCCTCAAGAGTAAAGACAAAGATGGCAAACAAAACTAAATCTCAAAATGCCAATTGGGCTCATATAGGTGACATTTTTTTTCTTCTATATATTTGCTACCACAGAGCAAGGAAAACATGATATTTGTATTTTGGGGACTTGTTTATTTCAGTAAGCATGATGGTTTCCAGTTGCATCCATTTTGTTGCAAAATGTACTATTTACCTTTTATGGCTGAGTAGTATTCTACTACACACACATACACACACAGAAACACACACACCCATACACACCTAGAAACACACACACCACCCAGCTATCCCATCCCTTGGAATTTGTTTAAACTGCGATGTCCAATGCTCAAACTGTGATGATTATTATTATGAGCTGGTCAACAGATGTCTAGATTAAAAAAGGATTGTTTGCACTTTAGAATCGCTGGAAGTTTAGGTTTCTGTGAAAGAGGTGTGTCCATCTTTGTGTGCCATTGTCAGCTCTGAGACCTCTTTCTCTCATCCCTTCCAATCCACCAAGGCCCCCATTATGTGATTTTTGTTTCATTGTGGGCAGATACTTAAAAATACTCCAGTGTCTGTAGCTGCGAATTATAGGGTAGGAGGGATAAAAATGACTCAAATGAGGTAAAAGGAACATAAGTCTGAGTGGGGTCAGGAGATACAGGAAGAAAAAATGTGAGTAGGAGGAGAGAGGGCAAATTTCCATGCAGCTCCATTCCTGGCAAGGACTGAGGTCATCTGGAGCTTTCTCCTGTCTTTGTGTCACTGCTGTCAAATGCTGGACTTTACTCTGAATTTTCATGACTGTCCTCTCCCAGGCATGAAGTGCAAATGAGCAATAAAATTTGATGAAAATTCTTTTCTGTTTAGCACTCAAGTAACAAATGCTTATGAAAACAGACCAAATCTTGTTGATACATGTTGTTCCTTTTCATAAAAATGTTAGGCCATGGGAAATTTAAACATCAGAACTGGGCAGGTGTAGCAAAAGTGGGTAGATGTGAATGAGTGTCAGCTGTTCCCAAGTCTGGCATTGGATTGCCTGTTGCCTGTGTTTGATTGCATGGAAGTCACTTGGCTTACTTCTAGTGTACACATTGGGAGCACCTAGAATTACCACTTGGAACTTCTCTCCATAGAATTGTTCTGCTAGTCCAGAGATTGGTATTGATAAGTCCCGGAGGTGGAAAGGCAGCTGCTCCTTGCCCAACTCAACATGCTCTCCTCTGCTATTCACGTCTGATTAACTACATCTAGTGACCCTCATCTTTGTTAGTTATGTAACAGTAGTAAGGACCAGGCATAGATTGCATGATGAAGTGTCTCTGGATGAGCCTCTGTGGCAAGATAGCTTTAGGGAAAAGCAGTTCTCAAATTCCTTCTCTGAGGTAAGAAATTCTTAAACATTCTCAGCTCCTTGCGCTGACTGTGTACCCCATGCAAGTGTCAGTAGGAGATGAACAAATCCAAAACAAAAATCCTATCATCTAGATGGGCTTCTCCACCCTCTCCATTCAATAGAGACAAAAGGATATGGTTGCTAAGCATTACCAGTACCATGGCCCTGGACACAACCTGATTTTAAGCAGTGACAAGGTTGTATGCGTAGTATGCATAAGTAAGCTCACACATTCTAATTAATCTTGCAAGTTTTAGCTGATTTATCTTCTCCTCTGGAGAACTATCCCCTTCTACTCAGACTGTTAGCTACACCCCTCAGGCTGAGCTCCCCATGAATGTGTGTAGGCTCTGTTGTCACAACAACATTTTTCTCCTCTCACACATGAACATCCAGAGGCCACAGCTGGTTCATCTTTCCCACAGAGGTGTTTCATAGCTCCCACATCACCTCACTTGTTCTTTCCATTTCACAGAGGTTGTCTTGGATAATTCTGCTGCTTTATGATGGAGTTGAAGAGTGAATGGGATACCAACCTGCAGATCAGAAAGGCTTTTTACCCAGTATGTAAGCTGGAATGAATCTTCCTTGGTTTTCTTTTCTCCCAACTGCTTGGCTCTGGTTCTGGCCTCAGAGCATCCCAAAAGCCAGGTGTAGAAGATGGCACAAGAGATACACTTCTAGTTGAGGAAGTGAGTGTTCCAGGAAACCTGTACTCTGCCCAGTGGCATGGAGGGATTCCTCTGAGCACGCAGCACAGAACTTCTGGAGATGGTTGGTCCAGGGCTGCTGGGCCATAGACTTTCTGGTATCTGGGAGAACTTGGTTTTGATTATTTACAAAATATGTGGAGATTTAGTTGTGTCAAAAATGTATTTATTAGATATCCTCCATGAGTTGGATGCTCAGGATGAATCTGACATAGTTCCTGACTCCAGAGGTTGATGAAAATCTGACCTCTCTCCATGAGCACTGGACACAAGAACCCCACCTTGCAAGTTTAGTTGATGTATGTTTCCATCTAGCTTGTTTTTATCCACTTTCCTAAAATCATTATTCTTCATGCTTCTATCACATTTTGTGTCCCTTGCTGCCTTCACATCATCTATTCTTTCCAGTGTGTCTGTCTTCTAGCTTGATGAAATCTTCCCAAACAGATAAACACATTGTGGCCTATTCACCCAGTGAAATATTACTCAGTTTTTAGAGCTCAACAGTCAAGTCATGGAAAGGCATGAAAGGTATAACGTGGAAAGGTATTAGTCTGAAGTGCTGCAATCTGCTGGACTCCAATTATGTAACATTCCAGAAAATGCAAAGCTATAGACATGATAAGATCAGAGTTGGCAGGGATTGGAAGAGGGGAAGGAGGGTTAACTAGGTAGAACACAGAAGAGTTTAAGAAAACTAAAACCACTTATATGCTGCTATAATGGTGAACATGTGTTGTTATGCATTTGTTGGTAGCCAGTCAATGCACAACACAAAGATGAAATTTTGGGCTCTAGTTAATAATATCTCAATATTTGTGTACCATCATAAATGAACCACATAAAAGCAAGATGTTAATAACAGAGGCAATCTTGTATAGGAGAGAGTGGATAGATGGGAACTTGCTGTATTTTCTTCAAAATTTTCTGTACATTAATTCTAGTGTACAAAATAAAGTCATTTAAAAAAATCAGCCCAAACCACCCAAATTTCACCCTGGCATAGACGCTGGCTGTAGATAATTTTGTTCTCTGGCCCCACTGCCTCCTGGTAAGTTCAGATCCGAATTTGTTCCAAACTCCACATCAAAGCCATCTTCTTATTTTGGAATCTTTTCTCCCTCTGTACCCAGGATTGGTGGCCACATGACCAGGATTTGAGAGCACTGACCCTTTGAACATTGCTCTTATGCCTGGCCCACATTTTCTCCCTGGAACTCCTAGTGTCTCCAATGAATCTCCACATTAGCTTTTAAGTGAACATGCTCTCCCCTTGTCTTCATCTTGATAAAACACAAATCTTCCCATAAGACTCTCTGGTCATTGGTACCCTAATTGGTACCCTAATCCCACCCGCTCTCACCCCTGCTCATTGCCAATTCCAAACAAGAAAGCTGAAAGAGAACCAGAAAGGACAGAGAGGAAAGCAAGGTAGCCCATGTCTCTCACCTGTGGTCTTCCTGTGGTCTGTGACCTCACTCATGTTCCTGGTTAGACCCCTGTGGATTGTGGTAGGGACTCGAAGAGAGAAGTGACCTGAGGTGACTTCTCTGCATTGCCCACACTGACAATGAGAACATTGTAGCTCTAACTAGTCATCACTTTACAGCCTGGCGAAAGGTACAGCCCACTGTTAATAATTGATCTGTATATTAAAGTATGGACCTTTTTTTTTAAATCAGTACTCACTTGGGATAGGGAAAGCAAGGCAATGTCTCACTGAAAGACACAGGATGTGTTTTGTTCCAGGTGTTTTAGGAGCTTGAGGCCATGGGAGAATCTGCTCAGTGCATGTCTATGGGGATTGGCTGAGCATGGAAACAACAAGAAAACTGTTGTCTTCAGTGGGTTGTGAGCAAAACCAAGCAATCTGGCTTAGAGGGAAAATATGAATGCTCAAGCTCCCATGCCAAGTAGCCCCATGGACTTTTAGAAAATACAGGCTTAATAAATGAAGGCTAAGACAATGGTTCTCTGAACCCAGACGCTGGGTAAGGCCAAATAGAGGAGATCAACCCCATCCAGCAGACAGTGAGGAGCCACTGGATTTTCAGGGCAGGGAGATGACAGGTGTGGCCCAATAAAAGGAAGGAGCATGAAAAAGGGAAACATTAGGAAAGAAACAATAATGTTAAATTCCTTTTAAAATGTTTTAACAATTGTTTCTATTGTATATGTATAATACAAATATTTACACATATATGAACTCTCACTGATTAAGGGTCTCGAAGTAGACTCTCAAATCCCCAGGTTTTGTAGAAATCTTGCCATTTGCCTATGTCTAGAATGTAACTTAAGACCTGGGACATGGTAGCTGCTGAGCAACCGCTGGGTGAAGTAATGACTTTACAACATTCAAACTACAGCTTTGGAACAATCTCCTTCAAGCTGTTTATGCCACCTGCTCTCTTCTCTGAGGTCACCATGCCCTCATCCCCAGGTGGCCTTGAGATCCTTTGTCCCTGGGCAAGGCAGGGTGTGCAGCTGGCAGTGTGGTGGGTGGAGCTTCCTCTGGTATCTCCTCCTGCAGCATGAGGGGAGGCCAAGACATGGTAAACTGTCATCCTCTTGGAGGAACAGCTGTAAGCTTTCCCAAGGCTTGTGTGACATATTTACTCATTCCTTAGTTTCTTCAAGGAAAAACAGGAAAGAAAATAATTTACTTGAATTTTGCTCACTATGGTGTAAGAAATTTCCCATGTTCTTACTGTCCATCCTCTGGCCACCAGAGGAAACTATTGCAATGGCATTAGGGAAAAATACTTTAATTGCTTTAAAGAACTTGTTCATCACTACCCTAGTTGGAGGCCCTTGAAAAATCATGCTCTGAAATTTGAAGAGAGTTTAGCATAGGCCTATTTTGCCTGTTGATAAAGGAGTATCACTAGGGAGAAAGTGGTATGATCAGCCTGGGGATTAGAAGGAAAGAGAATATAGGGCATGAGGCAGGTGGAAATTCAGCAAGCAAAAGCAGGTCAGGAAACCTAGTTATTCGGGAAATTCTTTCTGAACACAGTTCCTGGGGACATCTTTCTACTTTGTCTCCCAGTCTACCAGGCAAGGTATGCTGTGTGAGTGAGCATTAAGCACCTCCCTGGGGACTGAGCAGCAGCCCAACATCATGAGCAAGATTCTGCAATGTCTTTTCAAACAAGCTTGGTGAAGGTAATCAAGGCCTTCCCTGAGTGGATCAGTCTTAGGGTTATGTAAACATGTTCAAGGTGTTAGAATAAAGTACCCTAGTCTGGGTGGTTTATAAGCAACCTACTCTTAATTCTCACAGAAATGAGGATGGGGCACGTTAATCAGGATGCCAGCACAGTTGGATTCTGACGAAGGCAGCCTTCAGGTTGCAGACTGCCAATTTCCCCTTGCTTCCTCATGTTGGAGAAAGAGATGAGAGAATTCGCTGGCACCCTTGAAAGGACACTAATCTCAAGTACATGTCCCCTTATTTCTCAGGATCTAATCATCTACCAAGGATTCCTTCATGTGTTGGAGTTGGGATTTCAATAGCTGGATTTTGGGAGAAAACAGTATTCAATCTATATCAGAAATAGGGAGGCATGTGTCCTTGGCTACCACTTGCTTCTAATTCCAATATCTTTTAAATTCTTAGGCAAATCAATTTTCTATGAGTATCAGTGATGATGAGGAATCAAAAGTTGTATATGGGAAGAGGGGAAAGTGAGGCTGAACTTAGCCATGTGTTTGAATATAGGTAAGACGGAAGAATGCATAGGCTCACTTTGAGTGCTTGAAGTTGCAATTACTACTTTCTTCTTTCTTTGAGCACTCATCAGCCACGAGGCCAAGTCATCCCTTCTGGAGTCTGACCTTCCTCTTGGCAGTGTCCCCTTATTTCTCAGATCCAAGAGTGACCCTTGCTCAGAACTCAGGTGATGAGGATTTGGCTGAATGTCCCTCTTGCTAGGTTTGCCTGAATAGCATCACTCATCAACTCATCTCACTCTTCACTGGT